>NC_059329.1:76214154-76514154 GCF_018350155.1 Leopardus geoffroyi
AATGGTAGTGGGGAGCCTGGGTGGCTCAGTTGGTTAAGCGTCCGACTTCGACTCAGGTCATGATCTCATGGCTCATGGGTTTGAGCCCCAGCATCAGGCTCTGTGCTGACAGCTCAAGCCTGGAGCCTGCTTCAGATTCTGTGTCTCTGTCTGTCTCTGCCCCTTCCCTGCTTATGCGCGCTCTCTCTCTCTCTCTCTCTCTCTCTCTCAAAAATAAATAAACATTAAAAAACTTTTTAAATAAATGGTAGCTACTAGAATTATTCCTCTTGTATGGAAGATAATGATCAAGTAAAATAATGAAATAGCTGCTCTGACAAATTATTTGTTATATACATGTAAAATTTTATTATTGCTTTTTGACTAATAATACATAGAAGTTCCAAATTTCATCTTGTCTTTACCACTCAGGACCTACACAGAATCCCCCAACAAAATTTGTTACCAGTTTCTAGAGTATCCTTCCTGAGACATTATAATAAGTTATAAAATGTGTATTTCTATTCCTTGGCACACTCATTCCGTGAACAAATATTGTGTGGCTTCTAGGTGCCCAGCACTGTTCTAGGTAGGATAAAACAGTGAACAAAATACCTGACAAACCCCACCCTTAAATTTAGGGTAGGGTAAGCATATTTTGCATATTGTTCTACACTTTGCTTTTTTCATCTCTTAAATAAATTTCCCATTATGACTGTTGTAGCTTTATCCCATGATTTTTTTTATTCAACTCAAAATATTACCCCGGGATCTCTGCTTTGATCAATGAATTATTTCGAAGTATGTTATGTAATTTCTAAGTGTTTGGCAGTTTTTTTTAGGTATCTTTCTTTTACTCGTTTATGATTTAATTTGGTTGATATCAAAGGACATACTGTGTATTTTATCATTCCATTAAATTTGTTCAGACTTGCTTTATGGCCCAGAATATGGTCTATTTTGTTGAATGTTCCACATTAATTTGAGTGAATGTGGATTCTGCTGTCATTGAATGGACTGTTACATAATTGCCAATTGGATCAAGTTGGTTGATAGTATGATTCACGTCTTTTAAATGCTTACTATTTTAAGTCTACTTGTTCTGTTAACTGTTAAAAGAATAATACAGTTTTTACCTGTACTTCAGGAGTTGTTTCTCTTTTCACTTGTGTCAGTTTTTGCTTCAGATATTTTTATGTGGTTTTGGGGTACATATACATTAGAATTGTTATGTATTGTTGATAAGGTTTGGCTTCTTTATAATTATGAAGTATTGTTCTTTGTCCCTGATAATATTCTTGGTCCTTTAATTTACTTTAGCATTTTTCTAATTAATTGTGTACTATTCCAGACGTGTTCTAAGCATTTATAAACAGATTTGAGTATGTGTTCCTTTTGCTTTCTCCCAGACTATTGCATGTTATATAACTAGGCATGTAAATCTTTCTTTTAATAAGTTGTGAAATATAACATACACAGAAGATTCGCTAAGCTTACAATGTAAGAAATAGTTATGTAATGAACACCTGTATAATCACCAGTCAGATCCAAATATAGAAAGCAGCTGCCAAGTATCTTTTCACCTTTCTTTAGATATCTTTATATTCTAATTTCATCTTCAAATGTCTTTCTTACATATTTTTTCAAATGTCTTTTCAGTATCTTTTTATCTTTTAATTATATCTGTTACAACTTCTTTCCTACCCCAGAGAGGTTACCACTCACCTGACCTCTATGGTGATCATTTCCTTGCTTTTCTTTACATTTTTGCCACTTTCATCAATATTGCCAGTATGCATAATTTGTTCATTTTCATTTCTATATATTCTCCTGTGTGAATATACAACAGTGTGTTTATTATTCTGAAGTTGGTGGGTACTGGATCATTTCCATTTCTTTTACAATGACGAATAATAATGTTATAGTATACTTGTACATGTATGATATTACAGTCGAGTGTGCTTTTTTAGGAGTATTTTTAGAAGTAGAATTGCTAGGGGCACCTGGGTGGCTCAGTTGGTTAAACGTCCGACTTTGGCTCAGGTCATGATCTCACGGTTCGTGGGTTCGAGCCCCATGTCAGGGTCTGTGCTGACAGCTCAGAGCCTGGAGCCTGCTTCCAATTCTCTGTCTCCCTCTCTTTCTACCCCTCCCCACTTGTGCTCTGTCTGTCTCTGCCTCTCAAAAATGAATACACTTTAAAAAAAAATTTTTTTAAGTAGAATTGCTAGATAACAGGGTGCACTGCTCTTCTGCATTATTAGATAATGCCAAACTTTTCCAAAGTAGTAAAATTTTTATTACTCCATATACTTGTCAACACTGAACATTGTATGACTTCATAATTCTTGCCGCTCTGTTATCAGTAGTAGTTTCTCATTGTGTTTGAATTACTAATGAAGTTCATCATTACCATATGTACCATCTCTACGTACGATTATTGACTATTTGGACTTCCTATTTTGTGAAGAAATTGTGTATAATTCTTTTGTCCATTTTCCTTTGAATTGCCTGTGTTTTTCTTAATGATGAGTTTTCTTTGTGGCAGGTAAAGGGGTGTGTGTGTGTGTGTGTGTGTGTGTGAGATATCTTTTCAAACTCGGATTTGCCTTTTAATTCTTTTTATGTTTTTTGATGAACACAGGTTCTGAATTTTAATCTAGTCAAACTTATTGGTCTTTTTCTTTATAGTTAGTTCTCTCCCCCACCCCACTCCAGAATATGAAAATATTGTCTACGAACTTTATCTCTTTTTTATCCACATATATATCTTTAATTCAGTTACACAGTTGTGAGGATAAAAATTGTCAGTCTTTCTGGAGGCAGCTTGATGATATGGATCAAAATCTTTTTTTTTTTTTAACGTTTATTTTTGAGAGAAAGAAAGAGAGTTGGGGGAGGGGTAGAGAGAGAAGGAGAGAGAGTATCTGAAGTGGGCTCCGAGCTGACTGCAGAGAGCCCGACGCAGAGTTTGAAGTGAGATCGTGACCTGAGCTGGAGTCAAATGTTTAACCAACTGAGCCACCCAGGCACCCTGATGCAGATTAGAACCTAAATGTGCCTGCCCTTTAATCCAGAAATTCTGCTTTAAGAAATTTCTTAGCTAGACACATAAAACATCGAGAAGATATCTGTGTGTGTGCGCGCGCATGTGTGCATACATGTTCAAACATTATTTTTCCTACCCATTCTATAGTAACTTAATGTAAAGGATACAGATATTCTTGTTGCTTAATATCAACAGCTACCTTGCATTTGCCAAGTGTGTAAGCATATCTCTCTCAGTGATTTTAGAGCTGTCAGTAAGGAAAGTACCTTACCCAAAATGATTTTACATAATTTTTTAAATCTCATATAATTTCATTATCACATTTGTGATAAATTCATTAGCATTAGCACATTTTAAATTAAAAGAGTCAAGGGAGGGGCGCCTGGGTGGCTCGGTCGGTTAAGCGTCCAACTTCGGCTCAGGTCGTGATCTCATGGTCCGTGAGTTTGAGCCCCGCGTCAGGCTCTGTGCTGACTCCTCAGAGCCTGGAGCCTGTTTCAGATTCTGTGTCTCCCTCTCTCTCTGCCCCTCCCCTGTTTACGCTCTGTCTCTCTCTGTCTCAAAAATAAACGTTAAAAAAAATTTTTTTTTAAAGAGTCATGGGATAGACTGGGGAATCATTGAAAAAACTTCACAGTTCAGGTATTCAGTGTGTAAGACTATTATTAATGTAACAGTGAAATAAATAGAAGTTACATCATATCTTGTAAAAACTTAAGTTTGGCACATTTTTAGCAGAGAGCACTGTAGATTAGGAGAAAATACTTATCTAATTACTTTTTTGATATCTCTAGAGCAGTGGTTCTCAGTGGTGAGGGGTGTCCAGTTTTACCCACCTGGGGATATTTTGGCAATGAGAAATGTCTGGAAACATCTTAAATTTTTACAATAGGAGGTTGGGAGGGAGAGACAGGAGGGGTGTGCCGGTGGTTTTGGTAGGTAGGAGCCAGGGGTACTGCTAAACGTCATACAATGGACAGGATTGCATCTACAGTAAAGTATTATCTGGCCCAAAATCTGTCAACAGTGCCAAGGTTGAGAACCCTTGCTTTAAAGTTCTCATATCTATGCATTGATAATAACTCAATCTCTAAACGACATTATATTATAAAGCCCACCTGACCTAGTATGGGACATAAGAGAAAATTTTCCTTAAAAGGTGGCATCATTAATATATTTTGTCACATGAATATACGATAGACACTTCTTTACCAGCCTGTGTTTAGTTCATCAAATTAATGATGTTCTGAATTCTTTTTTTGTATAAGGTGCTAAATTCCATGCCTAACTGAACACTTAAAGCTGATAAATTACCTTTTATTGTGCTGCTCTTGTTTTGCTCCTATTAGTTGTATTACATGTTTACCAAGAGCTTATTGTGTTTGTTTCCCTGCTTCTTTATGTAATATCAGTTAATATTAACTATATCAGTTAATATAAGCTTTTGAACAAGATTTTAAAAAAATTCCTGTTGAATAAAGTAGTAACAAATCAGTTGTGAAAGACTAGAAGCAGGAAGGTGGGAGTCACTGTATTCAGAGATTCTCCACTTGCCAAGTACCCTTAGATTATTTTTTCTATTTTAAAATAGCCAAAACTGGAGATTACTTACAATCTATGATGAATATGGTTTATGTAAGGAAGATTGTGAAGATTCTAATTCATAGATTCACCGTCAGAGAGTATTAATAAACAAAACTATATGTGTATTTGTATTTTTTTTCTTAAAAGTACTGTTTTCAATTAACAACAAACTAATAGTCCCAGTACCATTGGATAACAGCTCTGTCTACAGTAAACTTAATAGAATTGAGAGTAGTATTGGAAAAAGATGTCATAAATATTTATTATGCTTCAGAAATATACTAAAAATTGGGGTTTAGATTTGATAGCCATACTTACTTATTAGAAGTAATCTTGTACTTTTATCTTTAGATAAATTCAATTATTGAGTATTTGTCACTTGACTTCCTAGATTAATTCTTCATTTTATTTGTGATCTCTCCTGCCTCTGTTTTTTTTAATAAGTTAATTCTGCCTAGGAGTATATCTGTAATTCAGTTTTTGCATGAAAAAAAAATTAGAGAAGACCTTAGACTGAAGGTATCACGTTTCTTTTACCATTAATTTATCCAAGATATGAGCAAGCATTTTAAAAATAAGATTCCCATTTCAATGAACAGTGTTAATATCTTAGTCCCAGATTTAATCCTGTGTGTTCCTTTTGTAGTAATTAATTTTTGAAGTGTAAACGCAAATTTTAATTTTAAAAAGTAAATGTCAGTTTGGAAAGAAGAGTGCCCCATGAGCATCATGGGAGAAAATATTGGGTATAATTCTCTTCCAGATGGCACCCCTACAGGTGAGGCAGCAGCCTGTGAAATTACAGTCTGAATTACACTGCAGATGAGCCGGGCATTTGGAGCAGCGCCTTCTGATATCAGTAATAAATGACTTGGTTCAGAACCAAGGACAGTTCCCAGGAAATTAAAGGCTATTCTATCACATAGGAAGCCTATAGTAGAATGAAGGAACTGTCTTCATTCCCTCCACTTGAGGGAAAAGTCAACAGTTAGCAATACATATATGAATCTTTTCATCTGCTAATATTTTAAGCTAAATGTATTTTTCTCATAGACATCATGTATTGGTTCTACATATATTCTAATGTTTGCATTGATTTTCCAAACATAATTTTCATAATGGACAGTGGCTAAGAGCCAGTTGCCAACCAAGTTATCACTTTGAAATATTATAAATCATATATCTATTATAAATTCTAATCTTGTTTAATATGCTCTGTGGGAAATTTTTCATTTCAAAACACTTGAGTCCTTTTAAATACTAAATCTTATTTTCAATTAGATAAATCAATTTAAGAAGCAACATAGAATAGTTATACAGAACATACTCTGCAGTTAGACCAAGGTTCAAATTCTGGCTCATTCAGATGTTTCTGTAACTATTAACTTTTTTTTTTTTTAAGTTACTCAACATTGTAAACCTTATCAGTTAAATGGAAATAACAATAAAATGTGCTTTAGGGAAGAATTAAATAAGTTAATCCTTATAAAGATACTTAATACAATACTAATCACTAATAACTATCACTACTATTACTATTTGAGAAATTTAATTTGAAAGCAAAACAGCATTTTAAAATAACCAGTTTTATTTTGTACCAGAAAAATAGCAAAAAGCAGATAGTTTCATTTTAACAAATATAATGATGTATATTAGTAACTCTGATTCTTTTATTCATTCAGAAATTCCTTACTGAGTTACTTCTGTCTACCAGCCACATTTGTAGCCTTAGTAATATAACTTCAAACAATATAGATAGAGGCGCCTGGGTGGCTCAGTTGGTTAAGCGTCTGACTTCGGCTCAGGTCATGTTCTCACAGTTCATGGGTTCGAGCCCTGCATTGGGCTCTATGCTGACAGCTGGAGCCTGGAGGCTGCTTCAGATTCTGTGCCTCCTTCTCCCTCCCTGCCCCGCTCACTCTAGGTTTCTCTCTCTCAAAAATAAAACAGATATCTAGATAGATAGATAGATAGATAGATAGATAGATAGATAGATAGATAGAGTTCTTGCACCTCTTGGAGCTTACATTTTAATTTTAGTCAGAAGTTAAACACAAAAATACACAACATTTTAATTCATGAGTGCCACAATGAAATACGAAGTAGGGTAAAGAGATAGAGCTCAGAGGAGGAAAAAGATGATATTTTACGTGGAGATAATCAGGAAAAACCTTTCTGAGGAGGTAATACTTGAGCAGAAATCTGACTACTAAGTGAAATGAATGGCCAGTAAAATGGCCAGTCTCCATTGAGTAGCGTATTTAGGAGGTACGTTAAATATGAAGAAATGTGTAATCTATTGTTGGTTCGAAGGAATACTTTTCTGTTAATTTACTAGTTCAGCTCTTCTTTAACTTAAGGTTTATAAGCTATTTAGACAGAATAGAAGCCTCATCATATACTTACATAAGCAATACCTTGATGCTGAAGTGAAAAACATATCAGAAATAGATTCAGAATACCATTTTTAATTGTATACCAATGAAGAGAGAAAAAGATAAAAATGGGAACAATGAAAGAAGAAAGACTTGGTTTAGCCTTCTGCTTCTAGCCATTTTAGCCCAGTTCTACCACATGGTAGCTGACTCCACATAGTGCCTTCTGCCAAACTAAAGAATCATGTGATACATCCTTTTATAGGTTTTATGTGTTAACCCTATGCCAAACACTGTGCTAAATCCTTTACCTGTATCAACAAAAGTGTTTCATCATCTGCTTTCAGAAATTCTCGGACCTAATAATGATGACTGTCTGAGAAAATGGGAAGGAAAAGCATGGCTTTTAAAAAGGGATATTTTGGGGCGCCTGGGTGGCGCAGTCGGTTGAGCGTCCGACTTCAGCCAGGTCACGATCTCGCGGTCTGTGAGTTCGAGCCCCGCGTCGGGCTCTGGGCTGATGGCTCAGAGCCTGGAGCCTGTTTCCGATTCTGTGTCTCCCTCTCTCTCTGCCCCTCCCCCGTTCATGCTCTGTCTCTCTCTGTCCCAAAAATAAATAAACATTGAAAAAAAAAATTTAAAAAAAAAAATAAATAAATAAAAAGGGATATTTTTACTGCCAAGAATGATTGTCTTCTTTCTTTTGTTTGTTTGCGCTTGAGTTTAGCAACAGTAGGAATTGAATCTTAAAGCCAGTGTTTTATAAGGGGAGCTAAAATTTGTATGGTATTATTCATCTGATCATATGACTTAAATCGTTTAACCTCTCTAGTGCTGATTTCTATAATGTGAAAATTATGTTATTTGAATAGTTAGAACTTTTGAAACTATCTCTTACTGTTTGATCAGAATTTTAAGCTTAGCTAAGGTAATCATTATAGGGTATGTGGAAAAATGCTTATTGATGTTTGTTATTTTATTTATTTATTTATTTATTTTACTGTTTATTTATTTTTGAGAGAGAGAGACAGAGACAGAGCACAAGCAGGGGAGGGGGAGGGAGAGAGGGAGACAAAGAACCCAAAGCAGGCTCCAGGCTCTGAGCTGTCAGCACAGAGCCTGACACAGGGCTAAAACCCAGCCAAAGTCAGACACTTAACCAACTGAGCCACCCAGGCACCCCACATTATTATTATTTTAGTGTTTATTTATTTTGAGAGACAGAAGCTGGGGGAGGGGAAGCAGAGAGGGAATCCCAAGCAGGCTCTGTGCTGTCAGTGCAGAGTCCAACTCAGGCTCAATCTCATGAACTGTGAGATCATGACCTGAGCTGGAATCAAGAGTTGGATACTTAACCGACTAAGCCACCCGGGCGCCCCTAATGTTTGTTATTTTCAATAGAAGAAGACATATGGGAGAGTCATAAGTATAAATACCAAAGTTTGAAGTATTAAATAAAACTGTTTTGTTTTTGTTTTTGTTTTTGCCTAGGGGAAAAAAATCCCTGTGATTATCTTTGTGAGAAGAATCTTAAAGTAGGAATTCCATGGCACTAATTTGGTGAATGTGGCCAAATTATTTTTATTGGGTTTTAAAATTCTGTTTCTTAATTGTATAGAAATTTTGAGCGTTTTATTTTTTTTGTGTGTGTGCACAGATATGCATAGTCTAGCCTGGTCTGAGAAAAGAAATGATACAAGATCTCTGAAATGATTCATAGATCCCTGAAAAAGCAAAGACAGGAATTTCAGTTCTGACTCATGGATAGTAATATAGGACCATTGAATAAACATATGATTCTGAACAGACTGATAAGCCTTTATTCTCTAATTTATTAAACATAATTTTAGGGGCGCTGGGTGTCTCAGTCTGTTGTGTGTCCGACTCTTGGTTTTATTTAGTTCAGGTCATGATCTCATAGTTTGTGACGTCAAGCCCCACGTCGGGCTCTGCACTGACAGCACGGAACCTGCTTGGAATTCTCCATCTCCCTTTCTTTCTGCCCCTCCCCTGCACGCACACGCTCTCTCTGTCTCGCTCAAAAATAAATTTTAAAAAACCCATAATTTAAAAAAATTGATTAGCCTTTACAAATATATTCTTAAATAGCTCTTAATTTTTTAGCTAAATAAATAAGATTTATTTTTCCAACCTTTTACATGTATTAACATATTTAATCCCCACAGGAGCCAATATAAAGTAGAATACCATAGTTGTCACTTTACAGATGGAGAAACTGAGACACAATGGTGTTAATTTAACTTGTCCAAGGTCACATAGAGAAAAGAATTTCTCTGGGATTTAAATCCTGAAGTGTACCCTCTTTGCCACTACACTATTGGTATTGACTGCAGCACCAGTTTAAAATATGCTGCAATTTAATCTCTGGTGGATGGCTAATAATAACTTTGTCATAAATGCAGTAAATAAGCATGTTGTTAGAAGGAGCTACTTTCAGTTACTGATGGAGAAGACTTTTGGTTTGTTTGTAGTACATGGAATTAAGACAGAGTTTGGACATAGGGAAGTAAAGTACTTAGATTTTGCCAACCAGTTCGAAAGTGAATACTAGAAACAGTTTGACACACTGCGAAATCAATGACAAACTAATTTTTTTTGCCCCCTTCCAAAAAAGACTAGACTATAATGAATAATTTTTACCAATATGTGAATTTATTTTATTTATTTTAATGTTTTAATATGCAGTAACCTTATAAATACGGACAATTTTTCACCTAACCTATTAACATGTTTTACCAGCTGATCTTTTTCCCATAAGGTAAATAGAAGACTTATTTTTTAATAATTCCTTGGCATAAATTATAATTTGCTTTAATCAACAGTTGAGTGCTTATTTATAAGCATTTGTGTGTATTGATCTGCATGAATTATGTTGGATTGATAAAGATTTCTTAGTTGACTTCCAAAAGTTCCCTGTTCTTTGAGTACACAGATGATATTAATAGGGAACTAACTTGTAACAGTCAGACGTATTACTGAAATACTCTAGCCAGAAAACAGTTTTCACCAAGTCCTTAATTTTCCTAACGTTGACACATTAATAAAAGAGCTTTGTTGCTTAGTCTTTTTTTTGTAGGCAAGCATTTTCTTCTCAGTGAATTGGTGTGTTGCTGGGAGTGGGTAAACATCAATGTAGAGTTGCTGGTGTCAGTTTAATTAGGTTGTTTTAAGTGATTCAGGCTTGAGAGCTATATTTTCTATAGGTTTAAATGTGCTGTTTATTAATCTTTTGTGAAGATTATCCATCCCAGGTGTGCAGGTTTTTCTTGTTCTCGAGACCCCTCTAAAAAGTCTTTGCTCACGTGGTTAAAGAATATTGTATTTATCCTGTCAGTTATTTGTGCACAGAACAAATGAAGTAAGAGCAGTTTTGATTTAGAATGCTGTCATTAGGGCAGAATTCATGTTGTTTCACTCTAAGCAGTAATAAAGTGTTTTATGTGCTAAGCACTGTGCTGAGCACTTGACTGTCCCTGCTGCCCTGGGGTAGTGGGGCGGTGGGGGGGTGGGGGGGGCGGTGGCCTCTAGAAGGAGAAGGACTGACTCAAGCTGACATCTACCCTTCACTCATGATACCAGTAGTGGTAAATTTTCTTTTCACCTGTACTGAAATTGTCCTTTCATAGCAGAGGCATTACTGGTCTCTAAAATCTGGAGTACTCCAGAGCTGTAGTCCATGAACATAAAACAACACTAGTTGTGCAAGGTGTTGATAGGTGTAATACGTGAAAAAAAAAGAGGTTTGTAGTCAAAAAGTGGGTAACACATGGGTTAGGTATGTTCAACAAATTTCTTTACTTTAACAGTTTCCAGAACTATTGAAGCATCTGTGTTTCTTAAAGATTCCCTCCCTTCCTTTATTTTTTTTATTTTTTTTATTTTTTTTAACGTTTATTTATTTTTGAGACAGAGAGAGACAGAGCATGAACGGGGGAGGATCAGAGAGAGAGGGAGACACAGAATCTGAAACAGGCTCCAGGCTCTGAGCGGTCAGCACAGAGCCCGACGCGGGGCTCGAACTCACGGACCGTGAGATCATGACCTGAGCCGAAGTCGGTCGCTTAACCGACTGAGCCACCCAGGCGCCCCCTTTTTTTTTTTAAACAAAAGAGAAAGTCACTGGACAGGAAGCTCTTTGGAAAATGGTGTTTTAGACTAGGATTTCTTAACCTTAGCCCTATCAACTTTGGGGTTGGACAGTGTGTTGTGAGGGCTTCCTGTGCATGTTGTAGCCTGTTTGTCAGCATCTCTTGGCTTTGCCTATTAGATGCCAGTAGCATCCTACCTTCCCCCGACCCCGCCAAGTTGTGACAATCAAAAATGGCACTAGACGTTGCCAGATGTCCTGCAGGGGATGGGGGGGGGGGGGGAAATGGGGACAAAATTTAGTTGAGAATCACTGTCTAGATTATTAATATTGCAATACTCCAAGGGGAGTTAGAGGGTATTTTAACAATTTCTGTCTCAGACTTTCCTTTTAATGAGGAAGAAATAAATAGTCTAGAAAGTGGAAGCACAGATAAAGAAGGTTCAGTACATTCAACCATAATAAACTTTCTGTGTCCACGTTATAATTACTTGGAGAATTTAATGCAAAAAGTAATTTCAAACTTTGCAGAAAAGTATATGGCAGAGACAAAAAAACATGCCTTTTATAAAAAGAGTAGCCCAGATATTTAAAATGTTCTACATATGAAGATATTGATTGTGCATTTCTAAAATCCTTTTTTTTTCATGTTTTTTATGCAGGGCTATTTTCTTCTTTTTGAGTCCATGTTAGATTCTGTCCTTTATGCAAAGAACAAATACTTGGCAAAAGGAGGATCAGGTGAGTATAAAATTCTAGTTTTAATAATGTAATTTTAGTCTGGCAGAACCAAGTGAACCTTTGGATTTCAAATAAACTATGCATGACGGAGAAAGTTCCCAATAGAAATGAAAGATGTTTCAATTAGCTGAAGCTTGAAGGCAGTCGTTTACTGTTGATAGTAGAACATTATAGAAGATATGCAGGACTCTAAGTTAATGGTATTCTCAAGAATGCTTTTTCAAAAAATACTAAGGACTAGATTTAGAAACTATTTGATAATTGAAATCAAAATCTAACAAACTCCTTTTGATTCTTAATCCTTATGACATTTAGTTTTTTTTTTTTCCAATAGAGTATTTCATACTGGGTTGGAAATTACACACTTTACTGGCAAATTTTCCATGACTTCACTAAATATATAAACCTGTCATCTCTGTGTTTTAATGAGAACATTTAAGAACCGACTGGTTTCTAAGTTTTTAAAGTGTAGCATATCCAAACAGTATTTTTATACTGTATATATTAGATTTTTTATCAGTATTTTTATTGGATCCCAATAAATTTGGAAAGCTTTCTTATATTAATTCTGTATACACAAAGTGAAATTGTGTTTTTATAAGCCTTCTGCTGTGAACAGTTATATACAAACAGTCCCTTTCAGAGCAGGGATTATGTTTTGTTCATCTTTGTTTCTTCAACGAGCTCCACAGCTCCTGGAACGTAGATGGAGCATCATGTAAGTTTATTGAATCAAATCATTAAAACTGAATTGAATAGCATCTGTCTCCCTTTATTCACGTCTCCCTGTACCTTCACTTTCTCCAAAGTGTCAATATCATCAAATGGTTTCCACAGTCAGAGTACAGTTGATAAAATTGTTATATAAAAGTAGATGAAAATGAGACATTTTGAACTAGTGACATAAAGCACTTAATCATACTTATGCCTCCTGCCCATCCATATTCTATGAAATCACTTTGGCGATTATGATACAGTAAAAATCAGTGAGACCAAAACATGAAGCACAGAAAGTTCTCCAGCACAATAGAATTCTTTTATAATAGCTTTTAAATGGATTGCCTTTCTTTTTCAAAATGCTCTCATTTATTTTATCACTATATTTTCTGCAAGCATTTCAAGATGTGTTCCTGATCTCTGCCATGAATCTGGCTAGAATTTTTAGATATACTTTACCCTACAAAAATTAGCTATATCTGATATATTCTATAATTTCAGTGGCTTTTTTTAAAACGACTATTATACCTAATGACTGAAACTAATATTATCTACCATTTGTGGATTGTCTACCAGCTGCCAAATACTATACTTTTTTTTATATTATTACATATGTAATCCTCACAACAGCCAAAGGTGTCCTAGAGGATACATATTAAGTGGTCAAGCCTTGACTTTTTTTTTTTAAATCACGATCTGTCAATTCCAATATTCATGTTCTTTTCAGCATCCCTTTTTATTTCCCTATTAAAATGCACTTTATTAAATCTGATTCTTGTTTTGATGTTCTAGGGAAGATTCAGTTTCCATACCTCCCTGAATGGTATTCATTGGTCTTACTGAAGGACTGACAGCAATTTAATACATTTAAATTGACTTCTTGGTGAAATTCATTAAGAACTTATAGCATGAATATAATGAGGTTATATTTGAGGAAACAATAGCAGAGTATCTCCCACCATCAGGAATGAAGTGAAAGCTCCTAACTCTAGTTCTTTTTGTATTTTTATATACCTAATATTAACATTGAGGTAATCTGGAGGCATATTGAAGACAGGTCAGCATTCAACTGCCTAGGCAGTGCTAGTGAATGTTGCTTGTTAACAGAATTAAGAGAAAAGAAGGAAAAGTCAGAAATGAGTAACATGAGGTAGCCTATTTAGCGTGTTTTGTGTTTGAGTGTGCCTTCCTGAATATCACCAGTCATGTATTGTGCTTGTTCTTCTGTTGCAAGGAAAGTTTTCTTTATGTTTTTCTGAAGGAAAGATTTACTAAGCAATTAGTAGTGCAAAGACTTTGGAAAGAGTTATTGAATTATGAGAGAGGGAAAATATTAAAATTTCATATAAGCATAAAGGAACCACGGTTTATTTTTACATGACTTTAGGTTCAGTGTATGTCTCACTATATATATATAATGGTATGGAGTATAAAACACAGTCAGCCAGTAGTGAGTATTTATTCTCCCTGTTATTGCCATTGACAAGCAAATTCTGTAGTATTTTGGAGGTATTCATTTACTGCTATTGCTATTAATAAAAATAGTTTTATAAAGTTAATGAAAATGGGTTTACTAAAAACTTCTTCTGTTTTTAGCTAAGATTTAGTAAGCACGAGTTGTATGTCAGAAATTGTAGTGTTTTACATTCAACCAACTTATAGATGAAGAGGAAAACTTAAAAAGATGATTTATTATCAGAGGGAAGGAAGATACATTAAATAGGTAATGGGTATTAAGGAGGACATTTGTGATGAGCACCAGGTGTTTTATATAAGTGGTGAATCACCAAATTCTATACCTGAAACTAATATTGCATTGTATGTTAACTAGCTGGAATTTAAGTAAAAACTTGGGGAGGGGGGGAGAAAATGATTTGCTGTGACCAATGCATATTTTTACAATTAGAATTAAGACAAAAACAAATGTGTGTTTTAGGATAACTACAAAGAATGTAAATATTTTATACTCTAACAATGTCAAATGCTGCATCTTACAAAAATTGGAAAGAGAATGCAGAAGGCAGGTGGGAGGAAGTGTATATACTTGAGTTGCTTTATCTTTGATAGGAATTCATTGAATCTCATTTAAAGCTGACAAATCAAGTAATAGAATTATAAGCACATTTAGCACTACAAAGTTAATGTTAAAATAATACTATTGATTAAAATTTACCATTGAGGTTTGTGACCATAGATTCTGTCTATATCTTGATTGTGGTAGTGACTGTATTTATCAAATCACGTAGAACTATACACCAAAAAGGCCAAAAAAGAGTGAGTTTTATTACTGCATGTGAATTATACCTTAATAAAAGTGATGTTTAAAAAGAAAAAAGTGAAGTGGCATTTCCCACCTTCAGGTCAATTGAATTATGACATGTTTTGATTTCTAACTTTTCAAAAAAACGTATTAAAGCTGTGTACTATCTCTGTGCCCACCTCTGTATTTGCTGTTAGTATTATCAATGCATCTCTCTTTTAATTAAAAAAAATTATAATGAAAAACAAGGAAGGGGAGGAATAAAGAAATATACTAATTTTATGATTACTCATGATAGGAGATTAAATAGTGTTGAAAATAGAGAACAAAATGTATTTTATAATGTAATTACAAAGTTAGCTACTACTAAAACAAAAACACAGAAGTTCTTAAATAGAAGAACTAATACTTAGGAAGAAGTCAAAAAGACCATGTAGTCAACTACTTAAAAACAAAACAAAACAAAAACTAAAGATACAGAAAAGATAACATAAAATGGTGGAGTATGAACAACAACAACAAAAAATGTCCTATCAATAAATGTAAATTAGGGTTAAACTGACCTATTCAAAGAAAAAAAACTTCAGATTGGATCACCAAAAAAAAACCAAAAAAACAACAAAAAAAAAACAACAAACCCTAATTCTGTATGCTTTATAGAGTCACACTTAAATTAAAACAAGATCATTTGGAAAAGTTAAAAGGATTAAAAAAGATATTCAGTGAGCAAATCCCTCCAAAATGAAAGTAGCAGTCATGGTATTGATACCAGACAACAGGAACTGGAACAAAATATTATATAATCAATCATATGAATAAAGCTTAGAGCTAAGACATAAAATCATGCCCATATTCATAGATACTAAAAAGGTTTTTGACAAAATACAATTTACGTTCTTGTCTTTTTTATGAGAAAATAAGAATAGTTGGACCCTAGCTTACATGATAAAGTATATTGTTTCAACTGAAAGCCTGCATCATGTTTAATGGGGAGATACTAAAAACATTTGCCCTATAGTCAAAACAAGATTTGGATGGCCACTATTATACCATTTACTTCATATTATACCATTACTCAATATTTTATCAGAGGTACTAGTCAGTGCTATTAGAAAAGAGAAAGAGCATAGAAGATAAATAAAAAGGGAGATAAAACTAATATTATTTGTAGATTCTATGATTCAAAGTAGGCACCTCAAGTGAATCAACTGAAAAATGATAATAAAAATTTAGTACATTATTGAGTTACAAAATAACATAATTAGAAATAAGCAAAATTTATATGCAAACAGCATTACTACTAAAGGACAGAAACAAGATAAATAAGTGGAAAGATAGACCATATTCTTGGAAGGAGAGAACAAGTGCCATAAAGATACCAGTTTTCCCAAAATTAATTTAAAATGTGTAATCCAAAAACATTGACATTTGTTGAAGACAGATAATAAGTACATGAGTTAATTATGCTTTTTCAATTTTGTCTGTATTCGATATTTTTTATAGGATAAATTTTATAAAATGGTAATTCCAACATACAAGTTTTTTTTCTTTTTTAATTAGGCTTTTTAAACTTTTTAATGGCAAGAAAACTGAGATAGAAGGGTACCAGACTAGCAGACTAGTGCTACCAAATATAAAACATATTACAAAGCCTCAATAATTAAAACAATGTTTATTTCATTCTCTTTTTTTTTAATGTTTATTTATTTTTGAGACAGAGAGAGACAGAGCATGAATGGGGGAGGGGCAGAGAGAGAGGGAGACACAGAATCCGAAGCAGGCTCCAGGCTCTGAGCCATCAGCCCAGAGCCTGACGCGGGGCTCAAACTCACGAACCGTGAGATCGTGACCTGAGCTGAAGTCGGACGCTCAACTGACTGAGCCACCCAGGCGCCCCTTATTTCATTCTTGAATGGACAGATAAGTTGAACAGAATTGAGAATCCTGGTATAAATCCAGCAATATATGGCATCTCATATAATTAAGGAAATAGTTTACTGTAGTAAATTATGTTGAGAGAGTTGGGTAGCCCTCTGTGTTAAAAAAATAAGAAAAAATGAAAAAGTAATGTTTAATCCACACAATTAATTATAAAGTAATAAATCTACACCAAAAGTCACACACTGTAAATATTAAATGAGTCAAGGTTAAGTGCAAAAAAGAAAGGATAAAAATACTAGGAGACATAGGCATATTATTTCTTTATAAACTTGGGGAGAGAGGCTTTCTAAATAGGAACTTCATCCAGATGCATGTATTGAAAGAGAAATTGATAAATTTGGTTATATCTAAATAAATAAATTTCTAAGTGGCAGCATATGCCATATGGAAAGTTACAAAAGAAGGTACAAACTGAAAAAATTGGTCTGACCACAGACTGGATAGAAAGTTGGGCAGGGACACATGGGTGGCTCATTTGGTTAAGCATCCGACTTTGGCTCAGGTCATGATCTCGCGGTTCGTGGGTTCAAGAAGCTCAGAGCCTGGAGCCTGCTTTGGATTCTGTTTCTTCCTCTCTCTGCCCCTCTCCCGCTCATGCTCTGTCTCTGTCTCTGTCTCTCAAAACATGAATAAACATTAAAAAAAAAAAAAGGTGGGCAAAGAATTGAATGGCAGCTCCCAGAAAAGGAAATACAGTTGACTCCTTTAAACATGTGCTCAGTCTCTTGTCATATTAAGAAAAATATCCAATATAAGAAATCTTTGTCTTTTTGCATAGAATATTCCTGTGTTTTTCTTGAAGTTACAACTTTTTACGTTTATGTCTATGATTCATTTCAAAATAATCTTTCTGTATGGTACACAGTAAGGATGGATGTTAATATTTTCTAGTCATTTCTTTGTTGAAATGACTATCCTTTCCCATAAGTTGCTTAGCATCTTTGTAGAAAATTAATTGACCACACATATGTGGGTATGTTTTTGTATTCTGTTCATTTGATCTGTAAGTCTCTCTTTCCACCAATTAGCATGCTATCTTAATTACTGTAATTTGTTTTGGCAATGTGGTAGTGTGTGTGTGTGTGTGTGTGTGTGTGTGTGTTTAAAAAATTTTATTTTATTTTTAATATATGTTTTAAAGTTTTTATTTATTTTGAGAGAGAGAGACAGAGACAGAGACAGCGAGCTGGGGAAGGGCAGAGAGAGAAGGAGAGAGAGAATCCCAGGAAGGCTCCATGCTGTCAGCGCAGAGCCTAACACAGGGCTCAAGCTCACAAACCATGAGTGAGATCATGACCTGAACTGAAACTAAGTGTCGGACGCTTAACCAACTGCACCACCCAGGCTCCCCTAAAACTAAATTGTAGAATCTTATCAATTTGAATCTGTCAGTCTGTCAATTTTAAAGAGATTGCTAGCATTGTGGTAGGATTGACTTAAATGAATAGATCAACTTGAGAATAATCAGCATCTTAACAGTGTTGAATCTTTGAAACCATAAACACAATATACCTTTTGTTTTTTTCTAAGTCTTTAATTTCTCTTGGCAATATTTTCTAATTTGCAATATAGAGATCTTGCACATCTTCTGTTAAGTTTATTCTTAGGTATTTAAAATTTTTTGTCATTCTTACAAGTGGAAATTTTTAAAATTTCATTTTTCAGTTGGCTACCGCAAGTATAAAAATACAATTGACTTTTGTTTATTAACCTTGTATCCTATGACCTTGCTAAGTTTACATGATAGTTCTAGTAGTTGTTTAATAAATTCCTTAAGTTTTTCTATGTGACCATTCATGTTGTTTGCAAGTAGAGACAGTTTTTTACTTCTACCATTCCATACTTTCTACCTTAAATTTGGGGGGCAGGGTGGGGTGCCATAACTCTTTGAATAAAATAGGAAACAAGTCTATTGAGATATAAATAAATAAATAAATAAATAAATAAATAAATAATCTGAAAGTTTGATTAAGATTGGAATATTTACCTATTTTCAAAGAACCTCCCTACACAGTATCTACTAATTACAAAAAGAGTAAATTTCAGCCCAGAAGCCTACCAGTCTCCACCTTCATCATTAATCAAGGTTGACATTCTCAGGAATGGGTCAGACTAAAATTGTGGTCTGATGGGAGCACATAGAAATAATTCATTTCTTTGAAACTTCCTCAAAACTGGTAATAGTTTTGTAAAATCATAATTGTTGCATAGAAATGTTAGGGGCTCATCAAAAGAGATATCTTCTTCCATATTACTAGAAAAAAATGTTTTCATTGCCTTTTATTACAAGCAAAATGAAAGATTTTTCCCCCTCACAGGACTAAATTCACATTTCTTACGGGGTTCTTCAGAATATACATCTTTGAGTTGTAATTATCAACATTAGGGAGTTGAGGATTGCATCCAGTACAATGCGCAATTACTAAGGCAGCCAGTTCCAAACTCACTGTTTTCTCTTCTTGACAGACCATCACCGTCACTGGGGTCTTTTTGTTAAAATTATGGATGTTCAGGCCCCACATCAAGATGCTTTTGAACCAAAAAGTAGGAGGAAAGTCTTGTTTTAAAAATTTATTTAAAATATACATTTTCCTTTCTATCAATCAAAGGTATTGTTGGAAGAAATAGAAATCTACCCTGGCTATTCAACAGAGAAGGAAGGACTTTATTAAAAGAATAGGTAGGGTAGGTTACTAAGTTTTTATGAGAACTAGAAAACCAGGCTGGAAGGTTATGCAGCCGGGAGTAATGTCCAAAATTATGTTACAGCGCTGGTTTAGAAGTGATACCACTACCCTGATACTGGGCACTAGCTGACATATTACATTGCTGATCTTACCAACAGAAGGCATTGCTGCCTCTGAAAAGTAGCCAGAACTTTAGGTGCTTATCATTAGTGGACGTAAGTCATGTGTGCATGCCTAACCTGCAAGGGAGAGAGGGAAAGCAAGCTTCTGTCATTTTCAGCTTCTGTAGGGTAAAGCTGGCCCTGCCTTGTAACATAGAGAATTTCACAAATAGTTTACAAGGGGGCAGCAAAATAGAGTGGCAGATACATAACTATATATTGGTCCACGATAGATCTGTCTTGAAGGTTTTGCATTGGAATTTGCATTGGAAACCTAACCTATGCTAATAAGAAATTAAGAAATTGCTTCTGTTACAAAGTCCGGATTTGCTGCTTTATCTTCCTTATATTTCCTTCTGTATGTGGAAAGCTGAACTGTACAGCTTATTCACTGTTCCCTCATTTCTACTTGTTTGCTTTCCTTTTTAGTGTCTCTTTTTGCCCCATGATCTCCTTCCTTAACTCAGCTCGAATAAGTAAAGCTGAACGTTTCCGTTTTCTTCACTTTGCCCTGAAATTTTATTAATCTCCAATCTTTCTCAGCTCCTTTCTCCTTCCTCTTTCTCTTCCAACTAGTATCCATTTACCTAAGGAAAATAGGGTTCCTCTTTCCCTTTCTTCCATTTGAAAAGCATAAAATGTAGCATCATGCATAATGGAAAGCATATAGATCTTGCAGTTAGACCATAAATTGACCCACCTTTGTCAGATGACTTGTTATCTAGTTAGCTGATTAAGACCAGTAATTTGGGCAAATTACTTTACCCCTTGGAACTTTACTTTTCTTATCTGTAAAATGAAGATTATGATCTAGCTTTAAAGAATCAGACAAAAGTCTAAATGAGATGCTTCAAATGAAGTAGTTGCTCAATAAAGGTGAATTCTCCTGAGTTACATCTGGTAAACTGTAGATTTATAGTAAAATGAGCTATAGCTAGTAAAATGAAGTTAGTGTTAGGTTTATACCTTATAAAAGTTTCAAAGTGAATTTGGGCATCATACTATTCAGACTTGATTTTCACATAGCTCATCTCAGCATAATCAGCCACTGACCATGGTTCATAGTGTTTGGAGGTTTCCTTTAGTATTTCCATAATACACTACT
Organism: Leopardus geoffroyi; assembly: GCF_018350155.1. Taxonomy (NCBI): domain Eukaryota; kingdom Metazoa; phylum Chordata; class Mammalia; order Carnivora; family Felidae; genus Leopardus; species Leopardus geoffroyi. Next base: position 76,234,862 of record NC_059329.1, read on the forward strand.
TCCTCCTCTTCAGATCTGTGTTTTTCACATTTGTTACTTTTCTTTTGTCCAGTGATACTACAGTAGTACCGTTTTCTACTTTTTTCAGTACATAATTTTTCAATGCATATTGCAGCTACATTTTAGCCTAGCTAAGCTAGGATGTAGATATCCATATTATATAAATTAGAAATTTATTTCTAAGCTTATTCAACTCCAGGATATTTGCTCATTTAGTAACTTAGTAGTATACGTCCCTTGATGGATATCAATCATTTTGTCATTGACCATTAGTTTACTAAAATCTTTCTCCATGTTGTTGATGTATATTGTGAAAAGAATAGTTTATTTTTGACTTATTATCCTTCTAAACCTTTTTACTCTCTGGTTTTAATATATATGCAGTGATGCCAGTGCTTACTAGGAATTGTTTCTTTACGCATCTCAGTCTTATCCTTTAGTGTCCCAAAGTTTTTGAGGCATTTCTAAGGGATAAAGGATTTCCCATCTTTATCTGTTCACCATGTGAGCTGTTCTAGTGACAAATGAATTCTGGGCAGTGAATCGAGAAGGACACAGATGTCAAAGCCATGAATTTATAAATGGTCTGGTAAGAGGGTGCTGTGTCCAATCAGCACTTTGTTAATTTCACCTACAAGAAGGAGTAATTATTCAATTATGCTTCTATCTGACAAAAATCAAATGACAAATGGGTCAGGATGTGAAGGTAAAGGGTTAGTCAGGATTCTGGCAGGTGGCCCAAAATTCTAGACAGCTGTGAGGAGGTGGATATGGAACTAGATTGACCTATAACATTGATTACAGGTCCTTTATGAATATTCATAGCTCTTACTAACAAAGATTAAAAATAATTTCATTTCCAAATGCTAACAAATACAAAAAACATTTTTTCTGTACCTTTGTGAAATATAATTAGCTTGAAAAATATACCTCAATACTAGAAAAAGTAAAATCATATTTCTCTTTACTTCTTCTTAGTACCAAAATATTTTTTAAACATTTGCAAGTTTATTGGGGTAAATTCTAGTTTTTCCTTATGAAAAAGTTATCCTTACTTCTGAGTAGTATTGCTAGTATATCCTATTGCTTGATACAGAGCCTGAGGTCAGCAAACTTTTCTACAAAAGGCCAGATAATATATTTGCAGCTTCGTAAGCCATACAGTCACTGTCTCAACTACTCAACTTTGCTACTAGAACACAGTGTAGCCATAGACCATAGGGAAATAAATGAGGGTGGCACTATTCCACTAAACTGTTTACAAAAACAGCCAGGGGGTTGAATTTGACCCATGAGCCACAATTTGCCAGCCTTGATATAGAGACTTAAGATATTTTAAATTTTTTCACTAAGATTTTAATAATACCTGAAATAGAAGAACTCTGTGGGCTGTAGTGATTTGAATGTCTGTGCACTGCACGACTCCAAAGGCTATTCAGTTTCCCATAGACTATAGTGTGAATGACACTCCCTGAAGGTTTACAATATGGTGGCCCTGATAATGACCTCCCTCATCCATTTCTCCCACGTCTATATCAGTGGTATCCATGTCTGGCCTGCTGCCTGTTTTTGTAGATAAAGTTTTATTGGAACATAGCCAAGCTCGTTTATTTACATATTATCTGGGGCTGCTTTCACAGTATAGCAGCAGAGATGAATAGTTTCAACAAAGACCATATTGCCCACAGAACCTGAAATAGTGACTTTTTAGAAAATGTTTGCTGATCCCTGATCTGTGCCCTTATTATATTCCTATTTAAGTATAAAATTACAGGGCAAAATGTGGGAAACTTGTATGATTGTCATATTAAGTCCACCAAAGGATATCTAAAGAAGTAGCCAAATATCTAAAGTTGCTGTAAAATTTGAACTCTTCATTGTTTCTCATATAAGGACCTGGTTTGAGAAAGTAAACATACTTCCACGTAGCTGATAGTCTTACTGGTTCAGCATATTCAACAAAAAGTCAGATTCTTTGAAGAATTTGTATTATCAGGAATTTAAACCCAGTCAAGAGGTTCACCATGTCTGTGAAGGAAGAGAGTAGAAGTAACTCACCTTACATGGCAGTCAGCTCGAGCCCAGTCAGCTGTCACATCTAACTCCCATGCCCCCTTGCGGATGACTTGAGAAACTTCGCAGTGACATAGCACCAAGTATTTTGTCTGGATGTCTCACTTCAGGCTTGAAAGGAGAAGTTGCTTTGATGCCAACAGATCTTATCATGGGCTTTATTTGGAAGATAATTTAATGCTGCTGTCATTGAATAATAAATTCCTAAGTCTGTGGATAGAAACAAAATTTAGGGGGAGGGAAGGGTTATTTCTCTGCTGTTTAAATCCGAAGGCTGGTTAATAATAATGAAATTATTTTTGTGCATTTCTTTGGTACATACGTACTTGCATTCAGTTTATTGATATAAGAAAATTTGATTTATATTTTAATTTATGAATCCCCTGAATCTTACTTGAAGGACAAAGTTAACTTTGTTATTTATTTATCAGAGAAAAAATCAAATCAATATTATTTTTTAAATTTGGTGTTATACAGACTTTTTAACTCTTGGAATAGAGTTTCTTCCTGAATTACTGTCTTCCCTCCCTTCTCTTAACACTTACTCTCTTGGTTTTCTTCCTACTTCAGTGGCCCCAGCTTCTCAGCTGTTTATTACCAGTCTCCTTTTCTTCCATATGTACCTTAAATTCTGGTATGTATTATGTACTCTCCCTAGATGACCTCATGAGCTTGCATAACTTACACTTCGCTTTATATGATGATGGTCCCAAATTTATATCTTGAACCCAGATCATCTCTTGAATTTCAGGCCCATCTTTTCAATTGCTTATTGGATACTTTTACCCATTTGTCCCATAGCATTGGACTTTCATATTCCTCTTGAATCTGACCTTATTTATTCACTAATGTAATGGTTACTACTACAATCTGCCCAGCTGCTAAAACTAAAAACCTGTGAGCTCTTCCTCCTAGATATCCCTTGGATATTCAATTGATCCCTTGAACAATGTTAGAGTGAGGAGCATTAACTGCCCCACCCCCTGTGTAGTCAAAAATCTGTGTAACTTTTGACTCCCCCAGAACTTAACTACTCATAGCCTACTGTTGATGGAAGCCTTGCCAATAATATAGTCAATTAACATGTGTTTTGTGTGATATGTGTATTACATACTGTATTCTTACAATAAAATAAGCTAGAGAAAAAATGTTATTAATAAAATCATAAGAAAGAGAAAACACATTTACACTACAATACTGTATTTATCAAAAAAAACCCATGTGGAAGTGGATCCGCGCAGTTCAAACCCTTGTTGTTCAAGGGTCAGCTGTATGTATCTACCCCTTTCCATTCCCACAGTTGTCACTCTACTTCAGATCGCCTGGGCTATTACAACTATCTCTTATTCTGTCTCTGTCTTAATCTTGCACCTCCATTCATTCCCCACATTATATTCCATCTGGCTTTTCCAAAACCAACATCTGCTCAAGTTGCTACCCTATGTAAAATTTTTCACAGGCTTGTTATTATTCTTAGGATAAAATCCATTTTACTAACATGGTTTATCCAGCTATGTTTTCTTTGCTCCCTTATTATCTTTGTAGCCTTATATCTCTTTCTCTTAAACTAGAGCATATATTAATTGTGACCCTATATGCACACTGCTTGCTCTACCTAGAACACTGCTTCCCACCCCCACTCCTAACTTATGTGGTTTTCAGTTCTTATTTTACATAATATCCCTGCACCCCTGCGATAGCCAAATATGAATTAACTATTTTTGCTGTGAGCTTTCCCGTACCTTATACTTCCCCTTTCTTAGTATTTATTACATCATGAATAATTGTCCATTTATTCATCAAAATTGTCTAAATATAAGTTTCTTGATAGTAGGGACATGGACATGGATCCACAGTCTATAAATTAGAATAACTTATCTGGCACATTCTTGATGCTCATAAATATTTCCTTTTTTAATAAATAAGAGACGTTAATATAAACTGGTCTTCTGTACAACTGTAAAATTCCATCATAATGTTTTTTACATGTCCCATATATTTTTAAATGATGTCTCTTTCTGTATGTTTCAGAGTAATGTATAAAGATTTAGTATCTTTTTAAAGTCAGCATATTGTAAGTTTAATGTTAATAAATTTGTTCTTTTCATGTTTATTTAATTCTGCCATCTTGTTTTAACTATTGTAATAGGAACCTTATTTTAATTTTGCCATTAGCATAACAGAATTTTTTTTTTAGAGATTACAAGATGGAACTTGGTTGTTTTCCCTGATCTACACCTATTTTAATACCCCACTGCTAGTAATCAATTGCTAATAATTCATACTGATGATTTTGGTGTTTATACTTAGCCTTTTAAAGTATATCTTGCCATAAAGGGAGATAATGGTAAATTGTTGGGTATTTTATCTGTTACAGTGTACCCTGATATTTGCACTATTAGCCTTGTGGCAGTAAGTGATATGAATAAACATGCTGATAGAATTGCTTTCTGGGATAATGTTTATGGCTTCAACATGTCCTGTATGAAGAAAGCAGTTATTCCAGAAGCTGTTGTGGAAGTTTTAGACCCAATGACTATTGTTTCCGATGCTTGTAGTATTAAGGTAGGTGTTTTTACCAATTTTATTTTAACAGACTTGCCGTTTTTATTAGTTTTCATTTATGAGTTCAGTATTTGAAATTAATATATTGATATTATGTTTGGACCTTCAAAACTATGATTATTCTTCCTATATTAATCAGTCTAATGTACCTTGAGGTTATAATTTTTGCGAGTTGATTATATCAGCCTTTGGGGTCACTTCTGTTTGTATTGAAATTCCTTATACTGAGGGGCTTACAGACAAAAAGTCATTTCTGCTTCATTACCACCTCCCTGGCCTTATTCTGGTTTCTCATTTACAGCCAGATTATTCATTCATATCATATATTCTATACAGTTTAACTTCCCACATTCACGTTTCTTCCACTTTTTCAGATTAAGTAATATCAGTGAATTTGCCTATGAAACTAAAGTCCAACTGTCTTCAGATTTCTCGGTTAATTCCTTTTCTGTTTTAAAATCTTATTATTCACAGTGTCAGTCTCTAGTTTTATTGTGAATTTTGCTGTGTCCAATTTACATGGGTTAAACAGTAAATTTTCAGTGAAGAGTCATATTGCTTCAATTAGATATAAATGAATATAGTTCAGTTTTAGGTTCAGAACATTGTCTGCTTTTCATAGTCACACTGTTACTTTCATAGCATCAATAATTGTACTCTGCATAAAATGGATATTCAGTAAATATTTGTTAATTTTCTTAATAGGTAAAATATTTAAAGTTGGCATAGAGTAATAACCATGTAAAGTTTCTCAACAAGAGCAAGCTGATTAAAATTGCTTTCAGCTTTTAAGAAAAAAAACTATAGCCTGGCTAATGATTATAGGATTGTTCAATGCTGTGGTACGCTGATAGTAAGAGATTTATTTGGATTTTTTGGTTCAGGGTAGGAGTGTACAGTTATAGCCAACTCAGCCTCAAGGCTAAGCAAAAAGGAGAGTTGTTAGGGGGAGGGGCTAATTTTTGTCTCCAGTGATCTCTCTGTTTAATGCCAAAGACTACTATGAATAAATAGTTGAAATAGAAGTTTTTAGACTGAAAACAAAGATGTTTAAAAGGTACACATACCCTTTCTCTTTGTTTTTTAAATATTAATCATTTATTTGTTTGTTTAGGTAAATATATTTTGTTCCCTGTTCCACAGTCCTCTACAAGTAACAGGCAACCAAACTGTAACTTCTTTTAAATTTTCTGAAGCTCTCTTCAAGAGGGTAATGCCTCAAGTATATAGTCCTGTGCATGGTGTCTGCTGTGTCATAATCTGCTCATGGCAAGTCAGGCCTCCACAGCATCCCTTCTGGTTTCACTGCCCTGGCTTGTCTCCGTCCGCTCCCCATAGTCAAGTGAAGAAGGGCTTGAACTAGGGCAGAACAGGAACATGAGGCTCTTTGGCCATTTTTTTCCTGAGTGGAACCTTCGTAATTGGTTTGGCTCGTTGGTTATAACTGTTACCGTTTTCCTAATATCTAACAAACTTCAAATCCAATTACAAAATAGAATTCTAAAACACCTTATCCTTTTCATTACCATATGTTTTCAAGTTGGCATTTCCTATGAAAATGTTAACTCTTATCATGCATAATTTATAGCAAATGTGTACCACGGGTTGTATACAAAATGATTTTAGTTGGAGCACAGGAAAAAATTTGTATTTGAAAGTATTTGAATGTATCTTAGAAAAACTTTAACAGCACATCAGAGCCATGATTTGATATATAGTATTCTTACAGGAAGTCTAACTAAAAATACTAATTTGGTTTAAATAAAAATTAACTAAATGATAGTGCTAGTAGCCCTTAAATTTGCAAACAATCCCAGAAGTGAGGTTTGAATGATTAAACCTTGCAAAACATCTGTTTACAGTAATTCTTTTTGCATAAAAAAGAAGTAATATTTATCTGTTTGTTTTTGGTTTTGTTTTCACGATTTTAGTAAATTCTTCCCTCTACTCTTTTTTAACGGGTAGCAAATAGATTGCCATACAACCTCTGTCTCAGCTTTGGAGTTTTCTTCGGATTTTACCCTGAAAATTACAAAGACATCCATGTGCACGGTAAGCTATTTCATTCTACTCTCACAAATTTCACTAGCAGTACAGTTGATTGGCAGGCTAATGAATTAATTACCAGACTTGTGATAAATGGAAAAGACTATTGCCTTTGACAGTCTATCTTTGCCTTTGTTAGGCTATTGAACAGATCTGTTTTGATAGGTCAGTAGACTTCAAAAAAGTTAGTTTAGTTCAGAGGAGAAAGTCATGTTTGCATAATGATTTTTTTATAGACTCTTCTTTATTGCCTCTCATGTAACTAATTGAGAACACGCATCTTTATCTTCATAGACAGAAGTTCATGTCATACAACTCTTAATAACTCTTAACACTCAATGTAGATGGAAGTAAAATACGTTTATTTGGTATAATATTTTATATTCCTGCGTGAGACATAATAAACTGATGATTTACCTTTCCTTAAAGAAGCATCATGGTGTAACAGAACAAGTATGGGCATTAGAAAAGTTAGACAAATATGGATGCACATTTGGTTCTGCCACTCACTAGTTTGTTACTTTATTTAAATTACCTAAGTAATCTATACCTCAGACTAATCAACTGCTTTAAGAAAAATGGTAATAATTTCTATCTTAAAAACTAATTAAACAGATTAATGAGTTAATATATGTAGAAGCACCTAAAAAGTAGCCAGAAGGGTTATTAAAATATATAAATATTTTTCTTAAATAATTTGTAAATGTATATTAATACTAAGATAACAGTATTTGTTTTTTACAGGAGACTCAGAATATTAATAAAATGTGGGCCTTTACTTAAAAAAGTATGAATTCACATAGGCAATATTGATATATTATTTTAAAAATTGTATAGGTTTTGAAATATTAATCATACCTATACAAAATTAAAATTTTGGGGGCGCCTGTGGGGCTTAGTTAAGCATCCAACTTCAGCTTAGATCATGACCTCACGGCTCGTGAGTTCGAGCCCCACATTGGGCTCTCTGCTGTCAGTGCGTAGTCTGCTTTGGATCCTCTGTCTCCCTCTTTGTCTGCCACTCCCCCACTCGTTCTCTGTCTGTCAAAACAAAAATTCACTGAAAACTGTATAGTTAGGAACTGGGTGAAACAGATTATAGTTATGTTAACTTTGAGTCTTAAACTTGATTTTTTGAACCATTGACACATAAAATATTTTACGGCTTTTTAAAAATTGTCTCCGTTTATTTTGATCCAATAATTATTTTACATCCAAATGAGTTTAACAGTGTGCTTTGATGTTTTGAGGAATTCTTTTTGTGAAAGTTGGTTTTACAATTTTAAAAGGTAAATATCTAGATTACAGATTTATGATTTGGGGGCAATCATTATGTTCATTTAACTGATAAAAACAAAATTTCATTCTTCTCATTCATTTCTCTCAGATTTTCTAATTGTCCGTTTTAGTAACTAAAATGATTTGGTCAATTGACATAGGCTAAAGGCTTTAACGCTTAGATTTACCCTGTGTTTTGATGTTAGTGATCCGTGAGAGTTAAAAAAAAAAGACCTCTAGATTAATGACATTTGATCTATCTGTAAAGGAATTCTTAGATAGAAAATGCCATATTACCAATATTATTAAATAATAATATTTCAAATCTACTTTCAGTGTCCTTTGCATGAATCAAACTAGAGCAAATGTAAAACTGTAGTGAAGACCTCAAAAGCTGTTTTCAGTTGTGCATATTTTTTAACATTATGTAGACAGATGAGTTTATTGAGTTTTTTTAAATGTTCTCTATTTTTTGGGTCATTGGTCAGTGTTCTTAGTTTCAGACAACAAAGTCCAAATCACTCGTTAAAGCAGAAGGGGATTTACTAAAGAGTTAAATAACATCATTCCCAGACACATTGGAAGAGGTAAAGGAATAGACTGTGTTTTGAACTTCTAGAAAATACTCTTTTTATGTTTATTTATTTATTTTGAGAGACAGAGAGACAGTGCACGAGCACATGCACAAGCAGGGCAAGAGAGGGAGATCTTGCAAATCCTAGGTAGGCTCCAGAGCAGGGCTCGTTACAGGGGCTCGAACTCCTGAACCACTGTAAGATCATGACCTGAGCCAAAACCAAGAGCCAGATGCTTAACCGACTGAGTCACCCAGGTGCCTCAGTAGAAAATACTCTGAAACCACATCTGAGAATTAGCCTGCTACAAAGCTGCCCCCGCCACTTCAGGCCCTGTAAGCCCTAGTGCCCCTGGCCCACTCAGTAAGTGGTAGCCACCACTGTCAATCCCAGGTGAATAAAACTCTTCACTATCATCCTGTTCCTGTGCCCCCGGCCCAGCTCATGCTGTCCAGTTCCTCCTTACAGATCTTCAGTCAACATATCTGTTTGGCTACACATAGGTCATGTTGTACCCTAGCAATTAAAAAGCCTTAGAAAGTAGTTTTAGCTGCAGTAGTGTTAATGCTACAGAAAGAGTTTCACAATGCATATATAGAATTATTTTCTATTCCTATTATTTGCCATAGAGTACAAGAAACTTTATGTTGAAAGAACTTGTATGTATCTGTTAATTATCTTTGTTTTATTCTGTATATTTAAAAGAGTAAAATAGAAATAAAACATGAAAAAAAGCTGGTAAAGTCTGTTTAACACAAAGATTGTAATCAAAACTTTTGTATTAAGGAATATATCAACATTTATTTATTTTTGGGACAGAGAGAGACAGAGCATGAACGGGGGAGGGGCAGAGAGAGAGGGAGACACAGAATCGGAAACAGGCTCCAGGCTCTGAGCCATCAGCCCAGAGCCTGACGCGGGGCTCGAACCCACAGACCGCGAGATCGTGACCTGGCTGAAGTCGGACACTTAACCGACTGCGCCACCCAGGCGCCCCAGGAATATATCAAATAAGTATTTGCTGCATTTGTTCCTGTACAGTGTTCCATAAGAAAAATGAATAAAAAATAAACTGTTCTCTTATATCTGTAAAGAACCTTTTAGATTTATATTTTTATTTCCAACTTGCCTGAATGATTTTAATGTAAAAGTCTGGAAATGAGAAAGTGGCAGAAGATTGGAGTGGACTTGTATATGTCTGATCACTGCTGAAACATAGTCTGTAACTCACCTTGAGAGGAATGTATAGTTTCAAATGATATGTATTAGATGCATGCCAGGTACCAAACATATAAATTCTAGTACTTACTCAGTGTTAACCCTGCTGAGATTATTCTGTCAATAATTAGTCAATATAAACTGTCTTGGTGATAATGTCTAAGTCCTTGAACACTCGCATGTCAGGCAATGTGCTAATCACTTTAAAAACATTATTTCATTTGGTCGTCTTAATAACCATTTGAGGTGGGTACTAATATTCCTATTTTATGGATGGAGAAAAATAAATCACTATGTTTTGCTTTTGAAATATCTTGACCCCAGAAGACCACCTTGGTGGGATTGTACAAACTATTAAAGAACATAAAGAAACTTAGGAATGAGATATTCCAGATGTGGAAGCATTCCAGGTAGCATGTTGCATTTGAAACATATCTGTAAAATCTAAACCGTGTTGCATATAAAACAGATATGAAAAATGTGATTCTCGGCCTGTAGTCTAGCAGTTCTTGGAAGGGAGAGAGAAGGAGAGTGTGATCAAGATGCACTCTTCCTCAGAGATAGGGCTGACAGATTTATATGATAAAATAAGTCACATATCCCATGGTCCTCTTTGCTGCAGAGAAAAAGTAGATCTTTGGAAATTTTTTCTTCAGTCTTTCAGAGTAAATGTATCGTTATTTGGTCAAGCATCTACATTTCTTGGGAACTTTCCTTCCTTCCCAGCATGCTTATCCTAACACGAGCCTGGCACAAGTAAGGTTTTGTGGCCTTTGGTGCCTTTATTACGTTTTCATTATTTGTAGAGTCCCAACTATCCATCCATATCTACTCCAACTATCTTCTGTTCTTTGAGATGGTGCCAGCTCCTTATACTCTTTTGCTACCAACCATCTGGAGCTATTATGCAAGCTTAGTCTCTAAGGCTACTTTTGAATAGATAGATTATTCGCCTGGTTACTTGGGAATAATCCATAACAAAGGTATTAAAAAGGATGCGTGCCTAATTGGAACTTTGTTTCTCCTTTATATTATAAGAAGAGTTAGTGAAAATACTAAAGAAAAGCGATGCCTGGCAAAAAAGATGGAAAGAGTTACTTTGGGGAGGGAAGAGGTGTGGCTTTTTTTAGATAGAATGAAGAAAAATTTATCTGGTTTTATACTGCTAAGTACAAACCTTCAAACGTAATACATACTTCTTTTCTTGGGCTTAAAACTTGAATGCATAGCCAGAAAGTAAGATGGATGATCTCTCCGAGTAGTTAAGCCCATTTTAAATAAATGCATAACCATGTATTTCTAATGAGATTCCAAAATTGTAGCCTAATTAAAATATTAGAGGAAATTGGATTTTTCAAACTAACAAGATGCTAAGAACACCCCCTTTGCATTTAATTTCAAAAGCATGTGTGCTGTAGACTGATAGTGTTTTTAGATGGCTTTCTCAAGTTTCTTAGAACCCTTAATAGAAAACATCTTTTCTTTGTGGTCTTCACCACCAACACACACAGGCACATACACATACCACAGAAGAAATTTGATAGCAGTTTTATTGTAGTGTTTTGCATTAACAAACCGGTTTTTGTGTTTTGGGGGGAATTTAACATGATATGATATTCATACGTAAATGTCTTGGGTCTCGGTTACAGGATAATTTTCCACTGAATACTAGTAGCACATACATAGCAATTTTCTGAGCATTTTTTATGTATCATGATATTATTGACAGTTTAGGCCACATTGCCTTTGCTTTTATGATGGGATATAAACTTTAGTTAGCAACTGACTTTCTATCATAGCAGCCTGCCTAACCTTGTAGTAAATAAACAATAAGGCCCATAATTTTATGGAAAGTTTGTAAGTGTTCAAAAGCAAATGGTTTAAGGCCGTACAATTTAGAACTAATATGGTTTATGTTGTGAGTTCTAGTTTATTTTTAATGTCTTTTTTTGTAATTGTGTAATACTCTCTCCCTCGTATCCCAGCAGCATTTATATTGGCATCTGTCTTTATAAGCTCCTTAAAGTTACAGCCAAGCATCCTTTTTCATAACCCTAGTATACATTAAATGACTTTTCATCTTGCCTTTTGTATACAAATGACTTGTTTACTTTGAAAACTTTAGGATGATTTTTTCAGGTTACGTACTCACATAAATCTTTGACATGTAAAGATTGATATGTTGATATTGATATTTGATACAGTTGATATGTTTCCTTAACATACTTCTAATCATTCTTTTAAGGTCCATTTGCTACTTCCCTGAGCCAACTGTGATTCTACTTCTGTGGCTTTTTTTCTTTTGATTATGGGTCACATTTTGCTGTTTCTTCTTATATTTCATAATTTTATATTTTGTGGTAGTCACTATAGGAAAGGACAGTACAGACTAAGATAGGTAATATTTTCTTCTAGAAGGTCTTCCACTTATCTCTGTCTGGCAGCTAGGATTGTTGGGGGGTGGGGCTGATCCTTTCATCTAATCTGGAATTGAGCTTGGTTAGGGCTGGGTATCACTGCAGTTAATTTCCAAAGTCTTGGGCACAGGATCAGGCCCCTTCCTCTCACGAACTTCCTGGGAAGGCCATCGAAATACAGCTGAGTTTAGGGAGGAAGACAAAGTCAGGATATTTATGAGGTTTGAGAAATCTGATTTGCAGTGGATCTCTCAATGCAGAGCAAGGGTTTACCAGGGAGAGGAAAGGTCCTGACATGGATTTGGCATGGCTCATGGCCTTGCTAAGAATTGGTAGACCCAGTGAGAGGTGAGTTTCAAAGTGAATCTTGAAGAATAAAGTCTAGTTGAGCCGCCTCTTCCTAAGAAGAGGGTATTTGCTCTCAGGATTAGTTGAAAGGTCTGTTGTTCATATAAACAGGTTTTCTTGAGGTGCCTGAAACTACCTCGTCTTCCTGGGCAAGAGTTTCTGGAATAGCAGAGAGTTGAATGGTAATATCATGTTAATGGTGACAGTGAATTGTGTGGTTGCAGATGATTTTGGCTTTGTGATCCAAGCATTGCAAGAAAACCTCTGCCAGCTTTGCAGCACCACCACCAGCTTCATCCACCTTCTTGGTTTGCTAGCTCTGCCTTTCAGGCTTCCAGTTTCTAGTGCACCATGCTAGCTCAAACCCGCCCATTAAAATTGGTTGGGTTCCCCTTGTCCCAGCTAAGTTGCTGTGCCTCTGGTATTTTTGCTCCTTTTTCCCACCCAGGGCCTAGCATTGGGCAAATGCCATTAGGTATGAAAGCCACTGCTTCTCTCTCCTCAACTAGGAGAGCTGGCTCATTCCTCTCTGAAAATAGTTTACCTAGACTTCTTTGCATCCACGGCTCTTCGATGGTTAATGAAAAATATGATGATTTAGCTTTGCCAATGCATTTTTTTTGTTATTGTTATGTCATAGGATCTTTTGCAGACCTCTAAATCCTAAGTAGAAACAGAAGTATATGTTGTTTTTAAAAGCCGTCTGGAAAATCTGGGCCTACATATTGAAGAGTTTTGAAAGTTAAGAAAATGAACATAAACAAATTCATGAATTAAAAATAAATCGTGTGTTGCTTTCCAATTCTCATTTTGGTTTTCCCCCCCCCTTTTTTTTTTTAATGAAATACTTGATAAATGGTAGAAAGATACATTTAAGAGGCACTGATATTTAGCTTTCAATGGAGTCAAAACAAGTCTTTGTGTTAAAGGTTTTTTGTTTTGTTTTTTTAGGATACTAATTGTATTTATTTATTTATTTATTTATTTATTTATTTACTTTTTTTTTCAATATATGAAATTTATTGTCAAATTGGTTTCCATACAACACCCAGTGCTCATCCCAAAAGGTGCCCTCCTCAATACCCATCACCCACCCTCTCCTCCCTCCCACCCCCGATCAACCCTCAGTTTGTTCTCAGTTTTTAAGAGTCTCTTATGCTTTGGCTCTCTCCCACTCTAACCTTTTTTTTTTTTTTCCTTCCCCTCCCCCATGGGTTTCTGTTAAGTTTCTTAGGATCCACATAAGAGTGAAAGCATATGCTGTCTGTCTTTCTCTGTATGGCTTATTTCACTTAGCATCACACTCTCCAGTTCCATCCACGTTGCTACAAAGGGCCATATTTCGTTCTTTCTCATTGCCATGTGTATATAAACCACAATTTCTTTATCCATTCATCAGTTGATGGACATTAAGCCTCTTTCCATAATTTGACTATTGTTGAGAGTGCTGCTATAAACATTGGGGTACAAGTGCCCCTATGCATCAGTACTGCTGAATCCCTTGGGTAAATTCCTAGCAGTGCTATTGCTGGGTCATAGGGTAGGTCTATTTTTAATTTTCTGAGGAACCTCCACACTGTTTTCCAGAGTGGCTGCACCAATTTGCATTCCCACCAACAGTGCAAGAGGGTTCCCGTTTCTCCACATCCTCGCCAGCATCTATAGTCTCCTGATTTGTTCATTTTGTCCACTATGACTGGTGTGAGGTGATATCTGAGTGTGGTTTTGATTTGTATTTCCCTGATGAGGAGCGACGTTGAGCATCTTTTCATGTGCCTGTTGGCCATCCGGATGTCTTCTTTAGAGAAGTGTCTATTCATGTTTTCTGCCCATTTCTTCACTGGGTTATTTGTTTTTCGGGTGTGGAGTTTGGTGAGCTCTTTATAGATTTTGGATACTAGCCCTTTGTCTGATATGTCATTTGCAAATATCTTTTCCCATTCCATTGGTTGCCTTTTAGTTTTGTTGGTTGTTTCCTTTGCTGTGCAGAAGCTTTTTATCTTCATAAGGTCCCAGTAATTCATTTTTGCTTTTAATTCCCTTGCCTTTGGGGATGTGTCGAATAAGAGATTGCCGCGGCTGAGATCAGAGAGGTCTTTTCCTGCTTTCTTCTCTGGGTTAAAGGTTTTTAAGGCTAATGCAAGTGTTATTTTTAAAAGCTTTTTTTAATTTAATTTAATTTTATTTTATTTTATTATTTTATTTTCATAAAGAGTGAGTGAGCAAACAGGGGAGAGAGACTGAGGGAGAAAGAGAATCTTAAGCAGGCTCCATGCTCAATGTGGAACCCAATGTGGGCTCAAGCCCACAACTCTGGGTTCATGACCTGAGCCAAAACCAAGAGTCAGACACTTAACCAACTAAGCCACCCAGGCGCCCCTATCAATGCAAGTGTTATTAAATAAAACTTTAAAATGTTTAAAATTCAAACTTCAGTGTTTCCTTACTGAATAGTACTCTTTTGTTATTTTACTTTTTAATTAAGCTTTAAATTTTTCTAATAGCTTACAGAAAAACTTTAGATGAACCTATTTCTTTGTAATTGTGTATTTAAATCTTCTTTCAAGGCTCTTGAAAAATCTCTGACAGTAGAAACCTGCTAATTCCAAACTCATTCTTGGGTTTTAAATCAGTTCTTAGTACTTTTAGGTGTAAATTGACCTAATTTTGACCTTGCAAAGCTAATCAGCTAGAGAAACTAATTATTAAAACACATCTGTGCTGCTTAGAAATAGTAAGATTTGTTTTGAACTTGCATCATAGATTCTAGTTGGACATCTGGTATATATTTTAATAGGCTTAATTAAGTAAATTTTATGTGCAGGGGGAGAACATTTGTAATTATGTGATTCCATCTCTACAGTCAGTTCTAGGTTTCTCCTGATATAAATGACCATATGATCTAAGGCATGGTCCTGAACTTTGTGCTCTTCTCTGAAACCTGAACCTTTGTAGTTAGTTTTAGATGGTGGTGAGGATACTTAAATCTCTTCACGTAGTCCCAGAAACTATTTTTGAGTAGTATTATGTGCTAAGAGCTACGAGGCATTGGGAATATAATAATAAGCCAAAACAGTTTACGAAGCATAAATGAGGGAAACATATTTAAATTCACCTTATGTTACATGTAATAAGGGCATTCTAGTTATATAAGAAATATCCATATTTTTCAGAGATATAAACTGAAGTACATATGTAAGGGAGAAATGACTTATCAGGCATTTGTTTCAAAAACAGCTCAGCAAAAAAGGAGGTGGAAGAAGAATAGATGATGTAAATGTGCCAAATACTGGTAGCTTGAATATAGAGGATAGGTACTTAGAGGTTCTACAATTGTATATATGCTTGAAAATTTTCATACATGGATGTTTTTAAAGAATCACACTAGGGGCGCCTGGGTGGCTCAGTCGGTTAAGCGTCCGACTTCGGCTCAGGTCATGATCTCACAGTTCGTGAGTTCAGGCCCCTCATCGGGCTCTGTGCTGACAGCTCAGAGCCCGGAGCTTGCTTCCAATTTTGTGTCTCCCTCTCTCTCTGCCCCTCCCCCCCACGCACTCAGTCTCTCTCTGCCTCTCAAAGATAAAGAAAACTAATTAAAAAAAATTTTAAAGAAAGAAAGAAAGAATCACACTAATGACTGCATTCTAAGAAATGCATAAGAGTGATGAGGCAAAGGCACTGTGCTCAATTGTTTCCATACATCTCAGCTCCTTGATACAGCTACCAAAGCTGAACAGGTGCTTATTCTATAGCTTAACCATTTCACTCTTAGGTCTTCACTCTTAGAGATGTGTTCATATGTTTACCAAAAGACATGTACACAAGTGTCCATTGCAGTATACTTCATTATAATACCAAACTGAAAACAAGCTAAACATTGTCAGTAGTAAAATGGATAAATAAATGTGGTATATTTGTGGAGTAGTATACATCAATGAAAAAAGATGATCTTGGATTACATTACAACATGGATGAATTTTTCATGAAAGAAAAAGCCAGATACAGAAAAGTTTCAATATTTTAATTTGTAAAACAAGCTAAACTAATAATGTAGTGATAAAAATGTAGGGAGTACTTAATCATTGGAAAGAGAATGATAAAGGTCTGGGGTATCTTTTTTTTTTCCTTTAAAAAACTTTTTTAATGTTTAGTTATTTTTGAGAGAGAAAGAGAGACTGTGCACAAGTAGGGAAGGGTCGGAGAGAGTCAGAGACACAGAATCCGAAGCAGGCTCCAGGCTCTGAGCTGCCAGCACAGAACCCAACATGGGGCTCAGACTCACGAACGGTGAGGTCATGACCTGAACTGATGTCGGACACTTAACCAACTGAGCCACCCAGGCGCCCCCTGGGGTCTGTATCTTGGTCTGAGTAGTGGTTGAGTGTACTCACTTTGTATAAGCTTACTGAGCTAAATCACAATGATTTGCTCACTTTTATACATGTGTGTTGTGTATTTTATACTTGTGTACTTCAGTAAAACTTTTTTTCAGAATAGAAAATAATTCTTACATTAGCTTTAAATGTCTGTATCTTTTGCATGTATGTAATATTTAAATTAAAAAGTTTATAAAAAAGAAACCAAAAGAAGGGCATCTAGTGTCAGAAGCATAATGAATGAAAGGGCTGGTGAAAGAAGCCCAGGCTGGAACATGGAGACCATGGTATTTAGGGAGGGTGGAGAGCTGTCTGGGTCATTAGCACCTTGTGCTATTGGGCCTTTTCCTTAGACTAGTGGGAAATAATCAAAGTTTTTTAGCAGAGAGTGATGTATCTGAAGGGCACTTGGGAAAGATCGTGGCTGGAACATAGAGAACAAATGGAGATCAAGATGGATGTGAGACACCTGTGGGTAGGCTGTTATAGTAGCTCAGGCAAGAAATGGCAGTGCTTTACAAAAGGCAATTTTAGTGGAGATGAAGAAAAGTAGACTTATTCAAGAGTGATCTGGAAGGTGAAATTGACAGGACTTGAGAATGGAATAGATAATGGAGGATGAGGAAAGGAGATGACAGTGGTAACTCCAAGGTTTCTTCCTTTTACATTTTGAAGAGTGATGGTACTCTCTTTTAAGACAAAGGAAACTGGAAGAACAGGGTTAGAGGTTGAGGATCGGAGCTCAATTATTATATGTTGAATTTGAAATATCTTTAAGATATCCAAGTAGTGATATCCAGTAGAGAATTGGGATACTCATTTATGGCTTGTCTTGTCAGGTCTGACTTACGGCACACTTGGTCCAGATATGATGGATGAGAATAGAACCAAAGGATGTTTTGTGGGAAGATGTTTTGAAAATATCCCTCAAATATAATGACACTGTTTAACAAAGCATTGAAAAGCAATTATAAAATTACATAAATTGCTCTTGAACTTAGGATGTATTTTTTAACTTCTGCAACTTCATGAAGTTAAGGGGCTCTAAAATGTTTTTTAGTTTGTTTGTTTGTTTAGCAAATCCAGTGGAGTAGCAGCTTGGTAAATATAACTTGATCCAAATAAACTATTAAGGTTAAAAAAGAGAGAGAGAGAGAGCCCAAGAGAGAAATAGTGGTCTAAATGGCGCAGATGATTCTACCTTCCATTTTATTTAGTGAACATGTACCCCCAAATGAGGACAGTGTGGAAAACACATCTGCCATTTCTTCGGTTATTATCAGCTTCCAAGTCTTTCTCTAGTATGAGCATCTTGGTGGAGTGTATGTGATTCTTACCTCTAAAAGTATTTGTTTTAATACAACATGGCACTCTATTACAAGCCATCTACTTCCTCTGGAGCCCAGCCAAAGAAATGGTGATTTGTGCCATTGCCAGGACAACTGGTTATATTAAACTTACTGAGGGTTGATTTATACATGAGTCTCTAGTATAAAACTTTATTAAGCATTCTCCACAGTAATTTAAATTACCTGAGATTTTCCCATTATGTGACTAATTCTGTACGTAATATAGGACTGTCCTATAAAAGGAAGCGTTGTATCATATTCTATCTAGTTCTAATATTGTTTAGATTTGATATAAGTCCAGGTATACCCTACGCATTGCCTATAAAATTTTGGGTACTTTCACTTGATTCTGCTCCCCTGCCCTTATCTTTCATCTTTCCCAACCACAGAGTCTAGGCTTCTGAATTGGACCCCAGAGGATTTTAGCCTTTTTAAAATCTGGATTTCTTCAACTCATTTTCCGTGTTTAGTTGCTTTTCTATCTATTTCTGTACTCTCTCCTTGAAAACATAAGAAATTTTTTTTTTGTTTTTTTGAGAGAGCGAGCACACATGAACAAGGGAGAGGCAGAGGAGAGAGAGGGAGAATATCATAAGCAGGCTCCACACCCAGCACGGAGCTATGTGCTGGGCTCGATCTCACGACCGTGAGACCATGACCTGAGCCGAAATCAAGAGTTGGACACTTAACCGACCGAGCCACCCAGGTGCAAGAAAACGTAATTTTTTAAAAAGACACGTTTCCCACTTCTTATTAACTTTGAGGTGTATGTTCATTGAGTAGAGGAAACACCTGCAGTATTAAAACATTATTTAAACCTACTCAAAGAGGATGCCAAAGTCCACAAATTAAAAAACTCTGAAGTTGAGTAAAATAACTTGTCCTTAGAGTGGATAGAAATTCCTCTGCTTGATCCTCCTTTGAAAGCCGTGGAATAAATAGTGCCTCTGAGTTGGCATTTTAAAAAATTCATTAACGGTGATTTTAAATCTGCCAGTTGAGTTATATTATAAAAGGATTAGCACATCATATTGTTCTAAAATATAATTTGAGTAGAGTGTTGAAATTCTTAAGCTGTATTACAATCATAATTTAATTCTAGATGGGAATAGGGTCATGCTTGAAATCATTAATGCCAAGAGGCAGAATAAATCTGAGAGAAATAATCACACTCAAGCAGGACTGAAATAGTTATCTCAAGCACAGCAATAAGCATAAAAATGGTTTATTTATCAAATAATCAATAATAGTGGACTCTTGATTAGACATGTCAGGGGAGTTCTCCTTGGACTTATCTTAGAGGCTGCCAATTGGCATTATTAGACTGTGATAGTAAATGAGTTTGACCAGGTATTTTCCTCTTTGATTCAGGCAGTTATCCCTGGAGTAATAACCTACAAGGAAGTAATCTTTCTCAGTTCAGATTTCCTTTGACTTGTGCTCTGGCAGAAGCCATCGTGAATATTGGCATTCAGGAATTCTAAAAATCCTAAAGCACCTAATGCTTTGGGATACTTAACTGACTGAGCCACCCAGGTGCCCCTATTTTTAACATCCATTTGGTAAGGGGGATTTCAGATTGTGAGAATTGATAGATGGAATTTACTTTTTCCATCAGGATTGAGTAAGCATGATTAATCTGGCTAGAAGTACCACCTCACTAAGACTGGTTTCTTTACAGGCAAAGGTAATGCAATGAAAACTCTTTAATCTGTCCATATACCAGAATGGCTAAGGTATTGGAGAAATGAGACCTTTTTTCAGAATGCTTCATTTATGCATACCAGCTGCTTCTCAAAGCAAAACCTCTTCTTTTCTACCTGCAGTTTTACAAAGAGTCACATTTTAAATTTCTAGATCACAAAGACAGTGACATAACTATTACAGAATACCCTTTGCTTTATTTAATAAGTGATATGTCCTGGCTGTCCCCAAAGGCTGTACCATCGTGTTCCATCTGATTTCTTTTTCTCTTTTCCTCCTCATCCTTTCATTCATCATCCAACCCCATGGATATAGGATGGGCCAGAGTGAGTCCTGGGGCCCCAGAGATGTATGTCATTGTCTCACCCAGCAGTGTGCAGAGGTAGCAGTCAAAACAAACAAACAAACAAACAAACCCCACTGAAATTACAAGTATAAAGGCAGAACTTAAGACAACTGGTATAATTACCTTTTTTGAAAAACTGTAGCCTCAAAGGACACACATAAATGAATGCTACCAGGTTTTTAGATCTCACTTCAGATGCTGGATACTTTTTTTAGTAAGGCTCACATGACGAAGTGGAAACCATCTTTTTACCTCAACGTTTCAAAAGAGAAAATATCTTGTTCGTTTCTGGAAAGTAAAGTATATCACATCTTCTGCCTACCCCTTTACACTTTCTGTCAGAATTTCTTTCAGTGTTCCGTCCCTTCATTTGTAAAACAAAAGGCTTATAAAGACAAGTAGCATTTGGTAGAACTTGATCACCTAGCCACAAAAGTGAATTAATATTTTTCAGTTTTAAAACTCTTCAGCTGTCACAAAACTAGTATCCTTTTTCTTCTGCATTGATTTTTAAATTCAATATATTTTCTATTTTGTTCTTAAAATGTGTAACATTTACTTACCTCTGGTAGTATTTTCTGCCATTTGAGGAATTAGGAATGGGCCATAGAGCCTTTAGGCGATGGTTTCTAGGGAAAGCATGCTGCCTTTTAATGGAATATAAGGAAATTTCAAAGGAATATAAGGAAATAATAAGCACTGATATAAAATAGTGAGAAACTGATGATATATCAGGAAACAGGTAACAGAAATCTAGAGAAACAATGGGCTGCAGGAGTTTTTAAGTGGCAAGCACACACACACAAAATACTTCCCAAGACAGCTTTTCATTTAAGCAGACTTGTGTGTTAGGCACTGTGAATATAACACAGAATATAATCTCTGACCCCGAAGACCTTTGTTTAGTAGAAGAGGCCAACATATAAATAGATCATTGTAATACGGGATTCTATGAGAGAATTTAATAATAGAGGCATGTAAAAGATGCCCTTGGCCTGGTGTACTCCTACCTACTTTTCCTCAATAATCCTATTTAAGGATTTAAATATTTAAATCATATTTAAGATTATACTTTAGGTGTGGCTTCTTTCAGGAAGCCTTCCTAATACTGTAGCACTAGATTAGTAGAGAGTGAGTAATTGTTGGTACAGACATCAAGGGTTGTTTCTCAAAAGTAGTTGACATCTAATACCACTTTAGAATTTTAAAAAATAGGAAGTTGGGGCGCCTGGGTGGCGCAGTCGGTTAAGCGTCCGACTTCAGCCAGGTCACGATCTCGCGGTCCGTGAGTTCGAGCCCCGCGTCAGGCTCTGGGCTGATGGCTCAGAGCCTGGAGCCTGTTTCCAATTCTGTGTCTCCCTCTCTCTCTGCCCCTCCCCCATTCATGCTCTGTCTCTCTCTGTCCCAAAAATAAATAAACGTTGAAAAAAAAAATTAAAAAAAATAATAAATAAATAAAAATAATAATAAAAAATAGGAAGTTATAAGAGGTAAAAGCATCATGATTTTCTTTTCCCAAAGGTTGATAGGAATTGAGCATATTATGTCGTTTCATCATTTATTTTTTGGTTCGCTCAATTAGTGAATCATTATTAATTTCCTATAGTCCCTGCACATCCCACACTCTTTCATGCCTTTGTAACTGCACAGTTGTCTTCACTGTTGAGGTAGAATGTCCAGGCATTGTGCTTGGGCGGTGAGGACATGGAAGTGAGCACAGACATAGTGAGACTGCCCTTAAGGGCCTATTAGGGTCTGTAATTAAACAAAAAGCATTATCAGCATGGGAAGTGTTATTACAGGTAGTGCAGAAACATCTATTCTGTGGGATTAGGGAAGACTGCCCAGAGGAAGTAACATTTAAATGGAGACATAGTAAGTGAGAAGAAGCTAGTTTAGGGAATGGGGGAGAGTGTTACAGGCCAGGAGCCTTAGGTAGGAAGAAATAATGCAATAATGACTCTGCCTCCTGTAATGGTGGACTACACAAAATGGAGTGACCCTTTTGCTAGAACAACTACAGAAGCTAAAGAAAGTACATAAAACACTGTCTGTTTGAAGGCATCACAAAGATAGTTAGTAAAGCATTACCAAGCTAAGACTCAGAAAAGAAGAAAATCCAAAGAAATGAGACTGACATCTGGTACTGCTTTTGCCTCATAGGCATTTACTAATTCAGAAGAAGCAGTTAAAAGACTTATGTAGCCCTTTGATAGCCTCACATGGATCAGAATATAAAAATTGGGCCTTTACGATTTCTCAGTGTTTGCAACGTGACCCTGAAAGACTGCACCGAAGAATAGAGTAAAATTAGAGATAAATAAACCTTTGCATGGACTGCAGCCTAGCTTCAAATCATCTGGGTGGCCCAGGAAATTCTCAAACCCCATTATTAGATTTAAGATGATCTCAGTGTCTGCTAGCACTCCTAGATTCCTTGCACAAACTAATTCTTTTTAGAAGATTATTATAATAGGTCTTACATTATTTCTACAGTGCTTCAGACATAATGTTCAGAGCATAATCAAAGGTAGTCAGTCACCCAAGGCCACAAGACAACCAGCTGAAATAGTAAGCAATGAAAACAGAGCTCCAGGTGCTCCAGGTATCAGGTATGGACTTTGAAGATAACTATGTGGGGTGCCTGGCTAGCTCAGTCAGTAGAGCATTCAGCTCTTAATCTTAGGGTCATGAGTTCAAGCCCCATGTTGGGCATGGAACCTACTTAAAAAAACGAAAAATAAAAATAACTGTGCATACTAAGTTGAAGGACAAAAGAAAGTGCAAATTTCAAGCAAAGAGTTAGAAACCTTTAAAAAGCAGTATAGCAGATTTGAAAAAGTCAAACAGATATTCTGAAACTGAACTTAACATGAATTTAGCAGCAGATCTTAACACACTGGTGTAGAGAGGTTTATTGAACTGGATTTTAAGTCAGAAAGAAATATCCAAAAGGAAGCATGGAAAGATACAAGGATGAAGGTTTGGGAGGGGCAAGAGATACAGAGCATACAAGAAAAGGTCTAATATAAGTTTAAATGGGAGTACCAAAGGAAAGGAGGTGAGAATATTTCAAATAGTATTTCAAGAGATAATGGCTGAGGATTTTCTAAAACAGATGACAGACAATGAGCTACAACTCAAGGAGCACAACATAACTTGAATAAGATTCTTTTTTTCCCGATTTTGTTTTTATTTAAGTATGATTAACATACAGTGTTACATTAGTTTCATGTGTACAGTATAGTGATTCGGCAGTTCTGTACATTACTCAGTGCTCATCAAGATCAGTGTACTCGTAATCCCTTTTATTTCACCCAACTTCCCCCCACCTTCACCTCCCCTCTGACAACCACCAATTTGTTCTCTGTATTTAGGAGTCTGGCTTTTTTGGTCTCTTTTTTTCTTTGCTTTGTTTTTTAACTTCAACATATTAATGAAATCCTATGGTATTTGTCTTTCTCTGACTTATTTCACTTAACATTATACCCTCTAGATCCATCCATATTGTTGCAAACATCAAGATTTCATTCCTTTTTATGGCTGAGTAATATTCCATTATATATGTAAACCACGTCTTCTTTATCCATTCATCTATGGATGGACACTTGAGCTGTTACCGTATCTTGCCTATTGTATATAATGCTGCAGTGAACATAGGGGTCAGTGTATATTTTCAAATTAGTGTTTTTGTATTCTTTGGGTAAATACCCAGTAGTAGAATTACTAGATAATATGGAAATTCTATTTTTAATTTTTTGAGGAGCCTCCATACTGTTTTCCACAGTGGCTGCACCAGTTTGCATCCCCAACAGTGCACAAGTGTTCCTTTTTCTCCACATCCTCACCAGCACTTGCTATTTCTTGTGTTTTTGTTTTAGCCATTCTGACAGATAGAAAGTGATATCTCATTATGGTTTTAGTTTATTTTTCCCTGATGATTAGTGATGTTGCATATCTTTTCATGTGTTTGTTGGCCGTCTGTATGTCATCTTTGGAAAGATGTCTGTTCAGGTCCTCTGCCCATTTTTAATCAGATTATTTGGGGTGGGGGAGGGGGTTGGTATTCAGTTTCATTAGTTCTTTACATATTTTGGATATGAAGCCCTTATCAGATATATCATTTGTAAATATCTTCTCCCATTCAGCAGGTTGTCTTTTTGTTTTGTTGATGGTTTCCTTTACTGTGCAAAAGCTTTTTATGTTGGTGTAGTCCCAATAGTTTAATTCTGCTTTTGTTTTCTTTGCCAGGGGAGACATAGAAACAAAAATGTTTATACAGCTGATTCAGAGAAATTACTGCCTATGTTTTCTTCTAAAAATTTTATGGTTTCAGGTCTCACATTTAGGTCTTTAATCCATTTTGTGTTTATGAATAAGACTGATTTTACCACTTCTAGGTATATACCCAAGAGAAGTGAAAACATGTGTCCACACAAACGCTTGTACATCAATGCTTATCGCAGCATTATTCATAATAGCTAAAAAGTGGAAACAAACCAGATGTCCATCCCCTGAAGAATGAATAAACAAAATGTGCTATATCCATACAGTGAAGTAATATCTGGCCATAAAACAAAATAGGTTCTAGTACATAATACTACACAGATGAGGCTTGAAAACGGTATGTTACGTACAAGTGCTAACTACAGAAGGATTCCATTTATGTTAAATGTTCAGAATAGGCAAATCTGTAGAGAGGGCTGGGATTAGAAGGGGATACAGGATATCTTTTTGGGGTAATAAAAATGTTCTAAAATTAGATTGTTGTACAAGTCTGACTATTCTTTAAAAACTGAATTATACAGCTTACTTAAATAGAATTTTATGATATGTGAATTGTATCAGAAAGAGGAAGAAAAAAACCTACACTTAGGACATCCTAGTAACAGTGTAGAATTCAAGGAGAAAAAAAATTTTCTTTTTAATGTTTATTTATTTTTGAGAGAGAACGCACGCACAGGGGAGGGGCACAGAGCAAGAGAGACAGAGGATCCAAGAGAGCTCTGCCCCGTCACCGCAGAGCCCCATGCAGGGCTCAAATTCACGAACTGTGAGATCACGACCTTTGCTGAAGTCAGGTGCTTAACCAACTGAGCCACCAGATGCCCCAAGGAGAAAATCTTAAAAGCAGTCAATGGGGCTATGAGTAGAGTGCTGGAATTATCTTCAAGGGAGCAGTAAATAGACCAATAAATGTTATCTTAACAGAAACAACAGAATTAAAAAGATAATACAGTGATGATATCCTCAGTGTACTAAAAGAAAATAGCTGCCAACCCTGAATTTTACACAACTAAAATATCTTTTAGAATGAATCTGGGGGCACCTGTGTGGCTCATTTGGTTGAGCGTCCAACTTCAGCTCAGGTCATGATCCCACGGTTTGTGAGTTCAGGCCCCACATTGGGCTTGCTGCTGTCAGCTCAGAGTCTGCTTTGGATCCTCTGTCCCCCTCTCTTTGTCCCTCCCCCACTTGCGTGCTCGCTGTCTCAAAAATAAATAAATATTTTTCAAAAAGATAAAAGGGGTGCCTGGGTGGCTCAGCTGGTTAAGCATCCGACTTTAACTCAGGTCATGATCTGGCGGTTTGTGGGCTCAAGCCCCACGTTGGGCAGGCTGGAGCCTGCTTCAGATTCTGTGTCTCCCTCTCTCTCTCTCAAAAATAAACATTAAAAAAAAAGATTAAAAAAAAGAATGAATCTGAAATTTAAAAAATTTCAGATGAACAGATCAAAAGAGGGAAAGACAGTTTGTCCCAGACAACCTGTACTAACCTATACTATACTCAGGAGATACGAATAGGTATTCAGGCAAACAGAGGACGACCCCAATGGAAGGCCAGTATATAGGAAAAAATAAAGATTAGCAAAAATGGTAAATACGCACATACCAGTAGTTCCACTGTTAGGTGTATACCCAACAACAGTTAATACATATGTTCACCAAAAGACATAGTCATAAGAGAATGTTCATAGCACTACTCATAAAAGCCCCGACTTAAAATTACTTAGTGCCTGTCAATCGTAGACTGGATAAACTGTATAGTCACACATGCCTTACAGCCATATAACAGTTTAAGTAATACACAACAGTATAAATGAATCTAAAAAAGCAACAAGGAAAGTAGCCAGTGACAAGCACTGCCTGATGTATGATTCCATTTATGCTGAAGTATATAATCAGGAAAATGAATCTGTGTTCTTAAAAATCAGTATAGTAGTGAGGTAACAAGTGTTGGTGAGGGTGTAGAGAAAAGGAAACCCTTGTGCACTTTTGGTGGAAATGTAAATTAGTATAGCCACTATGGAAAACAGTTATGGAGGTACCTCAGAAAATTAAAAATAGAACTAACAGGCACCTGTGTGTCTTAGTTAAGCATCTGACTCTTGATTTTGGCTCAGGTCATGATCTTTACTTCAGGTTCATTGGTTAAGGTGCTGGCAGCTCAGGGCCTGCTTGGCATTCTGTCGGTCTCCCTCTCTCTTTGCCCCTCCACTGCTTGCTCTCTATTTCTTTCTCAAAATGAATAAAAAACAAAAACTTTAAAAAAAAATAGAACGAGCATATGATCCAGCAATCCCACTTCTGAATATCTGTCCAAAGGAAATGAAAACAGGATCTCAAAGAGATAGATGCACTACCATATTTTTTGCAGTGTTATTCACACCAGCCAAACTATGGGAGCAACCTAAGTGTCCATTGATAGATGAATTGATAAAAAAGATATGGGGGGTGTGTGTGTGTCCACACATAATGGACTATATTATTCAGCCATAAAATGAAGGAAATCTTGCCATTTTCAACAACATGGATACTCCTTGAGGGAACTACACTAAGTGAAAGAAGTCAGACAAAGACAAGCTGCATGCTATCATTTATATGTGCAATCTAAAAAAAAACTAAATGCATAGGGGACGCCTGGGTGGCTCAGCCGGTTAAGCGTCTGACTTGGGCTCGGGTCATGATCTCGTGTATCGTGGGTTCGAGCCCCCCACCAGTCTTTGTGCTGACAGCTCAGAGCCTGGAACCTGCTTGGGATTCTGTGTCTCCCTGTCTCTCTCCCCCTTCCCTGCTCGTTCTCTCTTTTCTCCCTCTCTTCCTCTCAAAAATAGATATTAAAAAAGTAAGACAAAAGCTTTTTAAAAATGAAAATGTTAATAAATGTCAGTGAGTTTCGAGTGTACAAAACAGTATCTTGTGTTTATAGCTAGGAAGAAATGTAGAGCAGTTAGGACATGTCAAATATCAATTTATGAAATGTCAGAGGGAAAGTACTTTTATTCTAGGCTCTAAAGAGGTGATCCCTTCTGCCCCCTAAAATCACTTTAATAAGCAAGTTTGAAATTACAAGGGAAGCAGACTAAGTAAATTTAAAAGAAATTTCAGTTATAATCTGGGACTATTTTATGTAGATCAAAAATTAATTACATTAAGGTTTTCAGTAAAGGTACCTTTTTAAAAATATTTTTAGACCTATCGTCTGTTTTGCTACTACCCATATTGCTTGGTCTATTTCTAAACGCTACTCAATTTGGCAGTATCCCTTGAGAGTTATATGGCACTTAATGTGTATTGTTCCCTAGAGGAATCATGAAAGAAAAGAAAGATGCAAATTTTCTCTTGGGATAAAATAGAAAATTAATTGAAGAAGAAAGAGTCCATAATTTAAGCTATAGTTAATATTGTGATAAAATCATAATGTATAATTTTCGTATTGATTGATTACATCTTCTTAGTTTAATTACCAGTTATTACTAGCAGTGTTTGTAGTCTTTATGCAGCAGCTTGCATGGTTTATGTTTGTATTTTCATCTCGTTTGTATACACTAATGTAAGCTGTGTAATCATTCTTAGGCATTATCTTCTTACTCTTTCTTTACTTGTTTCAGACTCATCATCAGTAGGCTTTTGAGTTCTGTATTAAGATTTTGAAAGAAATACTCCAACAAAAAATGAATTGTATTTTTGTCATAGTGATTCTGCTGCATGGATTACAAACACTCTATCTCCATGCTTGGATAAACTCCATCAAAAGCACATTATCCTCCTACTTCTGTGGCCAGCTGCCTAATTGTATCTGCTGTAACCACACGCTGTTGGAACATGATACCAATGAAGAACAGAAATGATAAATTACTCCCTGCAGGTGATAGTGATAATGATAATTTTTAATTTCCTTCTTCCTCATAAGGTCTAGTCTGGTCTTATTTCATTGGCTGCCATCCTGTTACATACACACGATACGTTTTCTTTAAAGGAATACTCACTACACGAAAATATATGAGAAAATAATTTATTTTTATTCCAAGTCATTGTTCTTCAAACGAGCATGTGTAAAATGAACTGCATCTACCTTTGTGTATATAGGATAAACAAACAAAATGTGGCTTAAAACAGATTTTTAAATACTCAGTTTACAAATATTGTCAGTTCTTTTCTTCCTTTTTGTGAAACCCACAAAGAAGAACAAAGAACTCATTTTGAAAAACCGTATTCTAATGCTTAGGAATGTTTAAGACGTACAACAAAGCTATCTGCCTGAATTATTTTCGTGTATATACTTCAGATGAATTGTGGAGGATTCCCACCAAATTACAAATGTGATCAAACTGCCCAGAAGTTTACCGTATGTGCATGTATTTTCCTTTTATTCTGTTTTCTTCTATTATCCTTCTTGTTGTTAATTAGCACAGATTCTCCTATCTCTCAGTCTAAGGATGTTTTAACTAAAATTTTTCTGACAGTGGTACAATTCAGTGAAATTTTATTTATTTAACTGTGACCTTGTCTCCGAGGATTAACCCAACTCCTACAGATATTTTATTTTAATGCTGATTTTTCCCCTCAGCAGCTCCCTTTGCTCCTGACAAGATATACATGTGGAACAAAAGAGAAATTTATTCTGTGCTCAGGCCTTATAACCTATCTGATCTTTTTCAAGCACGTGTCAAGCTGTGCTCCAGTTATTTATTACCATTGCCTATTAGTCATCATTTTCAATTTCCTGTGGTTGTTGTTTATTCTTACATTTGAATGACTTTAACAGAGAGAGTGTAAGTTCATTGAAATTAACATTTGAAAGACCTAGAGATAGTCTGTCAAAGTGCTGGTAACAAGGTGGTGAAACTAATTGAAAAATAGTGTGGCATGTTTACGTTCTGCAGCAAAATAAATAACTTTGTCTCCAAGTCAGCTGCCGTATTTGGTTATAATGGCTTTGCAGAAATAAAAACACTAATCATGGTTCAGTTGGGTTTTAGGACTGTGATTCAAGTTTAAGATTTTTTCCTCTTTTTTCTAATACCTATTTTAATTATTAAGGAGCACTTATACAGTGGCGGGGGGGGGGAGTGGGGGGACATGGTGGTAGAGGGAGCCCTTTCCCTTTATTTAAGTGGCATTCTATTTGAGGGTTAACACCCATTTTAAAACCAGAAATTTCTTTGGTTTTTTCAGAGCAAGAATTTTCTACTTGCTCAGTTAGGGGAATGTTCAAAGCCTGATGAGTAGATAGATTATTTGCACATAATTTTTTATCATAGGTGAATTTCTTCCTAACTTCTCATGGTTCTGCTTAATGTATGCTATGGAACTGATTTTAATACTACCCTCCACCAGACATCATTAGGAAGGTAAATCTGCTTGAGGAGTTGAAGAAACTCCATTTCAAAGGGAACTGTAAGCTAGATGTGATTTCAGATCTATCTTTGTCATAGATCCCTGCCAAATTCTCAAAACCAAAATGAATTTATGCTTTTCATTTTTATTTTATTCATCTCGAGACATAAAACCTATTTTCTTGTTACCCCAAACTATGTAGTATCTCTTTCACTGTATTTTTGGGGGGTTAGGGGAAAGTTAGTTTCTTTTTTGATTTTGAACTAAATTTCATAGGTACTGCAGTTTGGGGATTGGAAGACAGTTCTAAAGTATCTTTGTATTCACAAATATTTTGACTTTTTAATTTCACTGTAAAGTCATGCATCAACCTCTTCTCTTTGTTATGACCTATAGTGTATTGTAATTGCAATTGTTCTACCATAATAATATTGGCAGTCTGTCTTTTACCAGAGTTAAATATAGGATGTTTTACTTTGTGTGTTTTATACATTTCAGACTTAGGTCACATTTTCTGATCATGTATATTGTTATTATTATAGAAATGTTATTGTATTGTAATTGGGGAAATTGTCTTCATTTTCAAATTCATGTAGTTCCTGTTATGTATTAGATACTGCCGTAGCCCTGGGAGTGCAGATATGAGTAGTTTTTGGGTGTCAATAAGGGAACTGATAAACAAAGGTAATAGTTGAATTGAGTGCATCTTCATGCAGTACTGTAGACCATTTAGCTCAAAAATGATTTATTATTATCACAGAAGCTGTTTATTTTTTTTTTTTTGGGAAATGTAAATTATAGATAAGGATTAAGAATATGAACTTCCCAAATCTGTCATCCACTTTCAGTAGCTTGGTGAATATCTTTTCAGACATGTACATACATACTCACATTTGTATAACATATAATAAGTGCCCATAATACATGTACTATTCTTTTTACCTAATATCCAAATCGATAAATATTTACCTACAAGATTACTTTTGATGGACAAAATGTTATTCCATGATATGGAAGTATTATGATTTATTAACTGGTGACCTGTTATTGAAAATTTAGGCTAAAATTGGCTTCTTGTGGCTAAATCTTTGTAAGCATACTTGATAATTTCCATGGAATTTTTTTTTTAAGTTTAGAATTAGTCAGTGAGTATATGCATTTGATTGAGTCTACAACACATACATACACAACAGAAAAGTCCACAAATCTTAAATGTAGTTTGAAAAAATTGAACAAAGTGAATGCCTACCATGTATCCAGCACTCAGCTGGAGAAACAGATTATTACCAGCAGCCAGGAGCCCTCCATCTGAGTCTTTCCAGTTTCTATTGCTGTTGCAAGGGCAACTACTATCCTGACTTACAACACTGTAAGTTAGTCATACTATTTTTGAATTTTCTATATATGGATAGAATCATATATTTTGTGTCTGACTTCTTTTTAATGCAAATGTCTTGCCTTTTAATATGTATTGCTGAGTTCTCTCTAGAAAGGTTATTTCAGTTTGTTCTCCCAGTATGAATGCTACTTTCCCCATTTACTGTGGATATTATTAAAGATTTGTTTTCCTCATCATTATCAGAGAAAACTGTATCTGGTTGTTTTGTTTTGTTTTTAATTTTTTTTAACGTTTATTTATTTTTGAGACAGAGAGAGACAGAGCATGAACGGGGGAGGGGCAGAGAGAGAGGGAGACACAGAATCCGAAACAGGCTCCAGGCTCTAAGCGGTCAGCACAGAGCCCGACACGGGGCTCGAACTCACGGACCACAAGATCATGACCTGAACTGAAGTCGGACGCTTAACCGACTGAGCCACCCAGGCGCCCCTGTATCTGGTTGTTTTAATTTACTTTTTTTTCTAAGTAGGTCAAATATTTTTTATATATGCTTTATTATTTGATTTTTCTTTTATAAATTTCCTGCTTTGTCTTAATTTTTGACATATTCTTACTAATTTTGTAGTAGCTTAATGTACAAAGGACAGTGACTCTTTGTAATATATATTGCAAATGTTCTCAGATTTATTCAGCTTTTAATTTTTACACTAAAATTTTATTATTTTTTTATTGAAGTATAATTAACATAAAGTGTCATATTAGTTTTGGGGGTACAACATAATGGTTCAACAATGCTATACATTACTCAGTGCTCGCTGTGATAAATGTACCTACCATTTGTCACCATAGAACATTGTTACAATATTATTGACTATATCTTCTATGCTCTACTTTTCATCTCCATGACTTATTTATTTTATACTGGAAGTTTGTACCTCTTGATCCCTTTATCTGTTTCACCCACCTCCTCCCACCTCTCCTGCAACAACTGCGAGTTTATTCTCTGTATTTAATAGTCTGGGTTGTTTTGTTTGTTTTTTAGATTCTACATATAAGTGAAATCATGTGGTGTTTGTGTTTCTTTGACTTACTTCACTTAGCATAATACCCTCTATGTCCATCCATGTTGTTGTGAATGGCAAGATTTCTTTTTTTTTTTTTTTTTAACTTATTTTGAGAGAGAGAGAGAGCACGTGGTAGGGTGTGGGGCGGAGAGAGAGAGGGAGAGAGAGAATCCCAAGCATGTTCCACATGGTCAGCATGGAGCCTGACATTGGCCTTAAACCCACGAACTGTGAGATCATGACCCAAGCCGAAATCAAAAGTTGGACATCTAACCTCATTAAGCCACCCACGCGCCCCTAGATTTCATTCTTTTTTATGGCAGAGTAATATTCTGTTGTAAATATACACATCCTTTTTATCCATTCATCTGTTGATGGACATTTGGACATTTTAGGTTGCTTCCATATCTTGGCTATTGTAAATAATGCTGCAGTAACCACAGGTGCATATATCTTTTCAAATTAATATTTTGTTTTCATGGGTAAATACCCAGTAGTGGAATTACTGAATCATATAGTATTTCTATTTTTAACTTTTTGAAGAACTTCTGTATTGTTTTCCAGTGTCTGCACTAGTTTACATTCCCACCAACAGAGCACAAGGGTTCCTTTTTCTTCACACTGCCATCAACACTTACTATTTCTTGTGTTTTTCATTCTAGCGATTTTGACAGATGTAAGATAGTATCTCATTTTGGTTTTGATACCAAAGTTTTAAATTTCTATTATATTAGTTTCTGCCTGTGTGTGATACTTAAAAAGCCTTCTTCAGGGGCGCCTGGGTGGCGCAGTCGGTTAAGCGTCCGACTTCAGCCAGGTCACGATCTCGCGGTCCGTGAGTTCGAGCCCCGCGTCGGGCTCTGGGCTGATGGCTCAGAGCCTGGAGCCTGTTTCCGATTCTGTGTCTCCCTCTCTCTCTGCCCCTCCCCCGTTCATGCTTTGTCTCTCTCTGTCCCAAAAATAAAATAAACGTTAAAAAATAAATAAATAAATTAATTAAATAAATAAAAAGCCTTCTTCAGTTGCAGATTTTATAAACACTTGTATATGTTGGTGTAATTTTACTCTTCCTCCTTCTAACCCCAACCCCCTGCCCTGGTCTTTTTGATTACATAAGCATATATGGAAAAATGCTACCAGATGATACAATTTTGCCTTTTTTTTTTTTTTTAATTTTTTTTTTTTTTTAATGTTTATTCATTTTTGAGACAGAGAGAGACAGAGCACGAACAGGGGAGGAGCAGAGAGAGAGGGAGACACAGAATCTGGAACAGGCTCCAGGCTCTGAGCGGTCAGCACAGAGCCCGACGTGGGGCTCAAACTCACGGACCATAGATCATGACCTGAGCCGAAGTCGGACGCTTAACCGACCAAGCCACCCAGGCGCCCCTACAATTTTGCCTTAAACAATCATAAGTATTTTAAAGGAATTCAGGGGGAAAAGGTAGTCTTTTGTATTTACCCAGCTATTTATCATTTATATTGCTTTTCTGTTATTTTTGATGTTTCAGGTTTCCTCCCCGTACTGTTGCTCATTAGCCTGAAGAACTGCCTTATTTAACATGTCTTCTGAAAACTCTTTTGGCAATGAATTCTTTTAGTTTTCCTTTACTAGAAAATGTGTTTATTTTGCCTTCATTTCTGAAGGATAATTTTGCCAGATAAAGAATGTTTAAAAGTCTTTCCTGATCCAATATTTTTTTCTTTTCAATCTGAATTTCCAATTACATATATGTTAGATCCACGGGTCCCTGACGCTCTCGCATTTTTTTTTTTAATCTTTTTCCCCGTTTTTTTCCCTTTTTTGAGAGAGAAAGAGAGAAAGCACACGAGCAATGGAGGGTCAGAGGGAGAGAGAGAGAAAATCCCAATTGGGATTCTCTCACAAGATCATGACCTGAGCCAGAATCAAGAGTTGGACACTTAACCAACTGAACCACCCAGGCACCCCCACCTCTGGTTTTTCAAATTAGATACTTTCTGTTGATCGGTCCTCAAATTCACTGTTTTTTTTTTTTTCCTCTGTAATCTGCATTCTGCAATTCAGTCCAGGGAGTTTGTTTCAGTTATTGCATTTTTTAATTCTAAAATTTCCATTAGGTTTGGGTTTTTTGGGGGGCGGAGGGGGGGTTTCTGTTTCTCTACTGAGAATTCCTGTTTTTCCCTTCCATTTCAGTGTGTTTTCTATAACCTCATTTCTATTCCTTCAAAACAGCATAGTTACAATTCCTGCCTTAAGATCTTTGTCTCCTAGGATTCAGGGTCATCTCAGAGTTGGCATCTTTTCTCTTGAAAGTTAGCTACGTTTTCCTGGTTCTTTGTATGTTGAGTAATTTTGGATTATGTTCTAGATGTGCATGCTATGTTGTGTGTAATCTCAGTCATGTTATAATCATCTGGAAAATAGTGTTTGGTGTAAGCAGGCAATCATACCAGTTAAAGTCAAAACATGAATTCTGTCAACAATGCCTGGGTAGATGGTGGTTCACATCTCAGTTTTATTCTCTGAACATTGGCTATGCTGTTTTGGGTCTCTCCTGCACTTAAGCTGTTCAGGGATTGTCTGACTTGTACAGGTTTTTCAAATCTTTGTTTTGTTCTCTAGATCTTTACCTGTTGACTTAAGGTTTTCCCATGCACATTTTATTCAGAGTTAATCCTGAGACCTGTGCTAGTGATTCAGGTTTTAGTTCCATTCCCTCAGCCTTTGTTGTGTTGATTTGGATCTAGCCTGCATAGTTCAGAGGTTAGGTTGAAACTTCTGTAGGTTCATGCATAGAATTAGAGGATCCTCTCCTCCCCCGTACGTAGTTCACATTCTTCATTTTTTTTTTGGAGTCTAAAATTATTAGTTCTAAGTTTAGTTATTCATTGATTTCATAAAGTGTCCCAACTACAGAAGAAGACTAGCTATATTTAGGAAACTGAAGACTGAAAATCTTAATTAAAATTTATTGAGAACCTGTTATCTAACACACTTGTTCTAGGTAAGGGGCACAGCAGTAGGAGTTACACATAGGCTTTCCTCTTAAATGGTTTGCAGTCTGGTAGGACAACTAACTATAATATGGTAAGTACTGTGTATAATAAGCACATTCTCTCAGCAAATATTTACTGTGTACTATGGGCCAGGCACTGCTGTAGGGACGAAGGATACAGTGGTGAACAAGACTGGCATACAGGAATAAATTTAAGAAAACACTTGAACTAACCTGTGGAGGAAATCAACTGAAGAAAGTTATGTTTTAGATATGTTCTGATTAACTGCATGGTTTTCTATAATAATTTGTATTTGAGTACCATAGTGCTTTATTTAGATCTATTTGACAGAATTATAAATAGTATTTTGACTCCCTCTTGGTATCTAAAATATAATGAACCTCAACATTGAATAGTGAGCTGGTTTTGGACCCAGTTCATATTAACCTTACAGACCAATAAATTAACTTCACATTCTCAACAAAAGCAGCAGGATACACAAATTATCTTTATAATGATTTTTTAGTAATCAGTGTCCTGTTTTTAACACTTTATAAGCTTTTTTTAATGCCGGTTTTAAAAATAGATTATGCTAGGTCTATTAGTGAAAGAAAAACAAATGGTATCACTTAAATTTTAAATAAAAAGAAATGAAAAATATATATTTATCTGAATAATCATCTTTTAGAGACCTCTTTATACTATTGCAGTAACCCTTAGAGTTATTTCAGAGGTTCTCCTTTGGGTATATGCTTAAACATAAGTTTTACTTGAATACTATTACATGTTTTATCATCAGAAAAAAAAGTGACATTTAAAAATTCCATTGATTTCATCATAAAAATAGTCATAGTACTTTAAGATTGGATGCACAAGATCAGAAGAAATTAAATGAGATCTTTGTATAAAAGAGTATGTTTAAATCACGTTTATTGCTGTGTAACAAACCACCCTAAAACTGAGTGCCTTGACATCACAGTCATTTGGATTTATTTGTGTATGATTCTGCAATCTAGACTGTACTTATCTACTATTTCTTCTGCCGGTCCCTCCTCGGGTCCCTCATGCTGCTGCAGTTGTCTGGTTTGACTGGAGCGAAGAGGGTCCAAGATGGCTCAACTTGTACAGCAGCCTCCTTGGGACAGTGGGTCAGCTAGGGGCCGATTGAGCCTTCTTCCTTCGTGTAATCTCTCACCTTTCAGTAGTCTACCACAGTCATTTCTCTAATCAAACATGTATTGATTATTTGATTAGCCTTGTTGCCCTTCTTATTATATTGTTTCTATGGGGGAAAGTCAAATTACATTACTTTATTTTTACATGTAATTTCTTTTACGGGAAAAATAGTGACCTATCATAAGTTTAAGAAGTATCTAGTCTTTGAAATGGATCCTTTTGCTAAGTTTGTTTTGTTTTGTTTTGTTTTGTTTGTTTTTAAGAGAGAGTATGTGAATGGAGGAGGGGACAGAGCGGGAGAGAGAATCTCAAGCAGGCTCCACGCTCAGTGAGGAGCCTGATACAGGGCTCATTCCCGCTACCCTGGGATCACAACCTGAGCTGAAATTAAGGGTCGGACGGTCAACCAACTGAGCCACCCAGGCTCCCCTCTTTTTGCCAAGTCTTGAAAGACTGAATAATTATTATGTCATGTAATTAGTTTAATAATTATTTATATCTCTTTTCTTAAAAACAGGCAATTGCTGGCTACTTCGATATATATTTTGAGAAGAATTGTCACAGGAGGGTAAGTATCCTGAGTTTTCTCGTAAGAATTAATTATGTGAAATACATTTATTTTATTTTTGTGCCCCCAGGTGTTTGATCATAAGCATTTTGATGTTGTAAGCAATTGGAGCTTGTATTTGATGTCGTAGATTAATGTAGCATGATATTAAAAATCTTGTACTTCATCAGATACTTTTGAACTCTACCAATGCAGGTTGTGTTCTCCACGGGCCCCCAGAGTGCCAAAACACACTGGAAACAAACAGTATTTCTACTGGAAAAGCCATTTTCAGTGAAAGCAGGTGAGAAGTAATAGTAAAAGGGGAGAAATGTCTTATTCATTTTGAAGTTAACAATATCCCTTCATTCCGCACAATTTTTTGTGTGCCCACTGTATTTAAGTAACAACAGATCTAAGATAAGATGTTCTCAGAGCTACGTGAATTTTAGATGGCATGTTATTTCATTAAAGTAGTAATTTAAAGAAAACTCTTATTTAAATCTAGTTCCCACCAGTTAAAATGTATGTGACTTACTATGTGGCTTTTGAGTACCACAAATAATTCAGAAAACGTTTCTTTTTTTTTTTTTTAACGTTTTATTTATTTTTGAGACAGAGAGAGACAGAGCATGAACGGGGGAGGGGCAAAGAGAGAGGGAGACACAGAATCGGAAGCAGGTTCCAGGCTCTGAGCCATCAGCCCAGAGCCTGACGCAGGGCTCAAACTCACGGACCGCGAGATCGTGACCTGAGCTGAAGTCGGCCGCTTAACCGACTGAGCCACCCAGGCGCCCCAGAAAACGTTTCTTTAAGCAATAACTAGTATTTCCTAAGTTGCAACTATAACTAAAAATATTTTCATTTCCAAAGTGACTAAAGAGAAGTATCA
Organism: Leopardus geoffroyi; assembly: GCF_018350155.1. Lineage (NCBI taxonomy): Eukaryota > Metazoa > Chordata > Mammalia > Carnivora > Felidae > Leopardus > Leopardus geoffroyi. Next base: position 76,272,774 of record NC_059329.1, read on the forward strand.
CCAACAGAGGTGAAGTATAAATTAAAGAGAATGCCATTCAGTAGTTATTGTATTCAATATATGTGTCTAGAATGCTCTCCACTGTCATCACCTGCTCAAATCTTAAAGTGTTTAAGGACTGGTCCAATTCTACATTCTTTTGTTTTACACCTCATTAATTTTTCACTTAGATGAGCACCTATAGTTCTGATATACCTACACCCTTAACTCCACAAGTTAGAATTTGATTATAGAATCTTTTTTTTTTATTTAAATTACTCATTACATATAAGTTGTCCTGTCCCACTTTCACTGAAACCTTCCTATCTTCTTCCTTCGTGTACAGAGCTGAATGTACAACTGAATGTACAACTAACTGTACATACAGAGCTGTACATACAGAGCTGAATGTACAACTAACTTTGATGAAAAGATACTCAACATCACTAGTAACTCAGGAGAGGCCAGGTAAAACTATGTAAAAGACTGTGTTTTAAACATCACTACAGGAAAAAACACATAAAATTTAACAATGCTGAGTGCTGACAATAATGCAGCCAAATGGAACTTTTAAACTCTTCTGCTGATAGTCATGATTGGTACAACTTTAGAGAACAGTTTGCTGCCATCAAGTGAAGTATAGATGTATAAGTATCCATCACTACAGCCAGTTTTCTTCCCTAGGCATGTATTCTGAAGGGTCTCCCCCACAACCTGTGTACAAGTATCTTGACAACAGTATGGTTTGTAGAAGTGAACAGTTGGAGGCAACCTTAATGTCCATTAACTGAAGATAAATATGGTAGTTACATACAATAAAATCTCTGTAATAAATCATATATGCGTGTCTGTCAGAAGCAACTTTAAACAAAAGAAGTTGCAGGATTCCTACAATGCACTGTTTATATGGAGCTTGAAAACATGTGAAACAATTATACATACACACACATAGTAAAAGTAAGAAGCAACACTTAAAAATGATAACTACGGAATTCAGTGAGTGGTCACTTCAGGGGAAAGGTAGAAGTAGGATCAGGGAAGGCTATAAAGAGGATTCGGTGCCATATATCTGAATCATTCCTTTTAGAAATTGAGGGAACTGTGGGAGGATGGTAAGATTTGGCAAAGCCGAGTGTTGGGTCCCGGGTGGTCATTATATTGTTCTCTGTATGTTTAAAATACAATTTCATAAAATTCATTTCTAGCTTTGATTTCATTGTTGATGCATAAATTGAATTTCGTAGATGCAAGTAAACACTATTAGAGTAAAGCAGCACCTTGTTGCCCTGTTTTCACTTTAAGATCGCAATGATATGGAATTAACACCTTGATAGTATCATTTTCTCTTTCTCCAAAAAGCTTGAACACAGCAAAGCAAGTGAAGCAAGCACAAATGAAATTTTATTGCATTTTCTTTTTGTTTGGTTGGTTGGTTTTTATATACCTTTGGTATTTGGATGATATTTGGAAACTTGAAAATGTTGCTTTCTTCTTTACTGTAACCATTTTATTGTTTCAGTGCTAGAATTGTATTATTTTTTTTTTAAGTTTATTTATTCATTTTGAGAGAGAGAGACAGCACAAGTGGGAACGGGGCAGAGAGATTCCCAAGGAGGCGTCACACTGCCAGTGCAGAATCCAACGTGGGGCTCAAACCCCCAAACCGTGAGATCATGACCCGAGCTGAAACCAAGAGTCCGACTCTTAACTGACTGAGCCACCTGGGAACCCCTTAATGCTAGAATTTTAAATACAGTACTAATTCATTCATGTTTTAATCTTAGAGGAGATTTAAGATAATATTTTCATTTTCTCCTACCTAATTATAACAAAATATTATTTGATGTCTAGTGAAATTTTGAAATCCTAACTACGCTTTACCTAGTAATCCTTAGACTAATTGTTTCAGCTGTTTTAGAATACTATGAAGGAGGTGTGTGATTTTAATGTTTCCTTCTGGCACCATCTACATTCTATATTTCTTTCACTGCTATTGTATATGTACTTGTATTTAAATAAATAGTAAGGCCAATACATCAAAAATATTAGAATCCCCTTTTATTTTATTTTTTTTTTTTAATTTTTTTTTCAACGTTTATTTATTTTTGGGACAGAGAGAGACAGAGCACAAACGGGGGAGGGGCAGAGAGAGAGGGAGACACAGAATCGGAAACAGGCTCCAGGCTCTGAGCCATCAGCCCAGAGCCCGACGCGGGGCTCGAACTCCCGGACCGCGAGATCGTGACCTGGCTGAGGTCGGACACTTAACCGACTGTGCCACCCAGGCGCCCCTAGAATCCCCTTTTAAAGTACAACCAGGAAAGTCTTGAAAGGGAAATTTCAAAGTAAGGAAAATGTGGTCATTTCAGCTATGGAAGTATAAAGGAAGAATTATACAAAGAAATATAACACTTTTTTTTTTAAAACCCTGCTGAGCGTCTGGTGGTAGTACTAAATGAATAGAAGCTGGAAGTTGCAGGCCCAAGTACTAAAAAGGACACATTAATCAGAAAAAGAGCTCCAGAAATCTACACATGATGTCCCCTTCTGTTTTGGATGAGTACTAAGATGTATATGTATGTGTAGGATGAAATGCCTGAGTTTAGGCAGAACATCTGGGACAGCTGTGAACCAGACAGTTCCCAAAGTTTACAGGAGGCTGTTTAGGGTTTTGACTTTCAACCAGCAAGAGTGGGGAGTCCATAGCTTCATAGTGGAAATAAACTGTCCTAGAATAAAGGCTAACCTGCATGCTCCTTAACAAAGCTTAAAAACAAGCCTTAAAAGAAAAAAACTGGACCCAAGTGACTTTAATGGCAACAAAGGAAAACAAAAAACTCAGACATTGCACAACATGAAATTCATCATGGCAAAAACTTTTCATCAGTGACTTTTCATCAATCAGAAAGATTTTGTTTTCTCATTTTTTTAATTTGGTAGAAGATAACTGACTATTTAAAGCAAAAATAATGTACTATGGGTTTCAAAACATAGACTGAGGCACATGGGTGGCTCAGTCGAGCATTCAGTTCTTGATTTCAGCTCAGGTCATGATCCCAGGATCGTGGGATCAAGCCCCACATCAGGCTCTGCGCTGAGCATGGAGCCTGCTTAAGATTCTCATTCTTTTTCTGTCTCTCTTTTCCTCCCTCTCCCTCTGCCCCTCTCCCCCCTCTTGCTTTCTTTCTAAAAAAAAAATAAATAATTTTAAAAACATGGAGACATAAAATGTATGGCAGTGATCAAAGACATTAATGAGAAAATGGAAATACATTAAGTTCCTACATGGTACATGAAGCAATTTAATGGTAAATTATGATAAATTAAATATGTACATTGTAAATGCCAGAAGAACAGATTGAAAATTTAAATTAAGCCACAAAATATAGCTAATAAGCTAGTAGTGAAGATAAAATGGAATTTTGAGAAAAAAGAAGATACAAACATAACCAGGTGAACCAATAAAAAACAAATGGTATGATGGTAGACTTAAATTCCAACATTAATAACTATATTAAAAATGAATGGTCTGCACACCCACACAATGGAATATTTTGAGTGCTAAAAAGAAATAAACTATCAAGTTATGAAATGATATGGAGGAATCTTAAATGCATATCACTAAGTGAAAGGAGCTAATCCGCAAAGGCTACCTACTGTGTGATTCCACCTATAGGACGTTTTGAAAAAAGCAAAACCACGGAGACAGTGAAAAGAACAGTGGTCACCGGGGACAAGGGATACAAATGAGTAGAGCACAGAGGATTTTTATGGCAGTGAAAATAAGCTCTTTCACTGAATGCAACTTAAATACCAGAATGCATGGAACAGCTACTTGACATCTCTGAAAAGTAAATAATAGCAGATAAATTGGAGAAGACCAGAATTCAAAGAACCCCGAAGTGGTGGTAAATATATGATTTATTTGCTTCCAGTATCCCCCAGTCTGGACTCCAGACAGCCTGAAACCCAAAAGGAGGGCATTAGCACAGAAAGAACTCCCAACAGAGCCCTCTAACTCTAAGTTAAGGAATGGGGAAAGGGTCTTCTAATTAATGCTCAGAGAGAATGGAGGAAATTCCTTTTTCTTTTCTATTTCTCTCTGTTCTCTCATACACCAACCCCCAGTTAACCCCACAGTAGTAGCAAAAGTAACAGTGGCAGCAATGGGGACCCAAAGACAACTTAAACTGTGGGGAACAGTAGGTAAATGAGTGCATATGGCTGTGCCCCATTAAATTTTATTTACAAAAACAGGAGGCCAGCCTCAAATCCATCTCCAAGTATAGATTGCTTCATTGCAAATTCTTCCAACCCTTATAATAGAAATAATACCAATTCTACACAATGTCTTCCAGAAAGTAGAAGAGAACTGAATTTATGAGGGCCTTGATACCAAAAACTAGATAAAAATTGTACAAGAAAATTAAACTACAGAACAGTGTCTCTCATGAATATAGATGCACAAATTTTGAACAAAATGCAAATTGAATCCAGCAATATATTTAAAAAAAAAAACAAAACAGCACACTATGACCAAGTGGGATTTGGTCCAGGAATACAAGACTGATTTAATAATTTAATATTTTTTTAATACTTTACAATCTTTTAATGCAGTCAACCATGCTAACCATCTAAAGAAGAAAAACCATATGGTCACATCAGTGGATGCAAAAAAAGCATTTGACAAAATTCAGTATCTATTCATGATAAATACTCATACTAGAAATAAAAAGAGAACTTGCTGAACCTGATAAAAGGTGTCCACACAAAGTCCACAGCTAGCATCATACTGACTGGAGCAAGACTGAATATTTTCCCTCTGTTTGGGATAGGGCAAGAATGTTCACTCTCATCACTCCTATTCTCTTATTTTGGAGGTCTTAGCCAGTGCAATAAGGAAGGAAAAAAGAATTAAAAACCCTTGGAAGAGAAGAAATTAAAGTGTCATTATTTACAGATAACATGATTGTATACACAGAAAATTCCAAGGACTCTCCAAAAAAACCTACCAGAATTAGTAAGTGAATTTAGTATGGTAGAAATTGATAGGCTGATTCTAAAATTTGTGTGCAAATCCAAAAGACCTAGAGTAGCCAAGCAATTTTCCAAAAATCATATTGAAATCCTTACACTATGTGATTTCTAAACTTATTAAAAAGTTATATTAAGCCAGACAGTAATGTATTATACTATAGATAGACGTAAACATTGATGTAACAAATAGAGAACCCAGAAATAGACCCACTTTTGTATAGTTAATTATATTTTTCCAAAGAGTCAGTGTAATTCAATGGGAAAATGATAATCTTTTCAGGAAGTGCTTAGAACTAAATATTTGTATAGGAAAAAAAATCTCATTGCTTACCTTCTATAAAAACCAACTCTCTCTCTCTTTCATGGGTCATAAACCTAAATATAAAAGTGTAAAACTGCCAGATTTCTAGAGATAACATAATCTTTGAGACTTGGAGTAGGCAAAAGTTCGCAAAGATGAGATAATGGTAAAACTCATTGAACTGCACATGTAAAATATGCACATTTTACTGTTTGTAAATTATGCCTTACTAAAGTTAATAATTAAACAAAAACCCTCACTGGATTGTCAATATCTCCAGGATAATATCCAAATTCCCTACCATGGCCCTTTACAATCTGACCATTTTTCATCATTTCCAGCCCTACTCTGTTACAGCCCCACATAATAAACACATCATATGCTCCAGCTCATATGGTCTTAGACACATTGCTCATTTTTTAGCTAACTTTCCTTTCTTAGTCCTTGTCTTTGTCTAAGATAGTCTACCTTAGAAAGCTGTTTTGACCTCTTTCACTTGATAAATTTCAATTTTCTCTTTATTGCCCAGCTTAGTTTTGTAAATCTTTACTCACTGTCCTCAGAAAATTAATTGCTGGCTTTGTTCTGCTAGATCATTTCATGCATACATCTGTGTTATCACATCGCAGTGTGCTGTGATAAAGGGTTCTAATAGAAGATGAGTTGTTTGTCTTTCTCCATTTTGATCTGATGTAGTATTTGCCATATTGTAAATATTCTGCAAAATATACAAATAAGTATAGTAATATGCAGTGTCATTGAAATTTAATTTCCTCTAATCACCTTGGTGATATCATGCCAAAGGCATTTACTAACTTTTATTTGGTGGTCCCATTTTGTCAACTCTGATGTTCTTAAAAATTTCATCATACTATTGCCCTTGAATAGACTGGTGTTCAAATTTGCCTTGGCATGACTGAAGAGTTCTCTATAGTTGGGTTTAGTTAAACTAAAAGTAGTTTTTGACTCATTATTCTGCTGTAAAATTATTAGATAAAATTAAATAAAGCCAAGCAGTCGGTTAAGCGTCCGACTTCAGCCAGGTCACGATCTCGCGGTCCGTGAGTTCGAGCCCCGCGTCAGGCTCTGGGCTGATGGCTCAGAGCCTGGAGCCTGTTTCCGATTCTGTGTCTCCCTCTCTCTCTGCCCCTCCCCCGTTCATGCTCTGTCTCTCCCCATCTCAAAAATAAATAAAACATTAAAAAAAATTAAAAAAAAAAAAAAAAAATTAAATAAAGCCAAGAGTCTAATCAGAATGATTTACTATATATGTAAATCTTATCTTAGTGTCCAAAAAGTAATATATTTTTAAAATAAAAACATTATAAATATTCCTATAGAGTTATGCTGCCTAGATTGGGGGCGGGGGAGGGTGGATGTCTTCAGTAATGGTAAATCTCATTCAGTAAATGGTAAATGGCAATGGTAATTCTACCCTTCAGGGTAGCCTTGATATTTAGAAAGCAAGAAAAAGCATTGTGAATAGGGAATTTCTTAGATTAAGAATTGGACATTTGGCCAAAAGCAAAATGGAACATAAAGTAATGAGCCTAATTTGTTTTGTTTTGTTGTGTTTGTTTTTATTTTTTGTTTTTTGTTTTTATTCACAACCTAGATTTAAAAATAATTCAGAAAAAAAATGTTCTCAACATTTGAGCCCTTCCAGCATTCTGGGAGTAACAAACCAGCCTCCCAGAATAAATAGTTTTAACACTTAGCTTTGAATTTTAAATTCACCATGTTTTTCCTCTTTGCTTTAATGTGCAGTTTTATTGTGCATTAAATGTACAATACTTGTACATTTCACTGCCAATGATGGCACTGTTTACTTTTAAAATCCAGATATTTTTCATGTAATTTGGCTTTGAAAACATGACTAAAATCAGTCTATTTATTTTTCTTTCTTTATATGTATCTAGTAAGCTGGATGATAGAAAAATCCATTTATTTTTTTCTTTCATTCTTTACCTCTAAGCTTTAATAGTGATAATAATGATTTTTACGTTTTTCTCCTTTCTGGGGAAATGAAATTTCATTGCTCTAGAAGAAATTAATTTTAAAAAAACACAAGAAGAGAATTGAAATGAAATCAATTTTGTTCCTTACTGAACGCAACACTGCTTTGTGGTTCTAATAGCCGTCTGCCGATGATAAAAACAAGGTGATACAGCTCAGCTTCACAGAGTGTCCTTTCCAGCTCTCACCACAGTATGCACGCTTAACAACATCAGTCATTTTATATCTATTTGACACTGATAAATGACTACGATCTATTCTCGTATTACAGCCACTGTCTTGACACTTTTGTCAGGCCTAAACAATTGAAGGGAGTTCAGCAGTGTGAATTATGTATTTATTACCGTGACCCTTCGTGCTATTTAATTAACTTAAATAAGTGCTGTTTGCACCCTCATTTTGAAATTAAGATTATTAGAGAAATAGTTGTTTTGCTTGTATTTCATTTTAAGACATTAAAATTACCATATCAGCTTATTAAGGCAGTTACTGTTAAGACTTTTTAATTATTCAGATGTTTTGTTTAATATTGATGCTTAAATTTTTTTGTGAAAATGTAACGAAGGTATCCATTACTAGTTTATTTTGACTTGTGCTAGATTTCTGAATTAAATGAAACAGCAGGACATGCAGTAAAAAGAAATAATTGCAGCAATACCTCATATGTATCAACAAAACCACTCACAGGAATGCACAAAGGATTTTTTTGTGTGTGGTGATTAAGCATTTGAAATAATTGAGATAATACCCTTCATCACTGATAATCACTGAAATGCAAAACAAAGCAGGCAGATTCTGGGGGTTGTTTATCTAAATAACAAAAATATTTTTATTGTTTTCACTCATTTTTTATTTGGTTTCTTTTTTTTTTTTTTAACGTTTATTTATTTTTGAAAGATAGAGCATGAGCAGGGGAGGGGCAGAGAGAGAGGAAGACACAGAATCTGAAGCAGGCTCCAGGCTCTGACCTGTCAGCATAGAGCCCGACGCAGGGTTTGAACTCACAAACTGTGAGATCATGACCTGGGCCAAAGTTGGACACTTAACTAACTGAGCCACCCAGGTTCCCCTTTTGTTTGGTTTCTCGTAACACCTAGAGTTGATAAAGATGGCAGGAATGTAAAACTGGAATATACTTTATACCTTTTATGAAGGTATTCCATTTCTGATCATTCTTCCTAAGGAATCAAATCAAAATTCACTTTAAGTATTTGTGATTCAAAGAAGTGAAAGTAATAGTGTTTTAAGTTGCTTTTCTTTCTTTAGAGTATCTTATTTTATAGAATTTTGTTTTTACTTTTATGTAATCAAATCTTCAAACTTTTCCTTTTCGTTTCTGACCGGCTTCTTATTGAAAAAGATTGTATTACTGTATTTACTGTGTACTAAATTGCGATAATGGATCTTTTGGTTTCTCTACTATATTCCATTTATCTATGAGTCACTTTATCCCTAAGTCACCACAGTTGTTAAACAGTTTTATTCTATAATTCACATATAATAAAAATTCACATCTTTATTGTATACCTCGAGTTCTGACAAATGTAGGCACCATTTGTCTAATCAAGATAAAGAGTATTTATGTCAATACAAAAAGTTTCTTCCTTGATCCCCTGTGCGGTTAGTCATCCCAGCTCCAATCCCCAGACCAAGACAACCATTTATCTGCTTTCTGTCACTATGTATTAGTATTATTACTACTACTAAGGTATTAGTATTCTTTTAGAATTTTACAATCAAAGTAGTTCTGCAGAATGTACTCCAGCTTGTTAGCATATTTGAGCTACGTCTGTGTATCAGTAGTTTGTTCCTTTTTATTCTCAAATAGTATTCCTTTATATGGCAGCACCACAGTTTACTTACACATTCACCTGCTACTGGACTTTGGATTGTTTCCAGTTAGGAAACATTATGAATTATGAATGAATGAAGTTCATTATGAATGAAGTTGCTACAAACATTCATGTAAAAGTATTTCTTCATGTGGACAGAAGTTTTCATTTCTTTTGGGTAAATACCTAGAAGTGGAATCATTGGGTCTTAATGGTAAATATATGTTTAACTTTATAAAAAAACTAGCAAATGTTTTCAAAATCACTCATTATTCAGCAGTCCTACCACCATTGTGATTTCAGCTGCTCCCCATCCTTGTTAGCACTTGTAGGAAAGGTCAGTCATTTTAACTGAAGTCATTCTGTTGTCTGTGGAGCAATAGCTGTACTTCTAATTAGCATTTGCCTGGTGGCTGACAATGTTGAGCGTCTTTTCATACGTTTATTGGTCATTTGTATATTTTGTGGGTGTGAGGTTTCTGTGGAAATGTTTTGCTGCATTCTTAATCGGGTGTTTGTCAACTTACTGAATTAAAAGAATCTTTATATATGTGGGTACAAATTCTTTGTCGTATATATGTGTTGCTAATATTTTATCCCAATCCCTGGCATGTCTTGTCATTGTCTTAACATCTTTTGAAGTTTGTACTTTTGTGTCCTAATTAAGAAATCTTTGCTACCCTAAGTCTTTCTTACATGTTTCTTCTAAAACTGTTACAGTTTTGCCTTGTACATTTAGGTCTAGAATGTATCTCCTGGTAATTTTAAGAGTCATAGTTCATCTTTTCCCAAACATATATTAGGTTATTTCATCATCATTTCGTGAAAAGTCTGTCCTCTTCCAATTTAAACACTTGGCTCCTTAGTCAGAAATTAATTGACCATACATATATATGACTATTTTTGAGCTCTGTTTTGTTCCATTGGTTTGTGTCTATCTTTATGGCCGTTAGACACTGTCTTTATAAGATGATATAAGAGCTCCCACTTTGTTGTGTTTTTTTTTTTCAAAATTGTTCTCACTATTCTAGATTCTTTAAATTTCCATATACATTTTAAAATCTAGTTAAGTTCTACACAAAAAACCTTCCAGGATTTTGATTGGAATTGTGTTGAATCTATAGATTACTTTGAGGAGAACTGACATTTTCACAGTATTTTGTCTTTCATCCACAAGCAAAATGTATCCCTCCATTTATAGTTGACTCTTGAACAATGTGGCCAACCCCACTCCCCAGAGTCTCAACTACGGATAGCCTCCTGTTGACCAAAAGCCATTCCAAAAACATAAACAGCCAATTAATACTTTTTTTGTATATGTATTATATACTGTATTCTTACAATAAAGTAAGCTAGATAAAAGAACATGTTAAGAAAATCACAAGAAAATGCATTTACAGTACTGTACTATATTTATTTTTTAAAGATCCACACGTAAGTGGACCTGTGCAGTTCAAACTTGTTTTGTTCAAGGGTCAACTGTAAAGTGATCATCTTTAGCACTATTTTATAGTTTTATGTGACTAAATAGTACACATATGTTACATTTATCTTTAAGTATGATATGCTTTTTTTTGATGCTATTGTAAATGCTCTTGTGGGTTTTTATTTCAGTTTCTAATTCTGCATTGCTAGCATATAGAAATGTGATTTTTTTATATTAACCTTATATCATAAGATTGCTAAACCATCTTACAGTTCTAGTAGCTTTTTTTGCATATTAGGATCTTTTTTTTTTTTAATTTTTTAAAAATGTTTATTTATTTTTGAGAGACAAAGCACAATCGGGGGTGGGGTGGGGGAGGTTGCAGAGAGAGAGAGGGAGACACAGAATCTGAAGCAGGCTCCAGGCTCTGAGCTGTCAGCCCAGAGCCCAATGCAGGGCTCAAACCCTCAAGCCATGAGATGGTGACCTGAGCTGAAGTCGGACGCTCAACCGACTGAGCCACGCAGGCATCCCGCATATTAGGATTTTCTGTAAGATCATGTGTTGTGCAAATAAAGACTGTTTCGCTTCTTTTGTTTTTTCTCCAATCTATATCCTTTTTTTATTCCTCCCCCCGCACCTTAATACCTTCACTAGTATATCCAATAGAATACTGATTAGAGGTGGTCAGAATGATCATCCTTACCGCAGTCCCAGTCTTAGGAAGAAAGCAGTCAGTCCTTCACCATTAAGAATGATATTACCAGGAGTTTCTCATAGATTCCCTTTATCAACTTGAAGAAGATTTCCTTCTATTGCTAGCTTGCTGAAAGTTATTACAAATTAAAGTTGTCAGATGGTTTTTCTATATTTTATGAGACAGTAATATGATTTTTCTCTTTTGTTCAAAGGATGTTTGAATCTTTGTTTATGAGGGATATTTAGCTGTAATGTAATGAATTTATCTTGTTTCAATATCAGGGTAGTGCTGCCTCCCAAGGTGTGTTGAGGAGTATTCCCTCCTTTCTTTTTTGTAAGAATTTATGTAATTTGTTATTATTTTTCCTTAAACATTTGATAGAATTCACCAGTGAAGACCTCTATGCTTGTTTTCTTTGCTTTCTAATGTGAACATTTAAAGCTATGAATTTTTCCTCTAAGCACTATTTGAGCTGTAGGTCACATATTTTTGTATTTTGTGATTCATTATTCAGATTAAATGCTGCCTAATTTTCCTTCTGATTTTTATTTTGATTTATGGAATATTTAGAAGTCTGTTTTAATTCCTAAATGTTTAGGATTATTCAAGTATTTTTATGTTTAAATGTATTAAAATTTGTTTTATGACCCAGCATGTATAGATGTAATCGATCTTGGTTCTGTAGATGTCAGCCAGGTCAAGTTGGTTAATAGGGTGTTAAGTCTTCCATATACTTTCTGGTTTTCTGTATAGTTGTTACTGCAATGTTATTGCAATTATTGGAAAAGGAGAGGTGAAATTTCCAGTGATAATTATGGATTATCACTTTCTTCCTATGGTTCTGTCAGCTCTGCATCATGCATTTTGAAGCTCTGTAATCATACATACATAAAAGTTTCTTATGTCTCAGTTATGAATTGAACACATCATTTTTAAATGTGTCTCTTTATCTCTGGTTATATTTTTTTTCCTGAAGTCATCTTTGTCTAAGATTAATACTTCTATTTAAAACTCTTTATGATTAATGTTTATATAGAATATCTTTCTCCTTCCTTTAGTTTGACCCTGTCTTTCTATTTAAAGTATATTGAACACATTTCCATATAATGTTATTATGTGTGATATATTTAATTCTGTCATTTGTTAATTTGTTTTCTATTTATCCCCTCTGTCATTTATTCCTCTTTTCCTTCTTGAATTTTTATTTTGATTGAATACTCTCTATTATTTCATTTTATCTAAACCCTTGCCTGATTAACTATACGTGTTGGGTTTGTTTTTGCAATTGTTGCTCTAGAGTTCCAGCATGCATCTGTAGCTTACCACAGACTACCATCAAACATTATTACACAATTTCATTTATAGTTTAAGACTCTTTCAGTATGATACTGTCATTTACGCCCTCCAATCCTTTGAGCTATTATTATAAAAATTTCACTTCCCCAAATATTGCTGTACCTGTATTGTAGATCTACCTTGTTAAAAAATTAAACATAAAATTGCCCTAAAAATTAAATGTTAATTTTTTTTTAATAATGAAACATCTCACAACAACAACAAAAAAAGAAGTACCAGGTATACATTATTACTTTTCTGCTAGATTGTATCCCTTGAATTCTCAAACACATATTTTGCCTTTCTTTTATAGGTGAAGCCTTGAAAGGAAAGATCACAGTCCACAAGAATAAGAAAGATCCACGTTCTCTCATTGTGACCCTCACATTGAATAATTCAACTCACACTTATGGTCTCCAGTGAAAAGCCCACAAAAGCACAGCGAACTTGCGGTTTTTATTATGGAGGGTGGGACATGGGTAGGGGGTGGAGAGAGGGGCTTTGTGTGAGCATGTGGATGATCCTTCCCTAATGATTCTCCTCAGTACCAGAAACGCATGGTAGGAATCTAATATAATTCAGCTGAGGGGAACCAACTGATCCTAGTGGGCTGCCTGCATAATCACAGTCTTAGGAGTCTGGTCAGCAAGATTTTACTAGATACAGCCCCTACATTGAGTTGAGCTGCATTGAAGATCATTTACATAGGCCAAAATTTGGAACAGAGATATTCTTTTGTTGTTTTTAATGTTTCTTACTATAAATTTTAAACACTAGTAACTGATTATTTGGATAATGTTTTATTAAACTAGTAACTGTACACAAGCTATTATACATTTTATTGCAGATTTCTGCTCTGAGGAGTAGTTTTTAATTGTATTATTTAAAAGAGTATCAGCAAGTGGAAGGGACCAAAATATGGAAAAGAGCGTCACACAAATCACATTTAAAGGACAGCTTAGTTGATTATCCTCTAGTTCTGAACTTCTCATTTTGTAGCTGCTTTCCTCTTTGCAAACACACAGTTTTCTAGTGCTGCCCAGGAAGTCTAATTTCAGTACATTTATCCTAGGTTTCATGTATGTTTTCAAAGGTTGGGAAGAATAAGTACTTATTTACTAATACATCTTTTTCAAACTAGATTTATGTGCAAAGTAAAACATGTAACTGTTAATATACTTCTGTCACTCTGTACAACTGTGTCACTTACAGCTATTTACACAGTTTGAAGTGCAGAGTAGAAAACATTCAATAGAATGTGTACAATAACCGTTAGCATTATAAAATGATATTTTAACATACTAAAGCCTTTTATACAATCAGAAACATTTAAAACAAGTCTCAAAGGAATCATCCTTAAGAAAACAGGGATTTAAGGACAGCTGGGTCACAGTTTCTTTTCAGTTCAAACCTGGTTCTTTTTCAAAATAAGGCACACACAAGGCAGCATAGCATAGTATTGAGAATCATGAGCTCTGGAGTCAGTGCCTAGGTTCAAGCTTTGGTGCCCGCTCTTACTTGCTGTGTAATCTCAGTCATGTTCCTAACCTCTCTCCCCCACTATAACGTGCCAGTTCATGAGTTAATACATTTCAACTACTTTGATCAGTGCGTGGCACACAGAAGATAGTAAATGCTGGATGGTGGTATCATAACTATGCAGTCAAGGACCCCTTCCGTGGAATATGTGGTGCCTACATTAGATTAGGAACTGTCACTTCAATGCTACCCTTAAGTACATGAATGCATGGGAAGATTTCAGCAAAACTTAATGTTTAATGTAGCAAAAACTATCAAAAAGTTGTCTTTTGTGTTTATTAGAGAATTGGAGTTCTAGCAATGGGAGAATTAACACCTTCAGATGATGTATTTCAGACCGTACATAGTCTCTTAAGTCTTGCTTCTTACATAAGCATGATTTCTGTTTTCACTGGGTTAAACAAGCCAGCTTGTTTTCACCATTTGAATTCAGAACATTACTGGAAATGTGTGGTGCTAATAGTATAGTTCAAAGTACTTCAAATTTTGTCTGGAAAGGCCTCATGTAGAAATTTGAGTGTGTTGGGGTGATGAAAGTAAGGAAGCCCCCATAAGATTTAATGGATGTTTAAAGTAACCAAAAACCATCTTTTTTTTTTTTTTTTTGCTTTGTTTTTCTTTCTTGTAAGTGCATAACCATTTTTCTTTTTTTTTTACTATTTAAAAAAAGTATTTCTTAACACTGAATTTTTTTTTCAAAACTCTTGTTTGTTTTACATGGTATTTTCATCCAGTGGCTCTCTTCAGTTTCTCCCAGTTATAAATAGCCCAACCACAGTTGGTAGATCTCTGTTCTTTTCAGTTTCCATTTTCAGGGTAGAACATTTTAATGCATGTACCTAAACATTTTATGAGAATACGAGAGTCCAAATATTAGCTCTTTGATTGGAATTTCAGCTGTCAAAGTACTTTGAAAAATAAGTACTTCATATTCTTTAACAATGATAAATACAGTGTCCTTTCATGCTGTGGCAGCTGCACATTTATGAATAGCAAACTACTTTGTTGCAAAGATTTTATTTCAGTTAAGAAGATACATTTTTCCTCCTATTTTTCATTGTGAAAATTAACATTGTTATGTTGTAATGTGTGGGGTTCATCCAAATATAATCATCATCTCTATTCAGTGGAACAGTATTTTCTGAACAAGCATTTGGAAGGATCGTTTCAACAAAACAACTCTTGAGGGCATACAGCATTGCACAAAGTGGTCCAAGAAGTAGCCCCAACTGCTAAGAACACACTTTAAAATAAATTAGGGAGCTGTCATTTCACTTTGAAATAATCCCTGTTTGAAGGGAAGGGCAAGTAATTCTGGTCCTACAGAGTTAATTGCTTTCTTACCACTTAATCTGGATTAACCTGATGGTCCACCTGTGTCTTTCAGCATTCTACCTTTCTCACTGTTTAAAATGAAATATCTAAAACGTATTGTGTGAAGTAAAGGACTTGAGATCAGCCCATACCGATCTCACCAATCATACTATCAAGTGAAGGAAGTATGCTAACAGTACTGCTAAGAATATTCAATAGGAGAGATTAAAACAGTATGATACGGATGATACATTACTTAGCTCCTGCCAGCCATGCCAGAAATGATCACTTAGGCTACTGGGCTGTAGCACACACTCAAAACAGCTAGGGATTCAGATTTTTCTGTGGAGAATATCCCCAAAACATATTAAGCATGCAATACTGTCATGGAGTTTGAATCTATGATGAAAGGCAAGGTCAGTGAGATAGCTGAGGTCAAGCATTGCCTGCCGTAGGGTTAGCAAACTATAGCCTGGGGCCAAATCCACCCCCATTGCCCAGTTTGATAAAGTTTTATTGGAGCAGAGATAGCTAATACTGAAGGCAGAATATTTCTTCACAAGATTCATTAATGGCCATGGCAGAGAATATACACCCAATAGAGCACATTACAAAGACTACAGTGTTTACAAACATGGAGCTAAGCAACTAGAGGTACTTCATTTATGAGACTTAGAGGACTAACCAAGACTTACCCTAATTAAAAAAAAAAAAAAAATGTGTGTGTGTGTGTGTATTTACATACTTGAGACTGGTGTCTGGAATTGTAACAGTTGTAATTGTGCAAAGGGAATCCATACACTAAAACTTTATAGCTGATAATCAACTTTATTTAGAAAGTTTTAATAAGACCAGAAAAGGGTACAGAAGAACTTTTCAAAGTTAGAGATGGATGAACCCCACCCACAGCTACAAACTGAACTAATAAAGAAGGACTTTTATGAATCTCACTAACCTCTGGGTTTTTAAGAGGGCTCTGGATCCAAAACCAGCTGCCGACATTAGGAGAGACAGTTGGGAAAATTGCTTTATATCAGCACTTTTCAACATGCCTTGGCGTCTTCCTTGCTGGGTTCTCACCGTAGAATGTGGTGTTCCTAGTTCCCATGCACTAGGCCCTGTGGGAAGGTATGTAAAGTCCCTGCCCACCTATCAAATGAGACCATGTTGCCTTGGAGGTACATGTATTTTTAATGATTTTGTGTTTCTTTCCTTGCTATAAAGTTAGGGTGAACTTTTCCAAGCAGAATGATGAATGAGCAAAGTACTTTTAAAGTGTCTTAGCAATTCACTTGTCCTTTCCAATAAAGTTTTGGGTGCAAAAAAAGTGTGTGGGGGGGTGCCTGGGTGGCTCAGTTGGTTAAGCGTCCGACTTCAGCTCAGGTCATGATCTCTCTATTCCTGGGCTTGAGCCCCATGTCGGGCTCTGTGCTGACAGCTTGGAGCTTGGAGCCTGCTTCAGATTCTGTGTCTCCCTCTGTCTGCACCTCCCCTGCTCATACTCTCTCTCTCAAAAATAAATAAAATATTAAAAAAAAAAAAAGCCTACAAAAGAAACGGTTTTCATATATTGCCGCAACACCTTGGCTGATGTGGAATGGTTAGCATTCATTTACCTCTAGAGTGTAGCTAAATATATACAGAAATTGTCTATCATTGAGTTCATGTGGAGTCATGCATTTGGATTTGAAGTGGAAATGTGGTATACCCACGAGTACAGAAAAGTGAAGGAGAGGCAAAGAAATTGCAGCTATGTGAAAGGGAGTGTTTATAATGATGGACTATGGATTTTAAACTGATCCAAGAGGGAGGTGTAAACATGAAGAGGTGAGACTGGAAGAAAACACTCAACCATGTTGATGGTCTAGTCTTAAATTCATGAGCCCTAATCTCAAGTGTCCAGAGTCAGTCCTTATTTCCCTAGTCCATTTGTCTCACACTGTCATCAATGATTATTTTATACCTTCTCTCCTCCAACCTCTAGAGCATCTTCCCTCATTCTTTCAGCTGAGGTCCTTATTTCCTATTTTACTGAGAAAATAGAACCAATCTGAGAACTTCCACAGGTTTCCATAGCACACCCCCTAGCCAACATTTACCTGTGCCCAGATACTGCCTTCCCGCTAAGTGAACTTCTACTACTTCTAGCCAAAGCCAGCTTCTCCCTGTGTCCCACATCCCACTCTCTCAGTAGTTAATTGTTTCAGCATGTCTTCTCTGTGTCATATTTCCTTCCCTGACTCTTATTAACCTACAAATAGGCTATTTCACCTATGGTTTAAAAAAAAAAAAATTAACTCCACTTCTCCCTTCTGCTATTGCCACATTTCTAATTTTCCTTTTACATTGAGTCCACTCAAAGTTGTCCATGGGGTGCCTGGGTGGCTCAGTCAGTTAAGCATCCAACTTCGGCTCAGGTCATGATCTCACAGTTCATGAAACTGGGTCCTGCATCAGGCTCTGTGCTGACAGCTCAGAACCTGGAGCCAGCTTCAGATTTTGTGCCTCCCTCTCTCTCTGCCCCTTCCCTGCTCACACTCTGTCTCTCTCAAAAAATAAACATTTTTTTTTAAAATGCTTTTAGTTAAAAAAAAAAAAAAAAGATTTGCCCATGTTCACTGTCAGCGTTGCCTCTCTTCCCATTATTTTTTAAAACTGTATTGGGGTATAATTTATATACAATAAAATGCACCCAAATTAAGTGTACAGTATGATGACTTTTGACAAATTTATGCATGTACTCATCACCCTATTAATATTTAAAACACTTCCTTCACACCAACAGGTTTTCTTGTGCTACTTTGCAGTCAACATTTATTCCCACTCCCTTTTCCAAACACTAATCCGATTTCCATAAAGATAAATTTGTTTTGCTTGTTTTAGAACTTCATGTAAATGGGGTCATATAGTATGTACTCTTTCTTTTCCAGCTTCCTTTAGCACAGTTTTTGAGATTCATCCTGTTGATGTGTGTCAACAGTCCATTCCCTTTTATTACTGAATATTATTCCATTTTATAAATGGAATTCTACTCCTTTGTTTATCCGTTCACCTCTTGATGAACGTTTAGATTGTTTCCAGGCTGTAGCGATTATGAACATTTGTGTACAGATCTTGTTTTTTGAACCCATTCTCATGAGGATTTCTGCCTCCACTTCGTTGAAACTACTCTTATCAAGGTCACCAGTGAACTACATGTTGCTAAATCCAGTGACCAAGTCTCAGCCCTCGTTTTGAGCTACTAGCAGTATTGGATGCTGATGATCACACTCCTGGAGACATTGATCTTGGCCTTCCCCACTCTCCTTCCTCCTTGACCATTCTTCAGGTTTCCTTTGTTGGCTTTTCCTCGCCTCTTCACCTTTAAATATTGGCACCTTTGTCCTGGGATCTCTTTTCTGCCCATCTTCTCTCCCTTGGTGATTTCATCCGGTGTTGTGGCTTTAGATACTTAGATGTTGATGACTCTTAAATGTATCTCTAGCCATCTATCCTCCACTGCAGACTGTATCCAGCTGCCTACATGACATGTCTACTGGGCAGCTCAAACTTAGCATTGCCCCAAACTGTATTTCTGATCTTCCCCAAACCCTGCTCTTGCTATCTTTCTCTACTTCACTTACTAGAATTTCTTATTTCAGTAGCTCAGGCCAGAAACATGAGGGTCCTCGACCCCTTTCTCCTTGACTCCACATCCAAGCTGGCCAGCAAACCTTAGAGGATCTACTTTTAAAATCTATCCGGAACTAAAACAGTTTCGCTACTGCCATGCTGGTCCAAACCAGCATCATCTTTCACCTTGTCATTAGTTTTCAGAATGTAGACAGCAGACCCCTAGTGACTCCAAAATAAAACTCTTGCAGGAGTTCAAAACTATTTTTGCAAGAATACTAACACATTGTTTGTCTTTTTCACTGTATTGGCATTTACACTAATGATGCAAAAGCAATTGTGGATAATAGTGCCGGACCTTTAGCACAAATCAAGGCATCAAACTATACTGAAGTAATCATTTTATTCTTCACTGACACATACTCTAAAATGTCCTCAGTGAAGTGGTAAGTATTAATTTCACTAGATCTTGACCCTTGAGTACAACTATAGTGAAGTAATCATTTTATTCTTCCCTGACACATACTCTAAAATGTCCTCAGTGAAGTGGTAAGTATTAATTTCACTAGATCTTGACCCTTGAGTACATGTCTTTTTAATATTCTGTATGATACTAATGAAACTCTTCTGCTTCATGCTGAAATACAATATTTTTCTCCAGGGAATGCACTGGTGCAATTGATTTGTGAGCTAAATTAGCCATTTTTTTCATTTAATATTATTTTTATTTGAAAGAATGACTGGCGAACTATGGCAGACATTGTCCTGCAAAAGAACAAATTGAGCTTATGACTTCAAAGAAAACAACTGGTAGAATTTGTTGCTAATGATAAAATACTAGTTTTCAAGCTAAAATTGTAATTTTAGAAAGCCTGTATCTATCCTTATGAGTTTGAGGGCTTCCCAGTTCTTAAAGACTTAAAGATAAATGGTATAAGGGAAGAAAAATATCTTTTTTGCCTACTTTTAAGTTCTTGACTATGACCCATGTAACAAAAGACAAATTCACAAGAGAAAAACTTAACAAATGTATTTAACATAGACGTACTTTGTTTTATGACACTTTGCTAAAAAAATTTTTTTAAATGTTTATTTTTGAAAGAGAGAGAAAAACAGCTCGTGAACAGGGAAGGGCAGAAAGAGAAGGAGACAAAGAATCTGAAGCAGACTCCAGGTTCTGAGCTGTCAACACCAGAGCCTGACGTGGGGCTCGAACCCATGAACTGCGAGATCACAACCTGAGCTGAAGTCGGATGCTTAACCGACTGAGCCACTCAGGCACCCCTACTGCATTTTGCTTTATTGTGCTTCACAGATTTTTTGCAAACTGAAAGTTTGCAGCAACCCTGCATTGATGAGCAAGTGTGTCAGTGCCATTTTCCCACAGACACTTTGTGTCTGTAATTTCAGTAATTGTCACAATATTTCAAACTTTGTCATTGTTACTGTATTTGTTATGATGATCTGTGATCAGTGATATTTGGTGTTACCATTATTGTTTTGGGGCACCACAAACTGCACCCATATGAGACAATGAGCTTAAGTGTGATTCTTCTTACTCCTCCATTGACTAGACATTCCCCCTCTCCCTCTCCTTGGGCCTCCTCTATTCCCTTTGAAAACAACAGTATTGAAATGAGGCAAATTAATAACCCTATAGTAGCCTCTAAGTGTTGAAGTGAAAGGAAAAGCCACATATCTCTTGCTTTAAATCAAAAGCAAGAAATGATTATGCTTAGTGAGGAAGGCAGGTCGAAGGCAGGGACAGGCTGAAAGCTAAGCCTCGTACCAGTTAGCCAAGTTGTGCATGCAAAGCAAAAGTTCTTGAAGGAAATTCAAAATGCTGCTCCAGTGAACACACAAATTGTAAGAAAGTGAAACAGCCTTATTGTTGATATGGAGGAAGCTTTAGTGGTCGAGATAGAATATTAAACCAGAGGCAATATTCCTTTAAGCCAACGGCTAATCCACAGCAAGACCCTAACTCTCTTCAATACTATGAAGGCTGAGAGAAGTGAGGACACTGCAGAAGAAAAGCCTGAAAACAGCAGAGGCTGGTTAATGAGTTTTAAGGAAAAAAGCCATCTCCATAACATCAAAGTGCAGGATGAAGCAGCAAGTGCTGATGCAAAAGCTCCAAGTTATTCAGAAGATCTAGCTAGTTAATGAAGGTGACTGCTAAACAGATTTTCGGTGCAGACAAAACAGCCTTCCATCGGAAGAGGATGCCTTCTAGGACTTTCATAGCTAGAGAGAAGTTAGTGCCAGCCTTCAAAGTTTCAGAAGACAGGCTCTCTTACTGGGGGCTAATGCAGGTGATGACTTTTAAGTTAAAGCTAGGGTTCTTTAACCATTCTGAAAATCTTAGGGGCCTGAGGAATTATGCTAAATCTACTCTGCCCGTGTTCTGTAACTGCAACAACAAATCCTGGATGATAGCATATCTGTTTACAGCATGGTTCACTGAATACGTTAAGCCCACTGTTGAGATGTGCTGCTCAAAAAAACCTTCATTTCAAAATTTTACTGCTCATTGACAATGCATCTGGTCACCCAAGAGCTCTGATGGAGAGCTATAATGAGATGAATGTTGTTTTCATGCCTGCTAACACAGCATCCCTTCTGCAGCCCATGGGTCAAGGAGTAATTTCAACTTTCAAATTTCATTTAAGAAATACAGTACAGCTCTAGCTGCCACCGATAGTCATTCCTCTGATGATCTGGGTAAAGTAAATTGAAAACCTGGAAAGGATTCACCATTCTAGGCGCTAATAAGAACATTTGTGATTCATAGGAAGAGGTCAAAATGTCAACATGAACAGGAGTTTGGAAGAAGTTGATTCCAACCCTCATGGATGATTTTGAGGAGTTCAAAACTTCAGTAGAGGAAGTAACTGCAGATGTAGTGGAAATAGCAAGAGAACAAAATTAGAAGTGGAATCTGAAAATGTGACTTGCTGAAATCCATTATAAAACTTAGGCTGAGGACTTCCTTCTTAATTTTTTTAAATGTTTATTTATTCTTGAGAGACAGAGTATAAGCAAGAGTGGGGGAGGAGCAGAGAGAGAGGGAGGGACGCAGAACTCGAAGTAGGCTCCAGGCTCCATGCTGTCAGCACAGAACCCAATGCAGGGCTTGAACTCACAAACTGTGAGATCATGAACTGAACTGAAGTCAGATGCTTAACCAACTGAGCCACTCAGGCGCCCCTGAGGACTTCTGTCTTATGGATGAGCACAGAAATGGGTTTCTTAGATAGAATCTGGTCCTGGTAAAGATTGTTGAAATGACAACAGAGGATTTAGAATATTACATAAAGTTAGCTGATAAAGCAGAATTTGTGAGGATCAGCTTTGATTTTGAAAGAAGTTCCATAGATAAAATGCTGCCACATAGCATCACATACTACAGAAAAATTGTAAAGGGAAGAGTCAATGTGGCATACTTCATTGTTGTCTTAGTTAAGAAATTGCCACAGCCACTCCAACCTCAAGCAACCACAACCTGATCAGTCAGCAGCCATCAATATCATGGCAAAACCCTCCACCAGCAAAAGGATTAGACATGATGCTACTGCACACTTAACAGACTACAGTAGAGTGTAAACATAACATATGCACCAGAAAACCAAAAAATTCATTTGACTCGCTTTATTGCAGTGGCCTGGAACTAAATCCACAATACCTCTGAGGTATGCCTCTGTAAGTTTTACATGACACAGGAGCCTTCATAAGGAAGTAAATGAAGACCCAAAGAAACACACCTGAGGTTTTTGTGTGAGGTTTGATGAAGAATGGAAAGTTGTAGGAAGATGTGATCGGACAAAGATAAGCTAAGTGTAGTTAACTAGGGAAACTTAGCAAGGCCTGTTTGTTTGAGGGCTATCTTTTCTGTGTTCCTTCCATTTTGGGAGATACTATATTCCTTTTCTCCCAGGACAGAAGAGCCCCTCTCACATGAGGGTTTTATGACCTATTTTGGAGGAAAGTCAGTTTTTTTTCTGAAAGAAGAAATCATAAGAACAGATGAAATACATGTTTGCTCTAATGACCACTGTTGAACACTGGGTTCACCTGTGTACTGGCAAGCAACAAGTCACAAGCAGAACTAATGAAATAGAAAAAATGGAGGGAGGAAGAATTCTTCCTTCACATGCCATTTCTCAAATTCCTTCAGCTTGAATATGCCAGGATGCTGCATTTTGGGGTAGCATATCCTGAACCTGATTAGAAGTAGTAATAACATCTGTGGTTTTTGATACTATGTAATGAAATGTGTGAATATTTGAAAGATTTACATAACTCAGTGAACTAATATTCCCCCACCCACCCAAAATGCATAATGTTACAAATACCTCAACCAGAAAACATACTCTAATAGACTAAATGCAGAAGCAACTATGAGAATCCAGGTGTATTCTACTAAACCAGAGAAAAAGGTGATTTGTAAAAATGTTACTAAATATGTTTTGAAAAAGACAAAATTTATAGAAAACTTATTTCCATAAAATATGTTATTTCTGTTAACATGGGTTTATTATTATTTAGTGAATTAATAACCAAATATTATAAATGTTTCTCAGTTTTAATTTCTACTATGGTAAAATACCAATAGACGTAACCCACATGAGCAAAAGCTCTTTGGAGTTCTTAATAATTTTTAAGAATTTGTAAAGGGGTCCTAAAACCAAAAAAGTTTGAGAACCACTGACTTAGATTATTTTAAGAGCCTCTTTTCTGCTTCTGACCCGTTTCAGCCTTCCCTCTCCTATCCCCAGTACTTCAGCCAAGGAAATCCTCTTAAAAGAGGAATCAGATTGTTATTCACTTACTCAAACACTCTAAAAAGCTTCTCATCTTGCTCAGAGTCAAAGCTGAAGTCCATACATTCACCTACAAAGCCCTACTGACTCATCTCCATTCCTGCTGGCTTTCGTGTCCATCCTCACTCTTGATGGGCACACTTGCATCTGAGGCTGTTCCTTCTGCCTAGAAAGCTCTTCCCACAGATGGTCACCTGACTCCCTCATCTCCTTCAGGTCTGGGCTTAAGAGTCACTTTCTCAACAAGATTTCTCTCACTAGCCAATTTAAAGTTGGCAAAAACACATGCCCACACTCCCAATTCCCTTCCCTCCTTCATTTTTCTCATGGTACTTATTGCCATCTAATATACTGTTTTATCAGTTCATCCTTATTATTTTTCTTTCTCCCTCCTCTATCTGCTGAATGAAAGCAACTGTGAGAAATAAGCCCACTGCCCCCAATCAAAGGACGGACATGGAGACTCTGAGTGAAACCAGGGTTTAATCAACGTTCTTGCAACAGCAGGTGTGTGATGGACAAGCACACTGGGGGCAGTTACAGCAGGCAATTTATCTCCTAGAGGAAGTCCCTCCCCTGATTCCTCATTGGCTGAGTCCTACAGAGGTTACAGCCTTATCTGGGAGGTGCCGCAGAGACTTCTGTTCTTTGGCATACTCGTTGCAAAGTCCACGAAAAATAAGCCTGCAAAATGGATACGTCGGGGAGAAGAACCAGAAGCGAAGTGTCTAAGGGTTTGGGACTCCATTGTGGTGGGCGGGGCGGGCCGGGCCAGGGGGAGTGTTGCACATATTTCTAATAGGCTGTAAACTCATTGCTAACTAGACAGCACAGCTTTTATTTGGTATTTCTGAAAATTAATCCTCTCACTTCTCACAAAATGAATACAGCCTCTAATGACCAATAATCTAGGCTGGTAATTTGTTATACTTAATCAGTGATACCATGGCAGTTTTTCCTCTTCCATTACTTATTATCTATGAATTAGTTTATTTTGCTTCTCTGAATTAGGAAACTTTCAGGTGTCAGTAGTGCACGTTTAAATGTTTCTTTTTTCTCAACCACAGTGATGTTTTAAAACTTCAGAGCCTAAAACCTCAAACGGTTTTGAGCCCACAGAAAAACCCTTTATTTGCATATGGATGGCTCATTTAGGCAGCATATACACGTTTAAATGACTTTGGGGTTTTGTTTTGTTTTGTTTTGTTTTGCGTTTTTTTTCAACGTTTATTTATTTTTGGGTCAGAGAGAGACAGAGCATGAACAGGGGAGGGGCAGAGAGAGAGGGAGACACAGAATCGGAAACAGGCTCCAGGCTCTGAGCCATCAGCCCAGAGCCCGACGCGGGGCTCGAGCTCACGGACCGCGAGATCGTGACCTGGCTGAAGTCGGACGCTTAACCGACTGCGCCACCCAGGCGCCCCAACTTTGGGGTTTTTAGTATAGTTGACACACAATGTTACATTAGCTTCAGATGCACACCATGGTGATTCCACAAGCTTATACATTATGCTGTGTTCACCACCAACAGCATCATTGACTATTTCTTATGCTGTGCCTTTTATTCTCCTGACTTATTCATTCCATAGCCAGAAGCCTGTGTTTCCCACATGCCCTAATTTAAATGTTTTTTTATTTACTTGCATGTTGATCCTTTTCAAAAAGTATATAATTTGGTATATTGGCAGAGGCTAATTCTGCTGTATTAGTTAAGTGTGTGAAAACTCATAGGTATAGTTTAAACTTCCTTTAAAAAATCAAATGTATTATTTCTAGATTCTCTCCCTCTCTCTGCCCCTCCCTCACTCATGCTTTCTCTCTCCCAAAATAAATAAATTTAAAAAGTGGGGGGTGCGCCTGGGTGACTCAGTAGGTTTAGTGTCTGACTTCGGCTCAGGTCATGATTTCACGGGTTCATGAGTCTGAACCCCCACCCCCGCCATCGGGCTCTGCACTGACAGCGTGAATCCTGCCTGGGATTCTCTCTTTCCTCCTCTCTCTGCCCCTCCCCCACTCATGCTTTCTCTTTCTCTCAAAATAAATAAACTTTAAAAAAAGATCAAATATATTATTTCTGAAACATAATATTATTTCACTTATTTATTTTAGTTTTTTAATCTTTTATTTATTTATTGTTGAGAGACAGAGACAGAGTGAGAACAGAGGAGGAACAGAGAGAGGGAGACACAGAATCCGAAGCAGGCTCCAGGCTCTGAACTGTAAGCACAAGCCCGAAGGAGGGCTCGAACGCACGAACCGTGAGCTCATGACCTGACCGGAAGTCTGTCGCTTAACCGACTGAGCCACCCAGGCGCCCCTATTTCACTTATTAACAGGTAAGAAAACGAGGAAAAATTATGAGTAATTCCAAAAATTTATTCAACACATGGCTACATAAACTAATATCAATAATTAGGAATAGTTTAATGAGAAATCTTGACCAGAAAACTTTTTTAAACCTTAATGAAGTTTTATAGCAATAGTGACAGCAAGGATTTATTTTAAAGTGGTGTTTTTATTCCCATCTCTCTCCTAAAGGTTTTTGAAAGAATAAAACCTTTTGCATAGTTTAAGGAGTGCTTTTGAAGTGTTTTCAGAAAGCAAGCAGGATATGTTGTTTTCTTTTTAGAACTGGAGCTGAGACTATGTGAACAGGAGTGGAGCCCCAGGTCTTTCTCTCATAAGTGTGTGTGTCTCCAATGATGCTCCTGCTGGGACCCTAATGAGATTTATTCCCCTTACACCTTTGTCTTCCCTGGCTCTTCATGCTGCTATATGGTGTTTGGTTTAATGAGATAACTCCTGTGATCCAGGGCAAAAAAAAAAAAAAAAAGAGAGAGAGCGAGCCTATCTTTTCCTTAAATGGACAAAAGGATAGCTGAGGGAATTCAAAATTATGTTCTCTGTTTGCTGTCATTTTATGTGACCAACATTTGATGGCAATCTTGAGTATTCTGAGCCAGGAAAATGACTGTAGCCACTTAATCTCAAAGTCTCAGCCATGGCTAGGCAGACTGCATCTCACAGAAGTCTATTTGGTCTTAATGTAGAAAGACAAGACAGTAGGGGTGCCTGGGTGGCGCAGTCGGTTAAGCGTCCGACTTCAGCCAGGTCACGATCTCGCGGTCCGTGAGTTCGAGCCCCGCGTCGGGCTCTGGGCTGATGGCTCAGAGCCTGGAGCCTGTTTCCGATTCTGTGTCTCCCTCTCTCTCTGCCCCTCCCCCGTTCATGCTCTGTCTCTCTCTGTCCCAAAAATAAATAAAAACGTTGGAAAAAAAAAAATTTAGAAAGACAAGACAGTAGCTGGGAGGTGTCTGGGGTGGAGTGCGGAAGAGCCGAGGAGAGGCTAGGAATTCTAAAATTCTTTTTATGAAATAACTTGAAACAATCTAGGGTCGATGGAACAAGCAATAAAAGTATATGTGTAAAATGTTTAGAGCAATTGGGAAGGTTATGGCAGTAGAAGTAAGTGAAATCCTCCTCTGTCATAGAGAAAGGAAACAGATGATGTCTAAAATGAATGAATCAAAAAATAGGGATAATAAATACATTATTTAGGAAGGCAAAAGTGACCACAAGAAAATTTTTAAACAAATTATTTAATAAATTTAAAGAGGTTGGTTCTGAGGAGGGGTTGGGTTGGAGAGGACTGGAGCAAGGGAATCTTGTTTTATTATTTTTATAATCTCTTGTACTCTTTGATTTTATAACCGTGTGTGTGTATGCATATATACATATGTATATATATGTATATATACATATATATAAACATTTTTATAAAAAATATATTTGTATATATAGTATAATAGATATAGTAAAAATGAAATAGGTAGCAAATCTGACTTTGGTAGTCAGCTTAGGGCTGGAGAGAGAGAAGGAACAGGGTCTGGGATGTCTGGCCAAGGGGCTGGTATGGTATATCCACTTTTGCTGTTGGCGTTGTGCAGGTGTGGATGATGAGCATAAGGATTTGCGGGCCTGCAGTAGTCCTGGTATCTTGGGCTTCCTGTCCAGATGTGGATGCAAGGCAGGTAAAAAAGTCATGATGGTAAAGACCATTATGCAGTGCAGTTTCAAAACTCAGTTATTTCCACATCCTTCAGATGGCCTAAGGAAATGGTCCTATCGTGGCCAAGTTACCTTTGGAGGATTCTAGACATGAAATAGCTTTGGAGAGAGTAGGCCCCCTTTCTCTGCCTCAGCCCCATAACAAGTCATACTTCAGAAAAAGAAATTTTGATTTTGTGCTTGCTGCTTATGCTGGAGTTGGAACAGATACATGGCTCTTCACAACTTGTCGGTTCAGAAATCTTCTCTACTGGTAGCTTTAACCACTTGTCCCCAAATGCAGATCTGCGTGTTCTGGGGAGCTTTATAGAAAGTGCAGATCTCTGGGTATCATCCCAGGAGATTCTCTGCTGGAGGTCTTGAATAGCATCAGGAACCTGTAGGAATTCTGATGTGTAGTCAGATGTGGGAGCCACTGCTTTAATCCAGTCTGGTTTATGTAACCCGCACAACAATCTTTTTTTTAATGTGTCTATTTTTTAATTTTTATTATTTTATTTAGAAATTTTTTATTTAATTTATTTTCTTTAATTTACATTCAAGTTAGTTATCATATAGTGAAACAATGATTTCAGGAGTAGATTCCTTAATGCCCCTTACCCGTTTAGCTCATCTCCCCTCCCACAACCGCTCCAGTAACCCTCTGTTTGTTCTCCATATTTAACAGTCTCTTATGTTTTTGTCCCCCTCCCTGTATTTATATTATTTTTGCTTCCCTTCCCTTATGTTCATCTGTTTTGTATCTTAAAGTCCTCATATGAGTGAAGTTCTATGGTATTTGCCTTTCTCTGACCAATTTTGCTTAGTATAATACTCTCCAGTTCCATCCACGTAGTTGCAAATGGCAAGATTTCATTCTTTTTAATTGCTGAGTAATACTCCATTGTATATATATCCACATCTTCTTCATCCATTCATCCATCGATGGACATTTGGGATCTTTCCATACTTTGACTATTGTTGATAGTGCTGCTATAATCATTGGAGTGCATGTGTCCCTTCGAAACAGCATACCTGTATCCCTTGGATAAATACCTAGTATTGGAATTGCTGGGTTGTAGGGTAGTTCTGTCTTTAATTTTTTGAGGAACTTCCATACTGTTTTCCAGAGTGGCTGCACCAGTTTGCATTCCCACCAGCAGTGCAAAAGAGATCCTCTTTCTCCGCATCCTCGCCAACATCTGTTGTTGCCTGAGTTGTTCATGTTAGCCATTCTGACAGGTGTGAGGTGGTATCTCATTGTGGTTTTGATTTGTATTTGTCTGTTGATGAGTGATGTTGAGCATTTTTTCATGTGTCGGTTGGCTATCTGGATGTCTTCTTTGGAGAAGTGTCTATTCATGTCTTTCTTTGCCGGATTATTTGGTCTTTGGGTGTTGAGTTTGATAGGTTCTTGACAGATTTTGAGTACTAACCCTTTATCTGATATGTCGTTTGCAAACACCTTCTCCCACTCCGCCAGTTGCCTTTTAGTTTTGCTGATTGTTTCCTTCGCCATGCAGAAGCTTTTTATTTTGATGAGGTCTTGATAGTGCATTTTTGCTTTTGTTTCCCTTGCCTCTGGAGACGTGTTGAGTAAGAAGGTGCTGCAGCCAAGGTCAAAGAGGTTTTTGCCTGCTTTCTCCCCGAGGATTTTGATGGCTTCCTGTCTTACAGTTAGGTCTTTCATCCATTTTGAGTTTATTTTTGTGTATGATGTAAGAAAGTGGTCCAGGTTCATTTTTCTGCATATTGCTATCCAGTTTTCCCACTTG
Source organism: Leopardus geoffroyi (assembly GCF_018350155.1). NCBI lineage: Eukaryota > Metazoa > Chordata > Mammalia > Carnivora > Felidae > Leopardus > Leopardus geoffroyi. Next base: position 76,302,510 of record NC_059329.1, read on the forward strand.
AAGAGACTGTCTTTATTCCATTGCATATTCTTTCCTGCTTTGTCAAAGATTAGTTAGCCATACGTTTGTGGGTCCATTTCTGGGTTCTCTATTCTGTTCCATTGATCTGCATGTCCATTTTTATGCCAGTACTATACTGTCTTGATGACTACAGCTTGAAGTCCGCACACAACAATTCCTATTAAGGAATAGAAGACCAAAGCTCAAAAGCACAAAGTCATTTTCCCCAGATCATACTTAACAGTGAAGTCAGCATTTTCAGCATATGTGCCTCCAGTGGTGTGCTGGTAGATGTTTAACATCCAGTCTTCCCAAAATAGACCTCTTCCCCTCAAAAGAACCCTGATGTGGAGGCTTTGTTGATTTTGGTGTTGTCAATACCCTTGCTGCAGCTAATTTCAAGTTACCAGCATGCCATCAGTGAACATGGAGCTGGGAAGAGATGCTCAAGAGCACCAGAATATTTCTACCATATAGACACAATGATCTAAGTAGATGTATAGCCATAATCTTAAGAGCCTAGTTTATAGTAAAGTGTAGTAAAATAATGAGGAGGTGGTAAGTCTTGAGTAACCTTTACCTGTGTAATATAATTTATTTAATTGTAAGTTTAATTTTTAACAACGAGTGAGTTGAGCCACTGGCTTTCACAATCACCTGAAAATCTAACAGCTGGCTCTCACAAGCTGACACAAGTATGTATGCCTGACTCAAAAGCCCTCTGTACTAGTGTTTAACAGCATGCGGTCTGTGGAATACAAGTTCTTTAAAATCTCTTCTGAAGCAAGATTTTAAAGGTCAAATATGTTTGGGAAGTGCTGCATAGTTGATTTGCTTTTTTTTTTTTAAGTTTTTATTTATTTGAGAGAGAGAGAGAGAGAGAATGAGTGGAGGGAAGGCAGAGAGAGAGGGGGAAATGGGATCCAAAGAGGGCTCTGTGCTGACGACAGACAGCCTGATGCGGGGCTTAAGCTCATGAACCATTAGATCATGACCTGACCCGAAGTCAGACACTTACCCAACGGGGCCACCCAGGCGCCCCTGATTTGCTTTTTTGAAAATCTGCCATTTAGATTGGTGTATTGTAGTCCCTAAGAAGTGCTGGAGTAAAGAGACCTATTAACCTCAACCCCAAGTTTCCCTTTGCATGAGACATCATTCACCATCCTGAGGGATGGTTGCTCCTTCGAATCCACTTTGGGACATGCTATACATCTGGGGCACTCCTAGCCAAGTGATTAAAGCACCAGCTCTGGAGCCAGACAGCCTGAGTTTGAATCCTAGTTCCACCATTTACTAGTTGTAGGTCTTTGCGCAAATATAAATTGTCTTTGTTTCCTTATAATAATAATTCCTATTTCATATGGTCGTCCCCAGGATGAAGTGAGTTAGCGTATATGTAAAGTGCTTAGAGCAATGCCAGGCACCTGAGAAGTGCCACCTGGGTACATGCCATGGTTATCATTATTCTCCTGCCCTTGGCCTCCAGCCAAATCCCGTCTCCCCAAATCCTCCATTGCCCCGCCTCTCAAGTTTCTCAGCAAGTGGTATGGAAGAAGGCAGCAGAAGGGGAAGAAAACATCTCTTGACATTCTTGCCTGAGTTTGAAGCATTTCTAGCCACCCTAGAAGGACTTAGGATTTGTCATTTTCTTCCCAGAAGCTGCCAGCTCAGACTGTGATTTTAGATTTTACATTTAAATTAAAATGCTCTTAATTAGAAACCACTTAGATATCCTGTCACACTGATTAGAGGGGAATTTTCTCTTGCCATCAAGAAAATAATGGTGACTTTATAGCAGGCCTCTTCCTTCTGAGTCAGCATTGTCAGGAACAGGGACTGCCACCCTTCACAGAAGACTGGTTCCAGGTTCTGGCCTTCCTAGCTCTGTCACATCCATGGCTTCTCCCCGGTCACCTGAAGGGCATGAACCCCTCTGATGCTTTGCCTTCTTGCCAACTTAGTCAACTGCATTCTGCCTGAGTAAAGGGGATGGTGATGAGGTGACAGCATACAGATTCCACAAAGCTGGGTTGGGAGAAGCTAGTTTTTACTTCAACTTAGTTTTCTAGGAATCTTATTTTATTTGAAAAAGAGTGAGTATAGGCAAAGGGCATGAGGAGGTTACTCAAAAAAATACGTAAAAGACCAACATAAAAATATTTCTAACCTCACTAATAATAATCAAAGAAATGTAATAAACTTAAGGCATCATAGTTCTTATATTGGGACAGATTTTTTTTTTCTAATTGACAAAACCTAGTAATGGCAAAAGTGTGAGAAAACCAGCACTCTCTTAGACTATTATTAGAGATTATGGAATCTTTTTGGAATACTATTAAAGAATACAAATCAGGTGCGCCTGGGTGGCTCAGTCAGTTAAGCTTCCGACTTTGGCTCAGGTCATGATCTCAGTTCTTGGGTTTGAGCCCTGCATCAGGCTCCCTGAGCCCTGCATCAGAGCCTGGAGCCTGCTTCGCATTCTGTATCTCCCTTTCTCTCTGCCCCTTCCTTAATCACACTCTGTCTCTGTCTCTCAAAAATAAATAAACATTGACAAAGTGTTTTAAACAATATGAATCAACGTTTGAAATGTGTATGTCCTTTGACACAGCTTCGACTTTAGAAATTTATCACAAGAAGATAAAATTGGATGAGTAAACAGAAGTATATGTTCAAAGAGCCTCATAATTATAAAAAATTGGAAACAAGAATAATTATGTATGTGTTAGATTAAACTATAGGTCTCAATTCTTCACCACAATCTGTACTCACAAAGTCTATTTTCCCATCTCTTGACTTTGGACTTGGCTACGTAGTGTGTTTCAGTGGCACGTGGGCGGATTCTTTCCTTCAGGAAGAGCATGAGAGACGTGGAGGAGAGCCACTCTTGCCCCTATGGACAGTGCAGCTACAAACTGAAGCCGAACCGCCCAGCTGAGGCCAGCCTAAGTCAGCCAAATTCCAGCCAACCTAGACATGTGATACATATATAACATGTGTATGCATCCATCTGTATCTATATGTGGAATTTATATAGGATATGTTATAATTATATACATTATGCATTATATATAAATCACTCTTAAGTCACTGCAATTGCAGGGTGATTTGTTAAGCAGCAGTTAGTTCACCAATACAGCCCATCAGCAGAGCATATATGTAATACCATCCTATGCAGCTGTTACAAATGATGGTACGATCTATGCTCACTGGCATGGAAAGAAGGCTACTCAATATTGTTAAGTGAAAGAAGTCAGATTTCCGAACACAACCTATCTAGGTACAATTACACAACTATACACATACAGATGCGAGAAAGGATGCTTTTCAATGGTTCTTTCTCAAGGGTGGGAATCAGGATTTTTTTCCTTTCTCTGGAGTTTTGTGTATTGATTTTATTTTTCAAAGAGCACCCATGGTTTTTTTTATAATTGGAAACATGGCAATGGTAGTGATTATGACACGTACTGAGAGAATAAAAAGATGAGTCTTTTTAGAATAAAGAGAAACGCAGTTAGGGAAAGAGGAGCCCAGGTTACATGCAGCCTTTGAGAGGCGGACAGAGTTCAGATGTCGACATAATAATAGCATTGATTAGTGTTCACCCTGTGTATGCTGGGAAGTGAAGGATCTCATGTGGTCCTTGTAGCAACCCCATAAGGTCATAATTTTAATTTTCTTCATTTCACAGAAAAAGAAACAGTTTCAGCGAAGATAACTATTTTTTTCTGGATCACACAGCTTGGATTTGAATCCAGGTCTGTCTCCAGAGCCCATCCTCCTTCCAGTATACATGCTTATTCTTATTGCGGGGCTTTGAGCAGAAGGAATGAAAGGGAGGAGTGACAAGGAGGCACAGGTATGAAATCCAAATACCTGAGCTCTTACAACTTGAGGGGCTGTTGGTAAAGAATAGGCGGAGGATAGCACAGAGGATAGGTCGGAGAATCAGCCAGAATCAAAGATGCAAACCTATCTCTGCACTTAGGAGATGAGTGATTGTGCACCAGTTCCTCAGGCCCCTCCAACCCTAGCTTTATCCTTCCATGAAAATATAGAACAAATAATAAATACCTCCTTCATAGTCATGAGAATCACTTCAATGCCTGGCACAGAAGTCACCAATAAATGGTTGCTAGCATTTTAATGTAAGTAAAAGCACTTTGGAAAATGTAAAATGCTAATCAGATACTAGTAGTTGCAATCTACAATTTCCCTAAACACAATGTTTAAGGGAAATTGATCACGTGGGCTGAGGGGCGGTTAGAGTGGACTGAGAGACTGCCTGCCTTGCCCCAGAGTGCCCTCGTGAGCTTGGCTAGGGGCCTGGCAGCGGGAATGCCAGGTTAGGCAGGGAGACGTTCCCATGCGAGAATCCACAGGACTTTGCAGCTGCCTGGCACCTGCAGATGAATGAAACGTCACAAGTTTAAAACATCACGAACGTTTCAGATCCGGAAAAATAGTGATGATCCTGATGAAGACAGCTTCGTTACTGATTTGTGAAAAATGCGTTGAAAAGTCAGTTTGTGGCAGTGAAAGCTGTCTATGAAGGATATGTTCATTTGCCCATTCGCAAATATCTATCATGTGTCTGCTGTGTGCCTGGCACTGTAGTATACTCAATCACATTATGGTGTGAGGCAGCGGTGGGGAACAAAGATCACACAAATAAATGCAAAATGCACCTGTGATCAATGTGGAGTGAAGAGGGACGTGGGGTTATGAAAACAAAGAATTGGAAAATGTTTCCAGAGAAAGTGATGATTCAGATGAGATCTGGGGATGAAAAGAAATTTAAACAATTTAGTTCAGGTTGTTATTTTGCAGATGTGTGACCAGTTTTCTGAGAGGCAGTTTACTTTTTTAAATTTTGTTAAAGTTTATTTAGTTGGGTGGGGAGGGGCAGAGAGAGGGAGAGAGAGAGAATCCCAACCAGAGTTTGCACTGTCAGTGTAGAGCCCGACATGGGGCTTGAACCCATGAACCATGAGATTTTGAGAAAAAAATCAAGAGTCAGATGATCAACTGAGCCACCCAGGCGCCCCATGAGAGGCAGTTTATATTTAGTCACGTAAATCAAAGGTTCTTAAACTTGAGTGTGCACCTGAGTCACGTGGAGGGCTTGCTGATACACCCCCTGCTGCACCTTGCCCACAAAGCCTCTGATTAAGAGGGTCTGGGCTGGGGCCTAAGAGGTAATGTTGATGCTGCTGATCTGGGGCCACATTTTGAGAAGCACTACTGTAAATTAACACCCATACTACCTCTTGCCAACTAACAGAACTAAACACGAGCAACTTCTAACAAATGTTTTCCAGGTTGCTTACCGCAAAAGTCAATTTCCAAAGTCTTTTGGTTGAAATGTTTTTACACCAGGTTGAATGTTAACATTACGTGTTCAACCTTTCTCTTTATTGAAAAATGAAAAAAAGCAAAAAAACACCACTGTAATTGTAGCCTCGCCCCACAGTTACGTCTGGGTGAACAAATGTCAAAGCCCTGTAAACAACGCTAATGGAACCTTTGAAGGGGAAGATGAGTGCCTGACCTCCAACACGGCAGTGGGCGCAGACCCAGATGAGGGACGTGCTGTGCTGGCTGGGGAGGGGGTTGGTTTGGGATGATCCTATCATTCATGGCAAAGGAATTCTGTTCCTTGGAGGCTGGGGAAAGGAAAAACTGTCAACCATCAACCACTGATATATTTTAATACAACATCATCATACAAGAAATACGTGAATATATTGCCATTCTAAACAAACTAAAGCGGTAGAGATAACGCCTCCTCAGTGCTCGTTCTTCTCTTCCTTTCTCCAGAACTAATTTATGTTGTCAATTGGCGTTTATGTTTTCAGACCCTCTTGTATGCAGTTTCTATGGGAACAATTGATTGTGGTTTCCTGTGAAGGTGTCATACTCTGCATTGTTCCACAACTTACTGTTTTTTTCCCACTCATTTGTATGTCCTATGGATTCTTTCATGTCTGTACATAACTCCACCATGCTCTTCTTTTTGCATATTTCTGCAGAATACAGAACTAATGAAGTTCATTTATAGGCAGACATTTAAGCTGCTTCCTCTTCTGCCAATTTTGTTGCTATTTTGTTCTGGTTTTTAGTACCTACAAGCAATGCTGGAGTGAACATTCTTGCATGTGCCTCACCACAGGCAGGTGTGGGTGCTTCTTAAAGGCACATATTGGGAAGGAGAACCACTGAGGCCCAGTATTTGTTTTACGTTTTAACAGATAATTGCCAGATCGGGTCCCTAATCGCACCCACAGGGGTCACTGGCTTCCTTATACATATGCCAATAATTGGTAATCCCAAATGTCTTTCGGGCCACCATCCTGGTGGGCGAGAAAACAGTATTCCATTTGTGTTTTAATCTTCATTCCCTTCATTGGTAGTAAATTTGAGCATATTTTCATATTCCAACTGTCCACTTGATTATCTTAGCTATGAATCACCTAGTCATGATCTGCTCATCTTTCTTTTGGGTTAACTTTTTCTTATTGATTGGAGGCATTCCTTATGTAAACATGAATCTTTTGTCTCTGTGTGTTTTGCAAATACTTTTGCCCACGTGTTTTCATTTTAACTTTTTGTTTATGGATATCTCTTCTAGGATGGAGAAGTTTTCATTTGGAAGTAGTCAAATTCATCATCCTTTTCCTTTTAAGGGCTTTGCTTTCTGCATCTTGATTAAGAGATTTTTATTTCCATCTGCAACTATCTTGGACCCACCTACGTGAGTTACCTTTCATGTCAGTGAGTTGTAGAGCCAAAAGTGGTCTTACAAATGTGGCAGTCTAAAGCTGAGGAAATGAGGCATGAGCAGGGGATGGGGTGTGTAATGCCAACACCGTGCCGCCGCCCTGTAGCCGAGTGACGGAGCCAGGCCCCAGCCCAGGTGTTCAGACCCCAAGGAAGGTGACTCTAAATCTGTCCTTGATGCATCCACCATGACTTTGAACAAGCTCACACAGAGAGGCCTCTGACAGAGAGCAGTCCACTACAATTGGCACCAGGCACCAGATGGTCAAAGGGCCTGGGGGAAATGTAAGACCCTCCCCAGAGCCAGGCTGCCTATCCACTCTGTTATGGGGATTCAGCATGTCTCCACTACCTACAAGCTGCATGACCTTGAAGAGGTGACACGCTGCCTCAATTTCCTTGTCTGCATGGTAGAGACCAATAATAACACATATGGCAAAAGGGTATTGTGAGGTTAAGTGAAATGATTTATCCATAAGGATTTAGCATGTAATTCATGTCCAATAAATACTAGCTATTATTTATTAGTAGCAATGACAGTGTATCATTATTCTTGCTTGTTTCTAGAAATTTCTCTAAATCAGAGAGAGGCCTCACCAGCTCATGGGTGTCTGTTTTGGGCACCTCTTGTCTACTCTTCCAGATCCCGCCAGCCCACTTTGGACTCCAGCCACTGTGTGGTGACCACTTGAACATAGACTTTGGCCTGCTTTGAGCAGGTGCATCTGTCACCCCTTGGGCCACCTCTCTTGGGCCCCTTGGGCCACCTCTCTTGCCCCAGGCCTTCTATGACTTCCTGGGTGGGACTCCTGAGAAGTTGCTGGAAGTGCTAGGCAATTAAAACCCATGGGTCACTGTGACCAATGGGGGACTGAAGCTTGCCCCTTTCTTCCCTGGGCAGACAGTCCTGAGATGATGCCACTGGACTCACAGAAGCTCCCATGCATCATGGGGTGGCTGACCCAACAATACATCCTTTTATAGTGATCCTTCTATGTTTCACTTGTCTCTCCCTCCTGCTTCTTGGGATCACATTCCCAAATAAACTAATTCCATGTAGGCCTTTATCTCAGGCTCTACCTTCAGGGAGCCCAGGCTAAGACGTAATGGGATAGAGGTATCTGTCACATATCAGTCTCCAGCACAGGACCTCAGGCTCAGCCCCCTAATCCAGCACCTTCCTCGTCCTGCAATATTTCTGGGATTCCTCAAGGTCAGCTCACTTGTTTCCATGCATGAGTCTCCCTCATGTGTTCTTTGTCCCAGGACCCTCACTGATGGTCACTGCCTGAGAAGCCACTTAAGGTACTATATTGTCCCTTCCGGTCCTGCCTGTGCCTGGTGAGGATGCATTCCTCCTTAAAGCACTGTGTTCTGGTGTTCCCAGACCTCAGCCCGAAGGAATGAAGGCACCATTTTGTTCCTGGAATGCTCCCTCAGTGGAACCACAAGAACATATGGGAAGAAGGACAGGCCCTCTGACACTCTCGTCACCTGTCGACCTTCAGCAGGCCGCTAAGGTCCCCAGGTCTCACACAGTCCCTCATGAAAATGGATCCTCCAGCCTCCATCTGTCCTCTGTACAGCTCAGACACAAGTCTTTGGGACCAGGCTGGGGACCAAGAGCCTGGAAGATACCCTACTCCCCTCCCCAACCCTGACTTTTCCCCTAAACTCCAACCACTTTTCAGGATTAGGAACCCCAACTCATCTGTTTATCTCACAGATGTCTGAACCCCATTTCAGACTATAGCCAAGACCTCTGGTATACTTGAAAGATGAAAGGCTGCAAGCATTTTATTGGTGCTGATGTCTGCATTTCAGAGAGAATCATTTCACTGGGCCTGAGACATACCTGGTAATTTTCATTCACTGGGACTTGGTTCAGCTGTTATGGCCCTTGTACCCCTCCTCCAGGCAAGGTTTAGAGTTCCCTTTGATATCAGACAGAACCCTATATGGGATCTGACTCCTTTCTGACTATGTTGCAATCATTTATAGTGCTGACACTCCTACCACATTGGCCAAATCTTGAAAACAGATGGTCTTGCTTGCCTTTAAATTACCAGTTTACAGGCTGGCACTTCTAGGCACTCAGAAAATGTCTTTCAATTGAATGAATAAGGCAATAATACGTTGAGATCTTCTGGGGAGTGGAACTATCACTAACAACTGGGTTCAGATACAGACCAGCTCAACAAGGCAACAAGGCAGGGTAGCACAGAGGCATCTAAATGCTTGCTTGTTGATTGTCCCTTCCTCTAGGCTGTATGTTTCATGAAAACAAAGAGTCCACATTTACTGCTGTATCCTCATATCTAGAAGAGCTGGGAACATATATGCCTCCCATCAATATTTATTGAATAAATGAATGAACTATAGATATATTTCCATCTGTTTTCTCTCTGGATGCACTAATGGTCTTGATTTTCTGGTTTTCCTCCCCCCCCCCCCCCCCCGGGAGGAAGAGAGCATGGAGCTAATCTTCCCCCTCCCAACACAACGGTGTACTGCAGATACATTTTTGCAGATGTAAGCTTGAACCTTAATGTCAGGCAAGCCAGAAGTGCACCCCAGAGAGCCAGGGTGAGCAGTCATCCAGAAACACAGTGCTATAGATGGGCTGAGGGAGGGCAGGTGAGAATCTGGCCAATGAACTGAAACTGTAGGGCAGAAGGTAGTGGGTTTTGTGGTATATTTTTCTTTTAATTTATTGCTTTTGTAAGAAGTGGCTCATGTACCCAGAGAGTTATGAAGATAACGTAAAAATCAGTACAAATCCTGCAATCCTGAGGGAAACACTGTTAACATGATGAACATCCTTGAAGGAATTTCTGTATGCGTGTGCACACCCACATGTTTGCATGTGTTAGGTTACATTCGCCTACAAATGACAGACGACCAAAATAATGATGATGCAAACATGACCAGCTCATTCCTCTCTCACATGGAAGTCTGCGTAGGTGGTTCAGGATTGACAAGGTTCTCCCCAGCTATCAGTCACCCCGGCTCATCCCGTCTTGTTGGTGTATTGTATGTGGCTTCCACCTCATGGTCCCGAGGACAGCATCTGCATTCTAGAAAACAGAGGAAGGAACAAAAAAAGAGAGGTTGTGAGAGAGGCCAAAGGAATACAAATATTTCTGCTTATATCCCATTGGCCCAAACTAAGTTACATAGCTGCAAAGGGCATTGGGAAATGTAGTCCTTGTTTTTGGCAGCCATATGCCCAGCTAAAAATCCTATTACCATGAAAGAAAGGAGAAATGAATATCCAAAGGTATCCGGCAGTCTCTGTCAGTGTTCATGCAGTATTACGTAACAGGATCAAAGAGACAGTGTAATACAGATTACAAGCTCTGGAGATAACCATGGGCTGACATCTGGCTTAGCCACTTGCTCTGGTTTGCTTGTCTATAAACTCGGGGATTATAATGGAACAAATCTATTTCATAGGACTGTTGTGATGACTGAATGAGCTAACGTATGTAAAAGGGCTTAGCATGTTGCCTGACAATAAGCTCTCAGTAAAGTGGCCTGTTAATCTGCTTTTTTTTTTTTAACACTCACCAATATAGCTTTGCTTATCTTATCCTTTTAATGGCTGCCTAGGATTCCATTATGTGGAAAGAACATAATTTATTTAGCTAGTCCTCCCTTGATCACCATGTTCCTAATTTTTGCCATTATCAACAATACTTGCATCAACATTATTTTGTACTTGCATGATTATCTTCTTAGGGTAAATTTCTATATGTGGGACAGCTGGATCAAGTTCATGCAAGCAATTTTTACAAGTAATGACATATCACCAGATGTGAGTATTGTTAACAGCTAGCGTCTGAGGACATGGGAGCGTTCCATTATAACCAAGTTTTGAGCACCTACTCTATGCTGAACCTTGTACTAGTTGCTACAGAGGGTCCAGAGATAAATACACCATGCCCTGAAATCCAGGAGGAAATAACCAGTCAGGATTTGTGAATACAAAATTCGGATGCTGTGAGTTGACCTGGGGCTCGAGCGAGGGTGGGAGTCTGAGAGGGTCTCTGTGATGAAATGCTATTTCATCTGGGACCTGATTCCCAAAACATGTGTGGGTGTGAGGAACAGGAGGATTGGAGCAGAAAAGCATATTCCAAGGTGGGGAAAGAATGTGTGTTGAAAAGGATAAGATAATGGTTAAGAGCATACACTCTGAAGCCAGAGTGTCTGGGTCCAAGTCATGGCTCTGCCACTTGTTACCTGAGAATGACCTCTTTATGCCTCAGTTTTCTCATCTTTACAATGGGGGTGGAAGTAATAGTAGGGCTATTATAAAGATTGAATAAGTTAATGCACGGAAGTATTTAGAAGAGCTCCTGGCAGCTAGAAAGCACACTGTACCAGCTAGTATTTTTCAAAAATTTTTAAGTTTATTTACTTTTGAGAGAAAGCAAGAGCATGAGTGGGGGAGGGGCTGAAAAAGGGAGAGAGAGAATCCTAAGCAGCACGGAGCCTGATGCTGGGCTCCAAGTCAGGAACCTGAGATCATGACCTGAGCCAAAATCAAGAGTCAGACGCTTAACCGACTCTACCACCTAGGCGCCCCTGTGTCAGCTAGTATTAATGCTTTCAGCTTCCCACCTCTGCATAAAAGTCAGCTCAAAACTGAGAGTTCATCAGTATTAAAGCCACTTATTCATTTCCCCCAAGGGTTTCCTCTTTTCACTCTTTCAACATGTATTACTGAACACCTCCTAGAGTGTAAGCAAAATAGTCCCAGGCCCAGGCCTCAAGAAACAACCGTCTGGTGGTGAGAGATATCAGTAATAAAAAATCTTACACAAACAGAAGCCCAGTTACCTAGGAACCAAGCTGTGTTGTGCAGAGAAGCACAGAGTGAACTGTGAAAGGCAGGATCCAGAGGATTAGGGGGTTAGGAGACCCAGTAGACCCTCAGAGGGAGCAGCCAATGATGGGAGGACCCAGAGGAGGGCATGTCTAGCCCATGAGAGGGACTGAAAGAAGCTAGAGAGGGCAGAGGCACAGAGGGAAGTGCAGTGGGAGGCAGGGGCTGGATCACAGGAGGTCTCCAGCCCCCAAGCAAAGACAATCCTTGTAGTCTCGGAGTGAGCAGGCCAACTGAGTCCTAACATAAACACCTGGGTAGCCTCTCCAAGGTCTTCATTTTTACCAACCGAAAGGTACCCTCCTTCCAGCCAACAGTTTCTCAAAACTTTCCTTGTACTTGGCTCCCAAATAATCCTGAAGCCCAGCAGAGAAGTCCAAGGAATGCTTGGACCAAGGAATGCTCTTAGCTCCTAACCCATCTTAGCTCATTTACTGCCTGATAATCCATGCAATAAGTGGTATTACCTTCTTTTGATAAATAAAACAGAGATCCCGAGAGCATAAGTAACTTGCCCAAAGTCATACAGCCTACCAGACAGTAGAGTCAGGTCTCTGAGGGCAAAGTCTGACCAAAGTCAGACCATAGGGCAGGGATGGTGTTTCACGTGGGCGTGTTAGAATGTCAGGAAACCACTCCACTGTGCAGTATGATACGGTTTCAGGCAGCAGCAAGCTGAAAATTATAGAAACCTCTTTTCAACCAAGTGTAGAGTTCATTAAGCTGCAGGGAGCTCTTAATATCTTCGGCATTTCAAGGCAGCTCTATGCTCCATGAATAAAGGAAAGAACGAATACCCTCCCTAAAAAGGTGAATGAAAGCTTCTGCTAACTAAATACTGCAGATAAGCATCTTCCCCATTTGGCCGCAATTACCTCGGTTGGTCCCAAGTTACATCATTGCTAGTGAAATGATTAACAAAATAATGGTAATGATACCGACGGTAAATTAAATGCAAATAAAAGGAGCTCAGTGTACTATTCAATTTCCCACTTGGGGACCACTCCTAAGTTGTGTTCTTCAGCTTCCCACTGGGAATTTCCACATGTAAATAAATATGCCTGGTTGAAACTGAAAACTTAGACCTCTGTACGGGGATAACACTGAAATCTACCCCTGGGATTGCTTCTTTCTCATCCCAGGGACAGTTCCTGAGGCTAATGTCAGTGAAGATGGATTCCCCCTCCCCCCAGAATGTTCCAATGAATTATGTAAATAGAGACAAACACCTTATAGGACTGACCTCTGTCACAGAATTTGACATCCTCGTGCCCCAGCCAAACCAAGTGGAAAATTGGATTTAAAGAAAATGAATCAGGACTTCCACTGCAACCCAGATGCTTTGTGGTATCTGGGTTCTCACCACCACAAATCAACACAACCCCACCAAGAGAAATTACCAACAGATGTGACAAGAAATGGGCATATCACTTGGGGTCCAGTTCATGTCATCAGCAGGTTCCTATCTTGTCAGAAGCCCTTTTTATTAGGGTTTCAGCCATAGTCATTAGTTTTTTTAATAGTTCACCCTACCAGAAGAATGAGAGCCCCGGGTTTAAAATTTAGCCCTGCCTCTTATTAACTGTGTGATTTCAGAAATGTTACTTAAAAAGCTTTTTGAGAACTATTTCCTCATCTTTAAAATAAGGATAATAATAGTAGCTATTTACCATGTGGCTTTGAGAAGTAGAAAGAGAATACATGTTGCAGTGCCTGACTGAGACTAATTGCTCAAGAAATGAGGTCTGTTCTTATTACTATTAGCCTTCAATTAAAGGGTGATTCCATTTCAGGATGAGCATAAATTTGGTTTTAGACTCTGATTTTTAACATGACTTGAGACCCTCTTAGGTCTTGAAGTTACATTGATATCAGGTTGTATAAAATTAAACTGTTTTTTAAAAAATTACTTACCTGACATGGGGCGCCTGGGTGGCTCAGTCAGTCAAGTCTCTGACTTTGGCTCAGGTCATGATCTCATGGTTTATGGGTTCAAGCCCCGTGCTGGGCTCTGTGCTGACAGCTCAGAGCCTGGAGCCTGCTTCGGATTCTGTGTCTCCCTCTCTCTCTGCCCCTCCCCTTCTCATGCTCTGTCTCTCTCTCTGTCTCAAAAATAAATAAAAAGATTAAAAAAATTTTTTTTTAATTACTTACCTGACACTTATTAGCAATGCAATTTGGAGCAAATCCTACCTTCATGGGGTCTCAGTTTCCTTTTTTGCTCAAGTGAAATTGAACAACGATAGATAAACTTATAAGACTCTTAGAAGATAAAATTATAAGAGAAATGAAGTTATAAGACTCTCAGAAGAAAACATAGGAGTAAACTTTATGACTTTGGATTAGGCAACGATCTCTTAGATGTGACAAAAAGTGTACAAGCGATAAAAGAGAAGATTTACCAGTTGGACTATATCAGAATTGAAAAGTTCTGTGCTTCAAAGGACACCATCAATGGAAACCAATTTGACAATAAATTTCATATATTGAAAAAAAACAAAGGACACCATCAAGACAAGAAAGTGGAAGGGCAACCCACAGGATGGTAGAAAATATTTGCAAGTCATATATATTAGATAAAACTTGTATCCAGAATAAAGAACACTTACAGCCCAACAACAAAAAGGCAAACAAAACAATTTTAGAATGGGCCAAATTTTGAATAGATGTTTCTCCATAGAAGACATGCAAATGGCCAATAAACACACGAAGAGATGCTCGATCAACACCATTGGCCAGCAGAGAAATACAAATGAAAACCATATGAGATAGTACTCTGCACCTATGAGAACGACTGTAACGAGGACAGACAATAACAAGCATTGGTAAAGATGTGGAGAAATCAGAACCCTCATACATTGCCAGTATAAAAGTGAAAAGGTGCAGCTGCTTTTGGAAAACAGTCTGACAGTGCCTCAAAGGATAAACACAGAGTTACTTAGTCACCCGGGAGTTTCATTCCTAGTAGCCAAGAGAGATGAAACCGTATGTCCACATGAAAACTCGTGCAGAATGTTCACAGCAACATTATTCATAATAGCCCCAAAGTGGAAACAACCCACAGGTCTACTGACTGATGATGAACCTTGAAATCATTAAGGTAAGTGAAAGAAGTCAGTCACGAAAGACCATCTATTATATGATTCCATCTTTATAAAATGTTCAGCATAGGCAGATGGGTGTAGACAGCCTCCACAAGGCTGGGAGGGAGAGGGATGGGGGAAAATAGGAAATGATTGCTGGTGGGTATAGTTTCTATTTAGGGGGCTGATGAAAATGATTTACAATTCGATTACGGTGATTGTTGGTCAATTCTGCAATTCAAAAAGCATTGAATTTACATTTAAAAAATTAAATGGTCTGGACAAGATGAGTTATTTGGATCTTGCCCAATTTAAAATTTTATAGAATAGAAGCAGATCTTGAAATGACGCTGGGTGCTACAGGAAAAGAACGAACCGCTTCATGTTTGGGCACAATGAAGGCTGAGGAGTGAACTTAGCCCGTGCACAGTGACAAATCCCACCACCCTACTACAAAAATTTGCTAATTCACAGGTTAGCTGCTGCTTATGCAAACCAGTGGTCAAGCGCTTACTCGCCACTTATGTTTGATGGGATACTCATCGTATGCCTGGTCCTGTTCTAAGCACTTTCCATGTATCTCATTTAATCACAGCAGCCCTGTGAGGGTTCCAAGATACTGAGGCTCAGAGGGCTGCAAAGATAAGAAGTTGAGGGGTTATGTGCAAATGCAAACAGCTTGACTCTAAGGCCTGTGGCCACACTCCCTTCTACCCTGCCTAGCTTTCTCCATCCATCTACCTGGGTACAAGGAAACTGTGTGCTTAATCAGCAGTGAGCAAATAACTACGTTAAAAATAACCTTATCATCCCTTGCGCTAGTTCTTAAACGCGGGTGGTATGATCATTTCGTATTTTAAAACCGTGAAGTCAGCTTTCCCGGATGCTCAGGCAGGCACTGTGATTTGCTTGCAAGGCACACACTTCCGGCTTCCCTGGGCTAGATACGCGCCTCTTATCTAAACCAGGCTGACTGTTCTTTTTAATTTTTCCTTTGTAAATGTCTGTAATGGAGCGGCTTCCCAGAGGGCTCCTGGAGCTCCGGATTACTCTACAGCTGGGAAGTAGAAGCTACAGGAGCCCTAAAGAAGCCAGATTTCAAAGTGCCTGTCCCACAGTCCTTGATTCCTCCATCATAAACACAGGATAATGACTCCTGGAACTTAGCGGTCTGGAGGAGGCAGCAAATTCTGAAGCCCCGCCTTTACCGCAGGCTGTCGGGCTGGGCCGGTGGGGGCGGATGCCGCTTGGGCTCGTGCCCCTCTCGGACCTCCTCTTCCTGCGCGCACTGGAGGCTGGGCCTCGCGCTGCTGCAGCCTCTTGTAGCTCAGGCCCAGGCCCAGACCCGGGTCTAAGGCCAGCGGAGGCTGTCCAGAGAGCCCGACTGTCGGCTTACTGCGTGCCTATAACTGAGAAAGCTCAATTGAGCTCTGGATCTTACCATAGATAAACGGAAGGTTGGAGCCCACCGTGGGCGAGAGCCGCCAGGCTCCACATGTGCACCTGGGCCTCCACCATGTGCGTGACCCTGCGAGGCAAGGCGAGGATGCCGTCCAGCCCGGGTCCCTGCCAGGGCCCTTGCCTGGTGCACGTGGCCTGTGGCCGAAGGAGATCAGGCAACGGTGTCCTGGGTGGGCTCCCCAGTCGCCAAGGCCCAGTGGGCTGCTTTGGGCGCCAGAGGCTCCATTGGAATGACGCTTCCTTAGCAGATAACCAGCGCTTGTAAGAAGTTACAAGGTGTGTGTGTGTGTGTAAGAGTTGTTTTTTTTTTTAATTTTTCATGTTTATTTATTTTTGATAGACAGACAGTGTTAGCAGGGGAGGAGCAGAGAGATAGGGAGACACAGAATCCAAAGCAGGCTCCAGGCTCTGAGCTGTCAGCACAGAGCCCTGTGCGGGGCTTCAACTCAAGAACTGGGAGATCATGACCTGAGTGGAAGTCGGATGCTTAACTGACTGAGCCACCCAGGCACCCCAAGGTCTGTGCTTTAAAAACAAGAAAAACCCACCCAAACCCTAAAATCCAGAGGTGTATGATGGCCTCACCTGGAGTGACAAAACAGCCCCAGAACACTAGATCCCTACCTCCTTCCTACCCTCACTTCCAAGGAGGGCTCCCTGGGGGTGCTGAGTCCAGCCTCTGCATTCCCTGTCTACAACCGATTTACAGGAGGGGCTAGAGAGGGCCCCCTCCCGGCATGGCCTGATCTCCCAGGGTCAGATGTACTGCTCTGATGGATGTTCGTCTCTTCTTTAATTGCTGAGGCAGCCCAGAGAGTGGGAAGAGCCCGACAGGATGCAGAGCCAGATCAGGTTGCCAATCAACTGTGTCCAGTCCCTGCGTGGAGAAGCAAGAAAGCCCTGAGGAAGGGAATGCTCTGGAGAGCATTTAATTTTCCGGGACTTCAGAGAGGTAAGGTAACACAGGCACATGCTTTGATAAACCGCTTGAAGTGGGTGCAGGTGCTGAAACCTCCCAAACTCCCTTGCCTGAGTCGCACCAGGTAAGTGCTGCCTTCTTCCCTGGGAGGGTCTGTCAGGTTAACTGGAGAGGAGGCAAGTCTCGGCCAGAGCTTCTTGAACAAGGAGGATGGAGCCTGAGGCCTGGTCTCTGTGTTCATTTCGGCCTCTCCCTTCCCAGGCTCAGTCTCTTCTCTAAAAGATTAAAGAAGGTCCGATGGAACGCATCTAGTTATGAGGCTTCCAGGATCCCCCAGACCTGGTTAGCTTTTGTGGCCTGTCAGTCTTCCCCTCCCCCCACCTGTGTGCAAACGGCGCTTTCTGCATTTGTACAATGTGGGGCTGGAGTTGCAGGGTCAGCCCGTGAGCATGTGTGTGCCTCACAGTGAAACCCAGAGTAATAGAGTCTGAAGCTCTTCCTGTACATTTAAAAAAATTTTTTTAATATTTACTTATTTTTGTTTTTTGGGTTTTTTTAAAAAATATAATTTATTGACAAATTGGTTTCCATACAACACCCAGTGCTCATCCCAACAGGTGCCCTCCTCGATGCCCAGCACCCACTTTCCCCTCTTCCCTACTCCCCATCAACCTTCAGTTTGTTCTCCATATCCAAGAGTCTCTTATGGTTTGCCTCCCTCCCTCTCTATAACTTTTTTTTCCCCTTCCCCTCCCCCATGGTCTTCTGTTAAGTTTCTCAAGATGCACCTATGAGTAAAAACATATGGTATCTGTCTTTCTCTAAGTGACCTATTTCACTTAGCATAATACCTTCCAGTTCCATCCATGTTCGTTCTTTCTCATTGTCAAGTAGTATTCCATTGTGTATATAAACCACATCTTCTTTATCCATTCATCAGTTGATGGACATTAAGCCTCTTTCCATAATTTGGCTATTGTTGAAAGTGCTGCTATAAACATTGGGGTACATGTGCCCCTGTGCATCAGCACTCCTGTATCCCTTGGGTAAACTCCTAGCAGTGCTATTGCTGGGTCATAGGGTAGATCTATTTTTAATTTTTTGAGGAACCTCCACACTGTTTTCCAGAGTGGCTGCACCAGTTTGCATTCCCACCAACAGTGCAAGAGTGTTCCTGTTTCTCCACATCCTCGCCAGCATCTATAATCTCCTGATTTGTTCATTTTAGTCACTCTGACTGGCGTGAGGTGGTATCTCAGTGTGGCTTTGATTTGTATTTCCCTGATAAGGAGTGACATTGGGTATCATTTCATGTGTGTGTTGGCCATCTGGATGTCGTCTTTGGAAAAGTGTTTATTCATGTCTTCTGCCCATTTCTTCGCTGGATTATTTATTTTTTGGGTGTGGAGTTTGGTGAGTTCTTTATAGATTTTGGATACTAGCCCTTTATCCGATATGTCATTTGCAAATATCTTTTCCCATTCCGTCGGTTGCCTTTTATTTTGTTGATTGTTTCCTTTGCAGTGCAGAAATTTTTTATCTTGATGAGGTCCCAATAGTTCATTTTTGCTTTTAATTCCCTTGCCTTTGGGGATGTGTCAAGTAAGAAATTGCTGTGGCTGAGGTCAGAGAGATTTTTCCTGCTTTCTCCTCTAGGGTTTTGATGGTTTCCTGTCTCACATTCAGGTCCTTTTCCATTTTGAGTTTATTTTTGTGAATGGTGTAAGCAAGTGGTCTAGTTTCATTCTTCTGCATGTTGCTGTCCAGCTCTCCCAGCACGATTTGTTAAAGAGACTGTCTTTTTCCCATAGAGTTCCCAAAACTCTTTCCTGCTTTGTCAAAGATTAGTTGGCCATACTTTTGTGGGTCCAGTTCTGGAGTCTCTATTCTATTCCATTGGTCTATGTGTCTGTTTTTGTGCCAATACCTTACTGTCTTGATGATTACAACTTCGTAGTAGAGGCTAAAGTCTGGGATTGTGATACCTCCTGCTTTGGTTTTGTTTTTCAACATTACTTTGGCTATCGGGGGTCTTTTGTGGTTCCATACAAATTTTAGGATTGTTTGTTCTAGCTTTAAGAAGAATGCTAGTGCTGGGCGCCTGGGTGGCGCAGTCGGTTAAGCGTCCGACTTCAGCCAGGTCATGATCTCGCGGTCCGTGAGTTCGAGCCCTGGGTCAGGCTCTGGGCTGATGGCTCAGAGCCTGGAGCCTGTTTCCGATTCTGTGTCTCCCTCTCTCTCTGCCCCTCCCCTGTTCATGCTCTGTCTCTCTCTGTCCCAAAAATAAATAAACGTTGAAAAAAAAAAAAAAAAAAGAAGAATGCTAGTGCAATTTTGATTGGGATTGCATTGAATGTGTGGATTTCTTTGGGTAGTATTGACATTTTGACAATATTTATTCTTCCAATCCATGAGCATGGAATGTTTTTCCATTTCTTTATGCCTTCTACAATTTCCTTCATAAGCTTTCTATAGTTTTCAGCATACTGATCTTTTACATCATTGGTTAGGTTTATTCCTAGGTATTTTATGGTTCTTGGTGAATGTTTATTTATTTTTGAGAGAGTGAGAGCAGGGGAGGGGCAGAGGTAGAGGGAGACACAGAATCCAAAGCAGGCTCCAGGTTCTGAGCTGTCAGCACAGAACGCCACACGGGGCTCAAACTCAGGAATAGTGAGATCATGACCTGAGCCGAAGTCAGATGCTTAACCAACTGAGCCACCCAGTCACCTCTCTTCCTGTACATTTTCAAGATGTTTTCTTGGGTTGGTTTGCTCCTCTGTCTCTGATTTTGGTCTGAAAGAGCTAGGCCATAATCAGATGATCAAAGCCCCCGGTGTAAGACGATTGCTTTGATTTGCTGTTTGCTTCAAAATCCGGATTACCAGCCTTTCTAATGAAGCCACTGTGAGCGCAGGATTTAAAAACTCCCAGGTATCAGCGCCCTGACAGTCATTAGTCCTTCCCCATCTGTCTCAAGACCCCCTTTCTCTAAAAAATATTTTATACACCCTCTTTACTGTCCTGAAACTCGTAAATAATATAAGCAATCCATATACATGATTTTAAAAAATCATCCTCATACCCTTATTATATAGGAGCAATTAAAAGAAAGTAATTTATTAGAAATAATACATACTTTAATATAGGCATGTTTGGGTACAATCCAACTAGAGACATCAGGAAGAAGTCAGAGCCTATACCAGCCATGAAATCATATATATGATTCAGTGTATATACCTGTGTAAGCTGTACATGGATGCAAGAGTGTTGTATTGGTGATGCGGACACCATTAGTAGTGTCAGTTTTCCAGAATGAGTTCCAAAAGAGCTTAAACAACTCTTGATTAAAGTAATAGTAATAATAATAAAGTAACCCAACAAATCCTACCCTAAGTACGTGTTCAAGAGAAATAGAAACACATGTCCATGCAAAGACTTGTACAGCAATGTTCACAGCAGCGTTAGTCACAAAACAGAACAGGGGAACAGTCCAAATGTCCATCAGTTGGTGATGGACTGAAAAGAAATGTGCAGTACACTTCAGTGGGATACTATTCAGCAATAACAAGCAGCAAACTAATGATCCATGGCACAATACACATGAACCTCTGAAAACATTATGCTAAGTTAAAAAAGAGAAATACAAAAGACTACATATTGTATGGTTCTACTCATGTAAAATTTCTAGAAAAAACAACTCGATTGAGACAGTAATCAGATCAGTGGTTGCCTAGGGTTGGGGTGGGAGTGGGAATTGACTGCAAACAGGTGCAAGGGATGGAAATGTTCTGAGTCTGCATCATGGTGATGGTTGCACGACTTACCAAGCTTACCAGCACCACTGAACTGATTAAACACTTAACTGATAATGCTTTAAAAATGAGTGAATTTTATAGTATGTAAATCACAACTCAATACAACAATTTTAAGATGTACTCTACCCTTGATTTATATGATAATTCCATTTTTCAAAAACCTGATGTATACCAGTTGTGCCAAAAATGAATTGTGTTCATATTTAAAGCAGAGCTAGATTTCAGCATCAGGTAATTATGAGCAAATTTTTCCTGCACATGAGTGTCCAGTAGGACATGGGACAGATGTGAGGGACAGTTCACTGTGAGGGACTGTCCTACATGTAATAGATTATCTACCATTCCTGTCTCCTGCCCACTGACTTTCAGAAACAGCCTCTAATCACAGTGACACTGAAAATGTCCCTATAGAAATACAAATCGCCCCCTAGGAAGTGGTTTCATCCCCACCAACGATTCCTGATGTAGCCCATCATCACATGGGGAAACTAAAGCCGAGTGAGGGGTGAAGACTTGCCCAGGGTCATAGAATGAGTTAGTGCTTAGTGGCATTCGACCCAGACATTCTAAACCACACTTCAGAGCTCTCTGGCCTATATCGGATCTTATCAGCCTTGTTTTTCTTTCCCTCCAGACTGCTCCATCCTTTGGTACCTAGCGTGTAAAAAGCTCAGCCTCATTCAGAGTTATGGAAGAGGCAGGTAGGGGTCCAGAGATTGTCAGTATTATACTAGCACAGGAAATTCACCTTCAGGGAGCTGTAATGGGGGCAGCTGGTTCTGTGAGTCTCAGATGTGAAGCTTCAGCCAGTTTATGAGCCCAGGAATGTCAAATATCCACCATACAGGCTGCAGTTCCAACCTTTCCTCCTATGGCAAACATGACTAATTGATTATGGCACGCCTGCCTTCTGAGGCTGGATACGGACTCTGCCTCTTTCTCAAGGCAGCCATTGTTAATTAACTGAAATTTTCAGAAGAGGCAAATCGTTATTGTCCTAGAAGTGCTGGGCCCAAAGAAAGGAAATGGGCTGGATGCAGGTATGAGACAAAGAGCCACTCTATACTCCGGGAGGAGGAGAAGGCTTCTGGGTGTAGTAAAGAAAGGAACAGACCAAAATGAAAGACTAGACAAGGACACTGGAAACAACATTTCAGGCTTTGGTTCAGACAGAGTCCTCAGAGAGCAGATGCTTAGTAACTGTGTGATGAATGACCACTGAGAGAACAGGAACTGTCTGTCCTGGTTGTAGAGTAATCTCTTGGTCAGAGCCCAAGTAGGTAGGCGTGCGCTGCTCCCCAAAGTGAGGCTGAAATCCAAAGGTCTCTGAAGCTGAGCTCATAGCCTAGGCTCCCTGGAGAGTCCTTGTTTTATATTTGAGGAGATTCATCCTTGACCCAAGGAGTTCTCCAGCACAGAGAGATGTGAACACAGGGACAGGTTTCTCTTAGAGGGAACCAGAGACCCATGCAGTGTCTAAGATTTGGGGAATAGAGTCTAGTGGCCAAGTACCTGAGCTTTGGAGTCAGATAGACATGGGTTTAGATTCCAGAGCTGCCAGTTACTAGCTTTGTGATCTTGAGCAAGTTGCTTAACTTCTCAGAAGTCATTTTTCTCATCTCTCCATGGGATCTAATTCACAGAGTACTGCAAGGATCAAATGAATGGACATTCATCTTGCTCTTACGTTTATCTCTATGCCCATTTGAAAGTAGCCATTGCCATTTAGTAAGGATGGCCTGCATCCCAAGCTTCAGGGATAGGCCATGACTGATCTAATCACACAGGACCATCCCAGCCCTGTTGCTCCACTGATGGTTCAGGGATGAGTTACTTAGGCTATGCCAATCAACATGTGGTTTTCTCCTAGTTAGTTCAGTCTGGTTTTGTTGGAATAAAGTTTAGAAATGGTGTGTGGTAGTAGGAAAAGGGCTGACTCTGTCTCTTTCTCTTTGTCTCTCTGTTTCTCTGTCACTCTTTTTCTTTCTTTTCTCCTCCTGGATATGAATGAGGCATTATGTGGCCTCAGTTTCTGCCAGAAGCTATTTTGCATCCATGAATTAAATCTGGCCTGTGGAAAGTCAACATATGGAATAGGGCAGAGCTAAACCACAGAGAAACCGAGCCAGACCCCTCATCAAACCTCACGTGACTCAATCTGAACTGTCCCTGGACTCTTAAAGCAAAATATGGATTGGGCTTCCTGTTACTTAAAATGTAAAGGGTTAGCACACTTAAGTGCTCAATAAATGCTAGTAACCAAAACCATTTGTATTTTGATCAAAATAATTACCAATTAAAGACCCCAACAGGGCTTGACAGTTTCATCCAGAGATACAGCACAAGTTCCCAATGGTATTCATTTATGCCACAAACTTATCAAACAAATTCATCAACAAATGATGATCCAGTTCCTACTGTGTGACGAGCCTCGTGCTAGATGCAGTTACGGTGGTGAGCCAGACACACTTGGTGCTGCCAAACGCACAGCCCCATTGGCCTGGGAAGCCCCACCCCGTCGCCACCCCTCGGAGAGGTCTCCTTGCTGAGCTGAAAGGGTGACCTGAACACTCACAAAAGTGTGCATACTTGAAAGGAAAACCTTGGAAAGTGATTATACATGTGGAATCTCTGTGTGAAATTCAAATGGTTTTTAGTGTGGGGAAGGCAGGATTCACTCTTCTTTATTTTTAATTTTGTTTCAATGCTTATTTATTTATTTTGAGAGAGAGAGAGAGAGAAAGAGAGAGAGAAAGAGAGAGAGAGAGAGAGAGAGAAAGAGAATCCCAAGCAGGCTCCATGCTGTCAGTGCAGAGACCAGTCTGAGGCTCGGTCTCACAAACTGTGAGATCATGACCTGAGCTCAAATCAAGAATCAGATGCTTAACCGACTGAGCCACCCAGGCGCCCCCACTCTTAGTTCTTCCTGCCCCCACATACTGCAATTCAGCCAGGTATACCCTCCTCCCCTTCCTCTCCCTCTTCACCTTCATCTGCCTTCAAGACTTCAACAGAAACTCTAGAAGAGGCTCCCTGGCTGAAGCGGTTCACTGTTCTCCTCTTGGAACCTCACATCTGTTTCCTTTGCATCTCACACTTCTCTGAGCCCTTAGTCACCCTGGGTCTCCTGGCTTCCAGCTGCCCATTCTTCCAGCTGTCACCTTGCCTTGCCCTCCAGGCTCTGGCCTTTTTTAGTTTATACTTAACCTGTGATTTCCAGCCCACTGCTCTGCCCCAAGGGCTCACTTTTAACCTGCCCAGATTCCCACTTGCCTACTGGTGGCTTCTAGGGGTTCTGAAGATAATTCCATGGTGCCTAGATTGCTAACTTCTATTGTAGCTCCTGGCCACCAGCCTAGACTTGCCTGGTACCTAAATAAATTC
Source organism: Leopardus geoffroyi (assembly GCF_018350155.1). NCBI lineage: Eukaryota > Metazoa > Chordata > Mammalia > Carnivora > Felidae > Leopardus > Leopardus geoffroyi. The sequence goes on from NC_059329.1 coordinate 76,326,849, forward strand.
CTACCTTTAACATAATGGGGACAGTGCCTTGTCCTGACTCAAAAACTACATTGCGGAAAAGAAAAAAAAAAAATGCTACAATGCTGTCCCATTTACCCCAGCCTTGCTTTTTCTTTTGTTATATACACTTAAACAAACAAGTAGCACATGTTTAAGGGGGAAAACTCACATGATAGCATTTGATAAAGTAAAAAGTGAAAGCCTTCCATCTGCTTTCCCTCAGTCCCTCTCCCCAGAGGCGGCCGTGCTACCATTTGGCTGTGTAGCTTTGACCCAAGGTAGTCGTGGGCTCTAGAGGCAGGTCACCTGGATTCAGATCCCAGCTCTACCACTTATTAGCTATAGATGTTGAACCATCTAGCTTACTTCCTTGAGTCTGGGTATACTTACGTGTAAAACTAGGATAATAACAGGACCTCCTCTTGAGGTTACCCAGGGTGAGGGTGGGGGAACTGAAAATAAAAAAAGCAGTAAAACACATAGAATAGTGATTGACATATGGTTAAATGCTTCATAAATGTAAGTTATTATCTACCTCATTTTTAGTAACAGCCATGTAGGGTTCCATAGTTGAATGTCTTTTATTATAAGCCCATGCAGTTTATAGAGTCACTGACCAGTTACTCCAGACTCGTGCTCCAATGCCAAGAATGTGTATTTGGAGTTGGGCATGCTTGGAAAACCCAGAATATATGGTTTTGGTTTTCTTGTTTGGAACCCAGTGACATTGTTCATCCAAGCTTCCAGGTGTTCACATCCTGGCTAGAAGGTATGAAGAGACCATATTTAGCAAAGGTCACTTCTGCTTTCTTCTAGACATGTTCTTGAACCACACACCCTTCTTTCCTCCCAAGGTCTGTGTCCTGGGTAGCCAGCACCCTGGATGGCGAGCTCTGCTCTGAGCCGAGCTTACTACCAATTAGAATTAGAACAGTTTTTCTCTCTGCTCTTCAACATGCTGGGCAAGGCAACACCCTGGCTTCCTAGCAGGTTAAAGCAATCACAAGGTATCTTTGAATAGTTCTTTCCTGGAGAAAAAGAAAGGGGAGAAGCAACAGACCAGATGGATCTAAATTGAACACACTTTTCGCGGCACTTAATTTCCCTTACACTGAGCACAAGAGTCATTTGGCGGCCTTTTGGGAATACTTCCCAAGCAATGCCTGGAGTTTTAACCATTTGACAGCCGTTAACCATATTGAACCTCACAGGGCTTAGCTCCCCACCCGCCACTGAGGAGCATGATCAGAAACTACCATTTACCCTGAGAAAACGTCCTGTATGTGGCACCAACCAATCTTCCCCAATACAAGCAGACCACAAACAGTGCTGACAACCATGCTCAGCAGAACCTTGATGTAGGGGAGAACAAGAAGGATCCGGGATAGCCCCTCAGAAGCACATTTTTCACCTTCCCCAATTAAGATGTCCATGCCTCTGTTGTCCCCTTTTGTCTGTGGTGCTATCCCATGGTCGTGGGATTCACAGTCATTGTTTCTTTTTCACCTCTCATATCCAGTCAGCCAGCTGGCCGAGTCTACTCAATGATGCGTCTTACATCCATCCCTAGCTTTTGCAGCTCTGCCATCTATTTTCTCATTCAACAAAGCCTATTGGAACTACCAGGGGCTTTGTTAATACTCAGCTGAGAGAACAAATGTTAGCAATGCTCCTTATTAATTGTGTGACCTCCAGAAAGTCCCTTCACCTCACTGAGTCTTGGTGGTCTCATCTGTTAAAGGGGAAACCAATGCCTAATGCAGTGTGTTATTGTACAGATTAAATGAGAGCTGCATTACAAGTGCTAATATCCACTAGGTCTCGGTATATAAGAAGTGAATGGAGACTTGCAGTTGAATGTGATGGAATTGACTTGAATGTCTACTTTTATTTCTTTCCAAAACCATAATAAAATGGAGATAAAGGGATAAAGAGAAGTGTAGCCTTACAGGAACACATAGAACAAAAACAGCTTAGCCTTGACTTGTGATCCCTAAATACACAGGAAATAAACGAGGAAATTTCAACGTGACACCTGTGTATCAGTTAGTACTTGCATAACAAACCACAACAAAACTAATGGCTTAGTACAAAAATCATTTTATTTGTTCACAAGTGTGTAAGTCTGTGGTTTGGGCTGGGCTGAGGTGGGTGGCGCTTCTGTTGATATGAACTGATTTCACTTTTTTGCAGTCAGCTGGTAGCTGGTGTGACTGAGGGCTGGGATCTGCTGGGATGGTTAACTTCTCCCTCCCTATTGTCTTTCACTTTGCAGGAGGCTGGCTTTTGCTTCTTCACCCTGTGGTCTCGGGGTTCCTAGCAATCAGAGAATAATACCCAGTTATCAAGCTTCTGCTTGACTCATATTTGCTAATATCTCATTGGCAAATCACAGATTCAGTGTGGGAGGGGGCTACAAAAAGTCACAGATACCTTGATTCATTGGGGGACATTACTGCACAACCTCTGAAGCATATCCCCCATCTTTCTCAGTTAAGACGATCATGTCTTTGTTGCCTCTCGATAGAGATACTCTCCAGTGGTACTGACAGAGTCAAAAGTAGATTGAAAGAGATAAAAGCAGGTGGGCAAACGAGATCGACTTAGCAGACCAGAGAAAATGGAAAGCAAAGCCTAACATGGGGGACACCAAGAAGGTAACTAGTTCCTGCTATAGATTCCCAGAGATTCAGAAATTGAAGGCACCAAGTATATCTGGAATTCAGAGCTCAGGTGGGGCTACCAACAGAAGAACGGGCTGAAAGTCTGTGTAAGAGGAACTATTGTGACTCTCTGTGTCTTTGGCCCTGCCCCACACAATCAAGTGAATACCTGTCCATATCCCAGAGTTAAGATGTACCCTGGGAGAGGTGAAACCAGAAGGATTCATATCTTGGAATACGAGGCACTGCTCAAGGTAGGGGCACCTTATTAAACTACAGGAGGATTACTCAGTTGACAGTAAAATAGCAATATTAAGAAAATTAGATGATACCACAAGTGATTAACAGAAATACCATAGAGAAGGGGCGCCTGGGTGGCTCAGTTGGTTGAGAGTCCGACTTGGGCTCAGGTCATGATCTCTGTGGTCTGTGAGTTCGAGCCCTGCGTCGGTCTCTGTGCTGACAGCTCAGAGCCTGGAGCCTGCTTTGGATTCTGTGTCTCCCTCTCTCTCTCTGCTCCTCTCCCGCTCATGCTCTGTCTCTCTCTCTCTCTCCATCAAAAATAAACATTAAAATAAAAAAAAATACCATAGAGAAAAAATAAGTGAAGTAGTTATCAAAGACTTCAATAAATTTCCATAAAGTTTCTCAGAACTTAAGGAACTGAATTTCTAAATTGAAAAGGCCCACTAAGCACTTTGCAAAATGAAATTTAAAGGGAAAAAAATAGAACTAAGGCAAATCACTATGAAAGTTCAGGATACTGGGAATAGAGAAAATCCTAACAAACAATCAACAGTGAAAACATGGTAGTGAAATACACATGGCATCAGACTTAGTGGCCACAGTAGATGCTAGAAGATAATGGAGAGATGCTTTCAAAATACTGTAAGGATATACTCAAACTGTAATTGTGATGGTAGGTTGATGATATTTTAGACATTAAAGACCTAAAGAAAATTATCTTACACGCATCTTTTTTAGGAAGTTGCAACAAATAAGGAAGACATAAAAAACAGAAAACAGGACCTGCCCGTTATTAGCATATTGTCTCACAACTGCAAACTCATATTTCTAATACTCTGCTACATGATGCTGAGGTCCAGACTCTGAAAATCCCTTCTGCCTTGGCCAGCTGGCTCCCTGTTAAGTTGTGCTAATGAGGGAGGGGCTTGCTAGAAGGAAACTGGAGGGCTGGAGAAGGAACAAGGGACTTGCTTCTTCCTGTTTGCTTCCTGTCTCCTTGCAGTTCCTGAGAGGATCACACTGGCCACTTCTTCACCCTGGCAGAAGAACCTTTTTCTTGAACAACAGCTAAATCCAGTCTTCCCAACACTTGTAGAATCTACAGTGCCCTCAGAGATACCAGCACCAGCTGAGCCACGACCTTCACCCCCACCCCCCTCAACCCCGTCTTCCTGCGTATGCAGTTAAAATCACTGCTATGGTTTCAGAAACCTGATGGTAGTGAGAGGAAACCCCAGCACAATGGCTATGCATCAGACTGCTGAGTTGCTTCAGTTGATAGCCCCAGTTTGTGACCTTCCCATATCTGTGCTCTTTGCAGACTGACTTTCAGAACCTTTCACTGAAACTTGGAATCTGTTCTACCCTTTGATTCTAGACTGCCATTGTGACTTGTTTGGCCAGTAAAATGTGATGGAAGTCATACCAAACCAGTTCTAATCCTATCCTCGAGAGGTCTTGGTTAATTACTTCCTCTGTCTATGCAGCCCTTGTCTCCACCACGCAATCTGGGCTAACCCACTGGAGGATAAGAGATCATGGGGCATACCATCCTATAGCCAGCTACTCCACCCGTAGCCCCATAAGCAGGGCTGCAGTTAACTGCAGATGCCTAAGGAAGTCCAGCTGAGCCTAGGAGGACCAGTGTGCAGAGCTCAGCCCAATTCACCAACCTGCAGAATTGAGCTGAATAATTGTTGTCTTTAACCACCACATCTTAAAGCAATTTGTGGTGCAGAAATAGCTAATTGGTGCACAGGCTTAGTTAGAGAGCAGCCAGTCCACATTGGAATAGGAGGACTGAAGGCTCACCAATGGATGTATTCAAGAAACAAAATGATATCATTAGATAAGCTAATATGTTTGGATATATTAAAACAATATTTACATTTCTAGGGGAGAGTTACATAATGATTTACTTTTAGATCATAGAAAGCTACGCAATTTATAATAAAAAAAGTTGTAAAGGAAAGAAAATGCATCATAATGTTCAACATGTCTCCCCTATGAATAATATTCACACAACCATAATAAACGCTGAATATTGTTTTAACCCCAAATTATGATACAGTGATATTGGGATATCATTGTGAAGCTTGGGGGCTGGATGTGACATGTGCACATGTGTGACGGAAGATGGAGAGGTAAAACAGGGAGAAATCTAAATCCTGTCTTCAATAATTGGAAGTCAAGAAATAGTATGATTATGTTGAAATCATAGAGATAGATTTCAGAAGAGACAACTAAATTAAGTAGGTGCCTCCATGGAGTAACAATGTTAATGGGGTGAGTTGGGATTCTTATTGTAAGCCTTGAGGAACTATTTAATATGAGTGTCTGTGTGTGTGTGTGTGTGTGTGTGTGTGTGTGTGTGTGTGTAAAATAAATTTCAAATTTACAAAACTGAATTACCTTTGTGGTTTTCTGTCTGTAGTAATTGCCAACTCACTATTGTGAACTTGAATCCCAAGGCTTGGTTTCAGCAGTTCTGTCTTTTCATGAAAGTGTTTTTACTAACAGAAATACAGATAATATCCCTCACAGTTCTCTTGTGCCCCTGGGCCCTTGCTCTCAAATCCAATCATCATCTTTAGCTCTCCCTCCCAAATATGGCTGCCTACCTCTCTCCACCACCATGTATGTGCAAGAGCTCAGGACATCTTCCTAACTAGTTTCCCTGCCTCTCGTCTTTCTTGTTCCCTTCAAATATTCTTAACTAAGCTGCTAAAAAATGATAAGTCATCTCAGGCCATGCCCTGTCCACAATTCTTTATTGATTTTCCTCAGTCTACAGGACAAAGTGTATACTCACTAAGATGCCATGCATGGTCCTTCATGGTCTGGGCTCTCACCTTCCCAGCCTCACCTCTTGCCATCTGTTAAGCTTATCTCCAGACACACCAAACTTCTTCCCACCCCTTGTTTTTGTCATGTTCTGGTTTTCTGCTTAGTTTTTGCACTTGGGATTCCCTTTGGCAGACCCTATTTGTTACCAACTCAAAATTCGCCCTTCCTTTTCTTTTTCCCTAACAGAATCCTAGAAATTTGTTGGTCTCAGGGAAGGTGGGCCCTTGTCCTAGTCCAGAGGTGGGCATATAACCCAGTTCTGGCTAATGATTTGTAAGAGGAAGTTGGTATAGGACATCTGGAAAGATTTTCCCTTCTTGATAAGAGAAAGGTATGCAAGCAAAAAGTCTCAGCCTCTTGTCCCCCTAGCTTTCTTTTCCAGAGATCGGCTAAGGACATGGACGTGTGGTAGAGCAGTGGGAGGCCCCTCCTGGAACCCAGACTTCCTACACCCTCTGCACCAATGCTAGAAACACCTCCAGACGTTTTACTATAGAAAAATAACTCCCTCCTTGTTTATGCCACTGTTGGCTGAGCATTACTTGAAGCTAAAAGTGTTTATGTTGGATATACTTACACTTACCTGACTAAATCCTGCTCATTAAAGAGCTCTGTCTGCTGACCTTGTGCACCTAGAGCTTCTTTAATTATAGCATAATGGCTAAAAGCACCAGCTCTGAGGCCAGACTGCCCAGGTCCATCACCCAACTCGACTGCCTACTAGTTGGTAACCTTAGACAAGTTATTTATCCTCTCTATTAAATGGGGGTAAGAAATTATTAACTTTATCTAATGTTCATAGGGGGTAAATTAGTTAATGTATATTAATGCCCTTTGTAGTTCGCTCCCGATAATCATTCCATTAATGTTTGCTGTTTTTAACACAAGCTCCATCATACTCCGTCACAATAGCCTTATAATCCTCTTCCCTGATAGGTTGTAAAGTTAATGAAGTCAGGGGTACATCTGTCTAGTTTATTATATTCTCAGGGATACTTTGCCTAGAGAAACTGCCCAATAATTATTTACTGAATAAATAAACATAGTTCATACAGTGTGAACAGTGTACAGAAAGTAAACCAAGTCAAACATCAACCCAATTGGGAAGTCTTTTTCACATGAAGTCAGTGAAAGGAGTTATAAATTGGCAGCTTTGTGAGTTCTAGAGGGCTACTGTGGGAAAAATTCCCATCGTTGCTTCAAAAGACAATACACCCATGTGCTTATAAGACCCCCAATGAACAAACGTGATTCCATTAAGAAAAACCACAAGATCAGCCAAAAGATATTCAACAGCCTGTGTTGGGCCAAGTGTCCATAAGCAATTGCGTTGACCTTGTCCACATTTGGCTTTCTAAAGATGGAGGCTGTAATCAAAGACAGGAGGTAGGAACTAACAGTAGTTTAAAGGACATCAACTCCAGATAACTGTTCCTCCAGTATCTTTCTTGATTTCTTTTGTTTTATCCTGCTTTTCCTTGCCACTCACACCAGTAGCAGAGGAACACCCACTGTCTGGGCTTTCAACTCATCCTTATCCCCCACTTTAGTTGGATTGTCCTGACAAAGTTATCCTTTACAGTGTGTGTGTGTGTGTGTGTGTGTGTGTGTGTGTGTGTGTGTGTGTAAATATAGGAGAAAGATCTAGCACAGGAATGGTTGCAATACAAGTATTTTCTAGCTAGTATGCAATTTTTCTTAAAATTTTTTAATATTTTATTTATTTTTGAGAGAGAGACAGAGTATGAGCAGGGGAGGGGCAGAGAGTGAGGAAGACACAGAATCTGAAACAGGCTCCAGGCTCTGAGCTGTCAGCACAGAGCCTGATGCGGGGCTCGAACCCACGGACCGCGAGATCATGACCTGAGCCAAAATTGGACCCTTAACTGACTGAGCCACCCAAGCACCCCATTAGTATGCAGTTTTATTCCCTCGTGTCTCTTGACAGGCAAGACAGGGGAAAATACTTCCTGGGCCTTCAGAAAGCTTCTACCGTCTATCCTCATGATAATTTACTTTCTTACCTCTTTCTTTTCCCTTCACCTTGAGCAATTATGGCATCTTTCTTTTCAAAAGCTCAGTAATTGGAAAACTGGTTTATGAATCTGGTAACCCTTTCTTCCCTAAAGGTTATCCCCCACCCCCATCACACAGAGAGCTACGGAAAAGAGAAAAGAAAGGGAGGTGTATGTATTTTGTGAGATCTAGAAGGATGAAAATTGAATTTACTTAATAATCCCACTTCTTGCTTTTTAGGAAGAACTTGGAAAGGAGCACAAGAATTTGTTTGGGTAACAAAAGGGCTGAAGCTACATGAGACATTTTCTTCTGAAAAACATGTATACTTTTGGGCTGCCTGCGTGGCTCAGTTTGTTAAGCATCCAACTCTTGTTTTAGGCTCGGGTCATGATCTCACGGTTCATGAATCTGAGCCCTGCATCAGGCTCTGTGCTGACAGCGTGGAGCCTGCTTGGGATTCTCTCTCTCTCTCTCTCTCTCTCTCTCTCTCTCTCTCTCTCTCTGTCTCTCTCTGCCCCTCCCCTAATCTCTCCCCCCACCCCATCAAAATAAATAAACTTTAAAAAATTAAAAAGATATGTATACTTTTTGTTTTTTAAGTAAGCTCTAGGTCCAATCTGGGGCTTGAACTCATGACCCCGAGATCAAGAGTTGCATGCTTTACTAACTGAGGCAGCCAGGCATCCCCTCTTAAAAATATTTTTAAAAGTTTGGTAGTCTCTGAATTGATCAGATTTAAACCACCATCACCAGACGGCATCAGCTCTAGAGGTCACTCCATAACAAAGAGAAATAACAAAAGTAATAATATTAGCAACAGCTCATATATATCAAGGACTATGCTAAGCAGTTTTTATATATTACTTCATTCATTCCCAACAAATACATGGCATAGGTCCTATTATCTCATTTCCCAAAAAGGGAACTAGAGCATAGAGAAGTTAAAAATTACTTGCCTGAAGTCATAGCTAGTAGTAGAGGAGCTAAGACCCCAAACTAGGTCTGACTTGAAAGCCCACACTCTCAACCAGTATAGGAACTTCTATAACATGCATGACCTGTATAGGACAGTCATCTGAACCCGTTGTAAAACTGCATCCAGTTTTCCCAGGGCTTCTTCCTTCTGCGTGTTCATGCTTTGAGAAGCCTGGTTTTCATCAAAGAGGTAACCACAAAGAGTGGAGAAAGGAGGTGCGAAGTACAGCTGGCATGTGTGCTTTTTTGCTCTAGAAATATTTTTAAAGACAATATTATTAGGCAGGTATTTTTCATTTGCAGCAACAGTCTCCATACCTTTCTGGGACCTTCCATAAACCCAGAGAACATCTGTGGAGGGGGTCCCTGCAGTCAGCCTGGGGGAACATCACCCTCATCAGCCTCTCACTGGCTATATGATCTTGTGCAGGTTCTTTACCACTTAGTGCCTTTTTCTTATCCGTAAAGTGAACATATCAATAGCATGTGCCTCAAGTCATGGGCCCAGATGCAGCACCTCCAGCCATAGAGGATTGTTCCCAGCCTTGACACCTGATGGAATTTTCACTGATGGGTTTAGAAATTTTGAAAGGTTGACCTCTTTCTTCTTTCCATCTTCTCCCTTTTGGAATGGGAATGTCTATAACCGTCTGCCCCACTGTTGTATTTTGGAAGTAGATAACTTGTTTTCTAATTTTATTGGTTCCAGGATGGAAAGGAAGTTAGTCCTAGGATGGATCATACAGTTTCATGGAGATGATTTATCAATGATGAGATTTGGGACTTCTGACTTGATATTTAGATGAGATTTTGGGTTTGAGCTGATGCCTTAATGGGTTGAAATTTTGGGGAATGTTGGGGGGGGGTGACTTTATTGTGCATGCCATCTATGGCAAAAAAAAAATCCCCCCAAAACAAAAAACCTCTTTGCAGATGTGATGAGGTTAAGAACTTGGAGATGTTAAGATTATCCTGGGTTATCCAGAGGGGTCCAAAATGCAATCACACGTATCCTTATAAAAGGGTGACAATTTTCACACACAGAGAAGGTGATGTGGAGACAGACACAGAGATTGGAGAGATGTGGCCCCAAGCTAAAGAATGCTAGCAGTCTCTAGAAGCTGGAAGAGGCAGGAATAGATTCTCCCCAGAGCATGTGGAGGGAGCACAGCCCTACGAACACCTTTGCTCTAGCCCAGAGATATTGATTGCAGACTTCTGGCATACAGAACTTTGAGAAGATAAATATCTGGTTTTAAACCACCAAGTTTATTGAATATTTATTAGAGAAGCATCCCACTTCCAAGTACCAAAATCTGTATTAGCTTCTTGTGGCTGCTGCTGTTACTGGAAACATTAAATGATTACATACACGTAAAGCCCTTAGAACAGTGTTTTAAAACAGTTCTTTGTTTTTGTTAGGATTGTCATTATTATGGACGTTGGAATGTTTTCAGGAAACGGAACTTTGCAGTGGTCCTTCAACAGGGGTCCGTGGATGAATCCCCAGAATTTGTGTGCAAAACTCATGGTGTATGTGCATATGTGTAGTTTTATATCATTTTGCCGGGACCACAGATTGGGTGGCTTAAACAACAGAAATTCGTGGTCTCCAGCTCTGGAGGCTAAAAACTTGAGATCAAGGTATCAATCAGTAGGGTTGATTTCTTTGAGGGCCGTGAGGGAGAAATCTATTCTAAGCCTCCTTTGATGGCCATCTTCTCTATGTCCCTTCACAAGATCTTCTATGTTTGTCTGTTTCTGTGTCCAAATTTTCTCTTTCCATAAGGATACTGGTCTTATTGGATTAGGACCTACCCTGATGACTTCATTTTCACTTGATTACCTCTGTAAAGACTTTCCTCCCAACAAGGCCACATTCTGAGTTACTGTGACTTTGGACTGCAAAATATTTTGGGGGGAGGACACAATTCAACCCATAACGGTGTGAATGTTTCCATAGCTTTCATCAGATCTCAAAAGTACCCAGTACACATGCTCATAGGTACATAGTCACACTTGCTCACAGACATTAAAAATCCTCTCACAGTATAAAAGCCTAGAATGGTTTTGGGGAGGGACTAGTGAATGGTTTGGGGGAAGGACTTCCAAGCCCTAGGATTCTCATCTCAATAGGTAGATGCCAGCTTTACTTAAGCAACCTCAAACCATACTTGGAAGTAGGCATTTTATTTGAAGGCAGTTCATGTAGTAGAAGAAGCACAGGCTGTCGACTGAACCAATCCACCTTGACACCTAGGCTCTGTATTGCATCACTCAACCTCTGAGACTGTTTCTTGGTCTGAAAAATACCACCTGCCTTAAGGCTATGATATGAAGTACCAAACTCAGTGTCTGGATCCTAGCAGGCACACAAATACCTATTCTCATGAGTGGGGTACAGCTAACTAATGGGAGCCAGCTCAACAGCACACAGAATGACGGAGTATTCTTTGACACATGCTCTGCCCTTAATCTGATATAGACATTGCTTGCCTCTTGTAGGTGACCTTGGCAGGGCAGGCTGACAGAAAATGGCTTTTAAGAAAAATGGCCCATTGGCCTTCCAATCAACCAGAATGGCAGGTAATCCTGTTGTCGGTTGCATGGACACTGCCTCAACTTGACAGAAGACTCAAGCTCCCACCTAGGGCAAGCTCAGTTTCACATTGTATGGAACACGCAGCGTGTTAGGGTAAAGTGTAAGTTGCTATAACAAAGAAACCTGAAAGGACACCCGTTTAACTAGATACATTTATTTGTCTTTCGTGTCCTAGCTAAAAGATGGTAGGCTGCCTGGCCATTCTTAATATATAGCTTTTACTTGTGGGTCTAGAAGTAGTTGCAGCTCTCATCATCTCTCAGCCAACAGGAAGGGGGAGCATACGCTCAAGGTTTTTAAGGCAAGATCCTGAAGGTGCACATCATTTGCTCACACCTCGTTGGCAGAATTTAGTGACAAGGGCTCATTGAGCTCTAAGGAAGATAAGGATATGTCATCTTTAACTGGATTGCTATGTGCCCAGCTAAACCCAATTACTATGGAAGAAAAAGAGTATAAATAGTGGAGGATTCAGCTAGCAGATGGCCACATCTGGCTCATGGGATCATTTTCTTGTTCTAGGTCTATCAGTGGCCCTATCCTTAGGATAAGTGACTTTCTCAGTCATGCTCCTCTTCAAGAAACACCCTTGTCTTGCAACACACATACATACATGGACACCTGTGTGACTCAGAAAGGATCTATGGGCCTCAGATCCATGAACAGTGGAATAGCAGATTCAGGTTCTTAGGACTGCATGGTATTTCACAATTGACTAGCTCTCTCCATTCTGTTATCTTATTTGATCTTCACCTCCGTTTTGAGAGTTGGGCAAGATTTATTATCTCCATTTTACAACTGTAGAAACTTTTTCCAGCACTATGGAAACCTGCCCAGCTCCAGTGCAGAGTGCCCACAAGAACTGGGGATTAACAGCCTCAGGAACAATCTTCAGCCAGGAAGCGATGAGAGTCTGTGACAAATTGCCTCCTACCTTCCTTGTCCCTTGGTGGGAGAATTCTGCCATTGTTCCACATGGTGCCTCAGAGGGTCCCCAGTGGGCCTAAACTACAATTTCCCACAGTGGTAACTCACTCACTCATTAGTGCTCTCCTTACTGACTCTTTTCCCACCCCTGTCTTACTTTCCTTGCTCCCTCATCTAGGACACCCTCCCAAATTATCCACCTACATCAAAGGCCTTGTCTCAGGGTCTGGCCTTTTGCAATCTTTTCCCAAAACTTCCCAAACTGAAGTAGAGATATAGCTTTCTCTTTCCCTGTAGATGATAGTCTATGAAAATGGGAATTAGAACTCTGGATAGCATGACTTCTATGCCATGACAATCTGAAAACATGTGGCAGATGGACCAATGGGGTCCAAGACTCAGAGCGAGGATCCTGATACTGTGGGCAGCCTGGGATCCAGCCCACCTTGAAGTCCATTCCATTTGTACCTTGACCTCGCCATTACTTGGTACCTTGTGCTTCAGGTAATTTTGAGTTTGTTTCTGTCCCTTACAAACAAAAGAGTCCTGGTGAGATGATGTTTATTTTCTTCCTTATGCTTATATTTTTCTATAGTGTAAAACAAAAAACCCATTTTAATGCCCAAAATGGCAGAATAAAGTTCCAAAGGAGAAAACAATTTTTGGAAATGTCTTTGACAATGTCACCTTGAATAACCCATGTGGGGGCACAATCCACATTTTTCTCTTAGTATCAGTGAAACCAGGCCTTCATGAAACAATGGAATCACTGAACCATGAGTTGTCATAGGCAATCACACTCTCCAAATGCTCCCACAGTGCTGAGTGACAGAGGGCCTTTCCTTTGTCAGCTCCACCAATCACCCAGACTCTTAGAATGGTTTAGATGTAGCTTCTCATTTGGCCCCAAAGCTGTGCCCAAGTTAATGACTTGGAAAAACATGCCATCATCCATATAATCTGTAAAAAACAGAGAGAGCCCTGAATCAGGCATTTCCTGCAGAGGAAGGAATGCAGAGGAAGCATTCACAAATCCTGCACATTTCAATGATGTTTGCATTATTTCTCACAACTGTTTAATTAAATCCTGTGTAAACAGATGGGCTTATCTGTTTGGTCCTAATAGTTGTAAAATTTGGATATTGTGTGATACTGACAATTACAAATATTTGTATTTACCAAGTAATATCCTTTCCATTAAAAAAAACCTCCTTTATGCTAAAGAGAAACTGATTTAGTCTTTATGGAAGCATACTATAGCTTTTTGTTCCCATGGCCTTTTTATAGCCAGAGGGATTCACAGATTGCTGGGCATCTCTGGGAAGAGAAATGGAAACAAACCACAGAGCACTGTCACCCTCTGCTCGGAGCTTAAGTACGTCTTCATAGGCAGCTCCATGTCCGTGTCTTGGGGTCAGACATAAAAAAAATCTGGTCCAGATAAGATAGGTCCAATTTTCAAAAATATGCAAGTCCTTTAAATAGTAATTTATATATAACTTATATTAAATATTGGAAACAATCCAAATGTGATGTAATTATTTTTTAGTTAAATTGTGGTGTACAATGAAATCTGTGCAGCAATTAAAAATGGTTACAAATGATAATGTACATTTTATGGTAATAGGGCAGAGATATATCAACTCTATAGTATAAGTGAAAAAAAAAGTCACAAAAAAACTATGAATAGCATTATCTAAGTTTCATAAAAACAAAAGCCATCTTTCTACACATGAAAGTCTAGAAAATCTTACAGCGAAATGTTAATAGGATGTATTTTTGGATGGTGGAATATATATGTTTATATTCTTTGAGCTTTTCCAAATTTTCTGTAATAAACATGTATTATATTTGTAATGAGAAAAACAAAAATGAAAACTAATAAAAACACAAAATAATATGTTTTAGAGAAAGCAGTAAGGTGACATATAAGAAATTAGGAGGCTTGGGGCACCTGGGTGGCTCAGTCGGTTAAGTGTCCAACTTCAGCTCAGGTTGTGATCTCACAGTTTGTGAGTTCCAGCCCTACATCAGGCTCTGCGCTGACAGCTTGGAGCCTGGAGCCTGCTTCAGAGTCTGTGTCTCCCTCTGTCTCTGCCCCTCCCCACTCAGGCTCTGTCTCTCTCTCAAAAATAAAATAAAACATTAAAAAAACTAAAAAAAAAAAGAAATGAGGAGGCTATTCTAGGATTTTTAAGGCACTCATTCAAAAGCACTAAGTGCCTACTGTGTGTCAGTCCAAGTAGAAATACATAGGCTTTTAAAAAATCAAGCTCTTCTGCCTTTGAAGTGTTCACAGTTTAGAATAGCACCATCTAATAGAATTTTCTGCAATGATGGAAATATTCTCTGCACTGTCCAGTGCAAGTTGCTTTTGGGTACTAAGAATGTAGTTAGTGTGACTGAAGAATGGAATTTACACTTAATTTTAATTTAAACCTAAGTATCCACAAGTGGCTAGTGTCTTCTGTAGAAGAAAAGACATACATAGAAATAATTAGTATTCACTAAGTGCTAGGGAAGCACACGGGATGGAGATATTAACTCTGTTCATTAAAAGCCTCTGAGAGGAGATACATTTTTGGCAATGGGTCTAAAGGTGTAGTTAGAAATTCACCCTGGAGGGAAGAGCATTTTGGGTAAAGGATACTGCAGATGCAGAGGGAGAGACATGACTGGGCCTGACACTTGTAAGAAAGAAAAAAAACAAAAAAACAAAGCAAAAAGGCACTAGGCAAAGTTCATGTCCCATCAAGAAAGATAGGAAGAATAAAACCTAGACAACAATCCAGTAATATTAAGATCTACAGAAATGAGTCCTTTTCTTACTTGTCCAGGGGAATAATGTCACAATTCAGGTAGTAACTTTCAAGTCCACTAAAACTGGATTATCCCAAGGGAGGAGGAGCTCTTTGAGCCAAATACTATTACAGAAGCTTTCATATACTTTATCTCATTTAATCACTACAAAAAACCCATTTTACTGAAAAGGGAAGCAAGGCTCACAGGATAAGTAACCGCCCAAGAACACACAGCTAGTAAGTGGCTGGACTTAGGTCTAATATTAAATTACCATAAAAAGATCAACATATGTAAACATATCATGTTAATCCCACCCAGGAAGACATTGAGATTGAAAATAGAAAGACTCTATTTTTAATAGAATGTAGAATGTAGACCCTGAGAGATTATGTTAAAAGATTTCATGGATCATTTCTAAGCTCTAATGGTGATATCCCAGGAGACAACTACCATCATGATAAATTAACTCTGGGCTGTCTGTCAAAGATCGTAGACTGAGCTGGCCAGTGTTTTATATAGCCTCATCTTGTATCGAATGCTGCAGATTACTAAAACCAACAGTACCAAATTTGATGCCAATGTCCATGGCCCCTCTAAGCCCAATTTACAAGGGTACCACCAAGTGACAAAATTATAAGGTCCTGAAACTTATCTGTGTTGCCTACTGGTGTATAAAGAGTCTTGAGTTTTCAAAGTCCCACATCCTGGACCATTCTCTTCACCATTTCGCCTTTCTGAACCTTGTTCAGATTCGACTCAATAGCCTTGGTTAACTCCATCAACTGCTTTTATGGTGATGCTTCCCAACATCTGTTCTGCTCTACTTGTGGGAATTCCTGCTAGGTTTGCATGACGTTGAACTCAATTTTTTTTAATCTCCCTAACTAGGACAGCAACAGAAGGCTAGGGGAAGAAAGAACATTCAAGAGAAAAAAGAATCTTCTTTACTAACACTGTAAACATAAAATAGCAATTTTCTTGTACTTCATATATTAGAAATTTCTTATTTCCAGTAATGTGAGAGTTGACCTCGGCTACAAGGCTGATATCTCCCATTTTGGGGTTTGAGAAATTTGAGCAGATGAATAAACATAGAAGACTTGAACCTGGAAGGAGAATACTAATTAGTAAATGTATACAACTAGTAAAGCAGTTGTATAAAGGACTAGCCAAAGAATGACCAGAAAAAGGGACAGAGGAAAGAAATAAAGATGTTGTTTACCAGAAAACCATCTATGTTGTCATTATGGAAGGATTAGAAATCAAATTTTCTGATTTAGTTTAGTGTAATTTTAGTTTATTTCATAGTTTAATGTACTCTACAAGGATGGGGGTGGGAGACTGAAGATCATCTTCGTATTCCCCAAGACCATGTTCTTTAAAGGTTCTACCCAACAGAGCTAGGAGATAGAAATGCCAGGACTTTAGGAGGAAGACTAGCCAAATATTAGTGGCTCAGGTCCTTAATTAACTGAATTCCTTTTTCAGAGCTCTGCTCCTCAGAGGAGGACAGTAAAATAGATGGAGGCTGAGTACTTCCTAATAAAAGTAGCCTGTTTGGTGAATATCCTCATTAATTAAACTAGTAGTTTCTAGCACTGAATTAAAAAAAATTGTTTATACATTTTTTACATAAATTTATAAATATGACAATTACAACACTGATCGCCAGTCTGTGTGCCTTTCTCCCTCTCTCTCTCTCTCTCTCTCTCTCTCTCTGTCTCTCACACACACACACACACACACACACACACACACACACACACACAATGGGATCATATTATACACACTTTAATGCATCTGGCTTTTCTCACACAATGAAAATTTCTCACACCTCATAAAAATCCGAGCCAACTGTGTGGCTCTAAATCACTCTTTTTAACAGCTGGAAATCATTCCATATTTTAGCTATACTATTGATCTAATGTGGATATTTCTCCCCTAGTCCTTTGTTTATCAACCATGCTATAATAAACATTCTTGCACCATGCTGTTGTTTCTTTTGGGTGAGTTGCCAAGAGCGAGATTGCTGGATCAAAGGGTAGCATAGTTTTTTTTTTTTTTCTTTTTCTCTCCCTTTTAAAGAATAGATGCTACTATTTGTTTCTAATTTGCAAGTAACCTTGAGCACTCACTTTTCCTCCCTTGACCTCTGTTTTCTCACTGCAAAAGGAGACGTGTGGGACTATAGATGACCTTGAATGTCCTTTGCAGCTTGTTCTAAACTTGTCTGCTTCTGCGCCTGCGCCCACTGCCCTGTGTTTTGCTGCAGTGTAGTGAGAATCATCACTACTGCTGACTCAGGAACAAACGCCCTGCCTGTCTGAGTCTCAGGATTTGAGACCTACATTTTGCACACAGACTAGTCACTTCACTGAGCCCTTGATTTTCAAGTTCAGACTCTGCTGAAATGCCTTGGTGAGGGAAGCTGCCTTTGATTAGTTGGGTTCTCCCTGACACCCAAGGTCCAAATGAGAGCTGGACAGCAAAGCTGATTACACAGCTCTAAGCTTCTGTCATTTTTGTTGAGATTTACCTTGATCTAAACAAAAGGTGTCTCAGGACACATCCATAGCAGCCTCTGTGTTTGAGCACTTTTTCAGAATGCTCCCAATTTTCCTTTAATGAAGATAAATACTGGATTATTGTGTGACCAAACTACTGAATGAGAAGGGGAAATGTTGCAAAATGATGATCTACTCTGTAAGGCTTTCTGCTCCGTGCATGTCTATCCATTTTAAGCCATCCGGACCAGGGAGAAACAACGATTTTACTTGCTAAATCTGAGGGACTTCACACAGATCATTTTTCCAGACTGAATAATAATAATTGCTTATTGATAGCAAACCAGGCAGCTGACCTCACTCTAGGCACTTCACATGACTACACTCAATCCCCAACCCGTGAGGTAGGTTAATATTCTTATTATCCTCATTCTACAGATCGAGGATCCCCCCTTCCCCCTGCAAGGTCACAGAGGCTAGGAGGTGGTGCAGTCTGTCTGCAGAATCCATATTCTTAGCACAAAACAACACTGCAGGGGAACTCAGCAGTAGTGGGCAAGTGGGACAAAATTACTGCACTGGGCTTCTTAACTATCTTGTTAATGTCACCTGAAACCCACACTGAGAGCCCTCACATCCACCGTCTATAGAAGTTTAATGTGTTCACGGCTCAAAATCAGCTGAACACCGACACAGGCGCTCGCTATAATTATATCCGGAGTGGTGGGGTGGACCAGAGGCAACACAGATTTGGGCTCAAGTCCTGGCTCTGCCCGCTGGCCTTGGGCAAGTTTCTTCCTCTCTCAAATTAGTCCCTCAGCTCTTTCTCACCTGCTGCCCTGGGGAGGCGAGGAGGCTGTAGGGTACCGCCAGCCAGGCTAACCCCAGAGCAGACGCGTGTAAAGGGCCGGCTCCTCTCTCTCCAGCCCCGCTCCCTAGTGCTGTGGAGGGCAGCACCTGGAATGCGCAGGGCCACCTCCAGGCCCTCTCCCTCTTGGGTTCCAGTTTGCCCCCCAAATGTCGTGGCACAAACACTGGGTCAGGACTGCCACGGGATGGCCTCTTCTTCAGTAGACTCCCCACCCTCATCCAGCAAATGCCAGAGAGACATGGGTTTTCGAAAACAGCTATTTATTTGCTTATCTGCAAGGAGCGGGGGCAAAGTGATCGAGGGCGAAATCAATTACTATTTTTCATCTTTGACAAAGTAATTAAGGCCACAGTGACTGGTTAATTCCGACCGAATGGCTGCGCGGTGATGGATGCGGATTTATGGCCTCTTCGGCGGCCGCGCGCGGGCCGGATTATCACTCCAAACAGGCGGCGGCGGAGGGCGGGGGCGGAGACCCAAGTCCGGAAGATTTGCGCTTTTTATTCTAATTCTTTTTTAATGCTGCGGCTCCATCCCGGCGCTTCCAAGCGTTGACACACAGCTGTACGCACGACGAGCTGCCCCGGGCCACCAGCCTCTGAAGGCTGGCTCTCTCCCGCCCTGCCACCCCCACTCTGCTGCCCGACGGTGCCCGACCCCGCGCCGGCTTAGGAGCTACCCCTCTTGGCCTCCCCGCCCGAGACCCCCCGCCTCCACTCGGAACGTAGCCTCTCCTTTCTAGAATCTTGCGTCTAGAAGTAGGGTGAGGTGGGGAGCTCAAGCAGCGTCTCCACCACCATTACGCCCCCACCCCGCAGCTTTCCCTGCGCGTCAACCTCCTCTGAACTGCCTGACGCGTGACGGGCGCCACGCTGGAACTCAAGTGCGCACTAGGCCAGGGAGAGCCCGCAGGCGACACGTCAGGCCTGGGGACCGATCGGGGACGGGAGCGTCACTTATGCTCAAGGCTGCAGTTCACCTGGCTCCCCCACCTCCAGCCTGGAACGTCAGTGCGCCCCGGAATGTTGGGGCGGTGGACGCTCCACCCGCTTCCGCACTTGGCGGGGGCGGCTCAGACGCACGAAGAAAGGGCAGAGCCTTTCCAAGTCGTGACTGTCCACGGTGGAAGTCTGCCCAGGGCCTGCGGGGGGGGGGGGGCCTAATCCGACCCAGGGGCGCATCTCTTGGCGCGGAAGTGGGGGCTGTCAGGCCTGCCCTTACCCTTCTTCTCCTATACTCGTTTGGCTCGTTGGAATCGGGTCTGTTTCGGAAGAAGCGCCCAGCAGGCTCCCTCGGCTTTCCCGGTGGTTCCCAGAGTCTAGGATGCTTCCCAGCGCCCACCAAGACACGCGCCCCTGCGGGCTTCTCGGCCCCGCCTGTTGTGCTGACCCTTTTCCAGCCAGAGCCCAGCCCGATCCCACACCAGTCTCCCTTACTCCTCCTCCCCGACCCCGCCTGACTTCCCTCGGAGCGGGCCTCCGGAGACAGTGCAACTGGGCCCCCGCGACGTCCCTATGGGCAGGGTGGGGAAAATTTCCCGGGTTTGAAAGCGACTTTCTAAACCCCAGTTTCCCGGGCTTTAGAACTAGGAGTTTGTCAACGGTTGTTACCAAAGCTAAATGGGGTAATTCATGGAAAGCTCTTGCACAATGGTTCAATATTGAGAGCTTAATAAATGTTAACTCGGAACTACAATAAAAAGCGGCCTGAACCCCGCAAGGCGGCTCGCCAGGAAGGCTTTATCAAGAAAACCTACGCATCGTTCCATCCTAGTGCAGATCGCGGGTCCCCAGGTGGCTGCCCTCGGAAGGGCCAGACTGGCGAGCCGGTGAGCGGCGGCACCCGAGCTCTCTCGAGCAGTTAGGAAGGAGGCGGGAGGGGGCCCCCCGCAGTGCCCCGGGCGCTCACCGCAATCTGCCGCCGCAGCCTCCGCCTGCGGCCTCCGCGGCTTTGTCCTCCTGCCGCGTGGGGACGGCCCAGCCAAGTGCAACGGAGCCGACCCCGAGGCTGTGGGCCGGGCTGCAAGCGTCAGGGAAGGGACAAAGTGCCCTCCTTGGCTCCCCACCTCCGGGGCGAGGCGTTCCCCGAATGAAGCTGGCCAGAAAGGAGACAGGGGAGGTGTTTTGTTACCAATCCCCTTGGAGTCTCCAAACCAACCCTTCTTTGCAAAGGTGTTTTCCCTTTCTTCTGATTGTAGCCATTGCTTTATACCAAGAAAATCCATCTTTTTATCTTTAGGGCCACCCCTCACTTGCGCCGCAGTACAGTAGAACGTCCTCCTGTGGCTTCCCGGTTGGCCATCCTGCCGCCTGGTTCTTGAAGATCGCTATCTGGAGGATCTCTCAGACCTTGTGCTTCCACATCTGGCCTGGCTGTGGTGGGTTTTTATTGAGAGGGCTATGAAAAAAGAATGGGTTTCCGTTTGACTTTGAAAGTGACCTAAGAACGAGATCACTGTTGGAAATAATGTCCTCTTTGTCGAAAGTATTTTCAGAGTTGTCTAAAAAATACAATGAGAACAGTCATAATTTTACTCAGAATTTCTTTTGTGTTAATAGAGATACAATAGGAATGCAAATACTAGACCTCAATGTATAAGCGAAACTCCTAGTTTTCTGGAAGGGCTGTCTAACAGCCCTCTAACAGTGGTTGTCTGCGAGTAGAGCTGTGAGGATCTGAAGCCCACATACGCTCAGGCAGGTACACCATTATAAATGTTATAAACGCAGGACCCATGAGCACTGGCCATTGCAGAGCTGTGCCGTTACATGCAGACCCTCGATCTCAGGGTAACATTGCGGAACCCGCTGCCTGCAGATTCAGAGAGACAGCCAAGGGAACCAGAGGAAGAGAAAGACAGAAATATGACAGTAATTTAATTCCTTCCCCCTCGCCCACCTCGTAGCCCAATCCGCTCTGTTGGCGGCTGCGCCTCGCCTTGGGTGCAGTGGGACGTGTCCCTCCCATGTTTCCCTTAATTAGGAGGAGGCAAACTTCTGTCATCCCCTCCCGCCGGCTTCGGTTTAGTAATCAGACCCATATGAGTCACGCCGAACACGCAGCCCCCTCCTGCCCGAGGGACAACTGGCCAGCGTACTCTCTGCTGTTGTCCCTTTAAAACTCGAATCCAAGGGGGTAATGATTTATCAAACTTGTATTATCAAGAAAATGTCAAACGAAGGGCACCTTGCTTTGCACTGACGCAAACCTGGCCTTTCCCAAGGAGATATAGAAAGCGCCTCTCTTGTTGGAGTCAAACCCAGTCTTCTCAATAGCTGGTTTCACTCTCTGCCCGTTCAATCTGTTGCCCGTGTCAGACATGGTGAGTGTTTGCTTTTGTTCTTTTTAGAGGAAAGGGAGCTGCGGGTGGAGGAAGGGCAGATTCGTTTAGAGTACTTCTTTTTGAAGTGTTCTATGCATTTTGGAAGAGGAAGGGAGGGCAATCTTCACAGCCGTAGGTATTTGTTCTTGTGAGCATCACCTGAGGTCGGAAAGAGGTTTCTGAAGCTCTGTAGAACGGAGATCCCGATCTTCTGTGATCCCAGGCACTGTCCTCGGTGCTGAAAATCCAGGTGCCGGTACTGAGGCTAGTCACTGAGTCCTAGAGGCTTTTGAGATAACAATGCTTTCTTGAGACAAGGTGTTTAGATTTGGTGCAAATTAATGAGTTCCGACCTGTGCATTTATGAAAGACGGTTAGACGAGATGCATGAGGTCGAGGTGAAGGTAATATGGTCATTCTTACAGTGTAATAGTAAATATTGGTGCTAATATTCAGGAAGCCCTGAAAGATTACACGAGTGGAGAAAGCAGATGGAAAGACCATCACTTGCAGATCTTTTAATTTGAAACTCAGTTGAGAAAAAGCAAATGAAAATTAGTCCTGAGTTTTGGTCCCCAAGCATGAAGGGCATTGGACACTCTTGTAACTAGTTACTGGAGGGGGAAAGAGAACCAAAAAACTTTGCATGTTCTTTTACATATCTGGAAATCTGGGAGTGAATGTAGGTTGTGTAAGATAACAAACCTGGTTACTGTCTTGTGTTGTACATCTGGTTTGTTATGGTTATTGTGTGGTCGTTGTTGTTCTTGTTTTGCTCGGGATCATTATTCCTGCCTTTGCTACCTGGAGGGCGAAGATGGGGTTGGAAATGCTGGGATTCGTTCAACCCATTTGGCCTGAAACACTCGTAGGTGCCAGGGCATCAGCTTTGTGGCCGCAGCTTGCCTATAGCTTATTAAAAAAAAAAAAAAAGGCAATGTGCATTATTGAATGACAAAGGAAATGGGGCGGAAAATTAAAGAATCTTTCTACTATGGTGATGGGGAGGTGGGCACCCTACAGCCGTGATGTGAAATCCAAAGAGGGCGGGGAGCTCATGGCTGTAGGGTTATTTCTACCCTCCTTTGCTACCCCCTACAAAAACACATTTCTGCCTATTTTCTTAGTTCTCCCACCATCAGGGAGGAGAATATTAACTGCTGTATGCCATCTGGTTATTGACAAGACAGGCAAATTGAAAAATACAGTTTTTCTTGGAGAAGGAAAAAAAAATCCAGATGCCAGTTTATTCCCGAGATATTGGGACTTGAGTGGTGAACGGACCCGAGTGGTGTCTGTACCTGAGTGGTGAACGTCTTTACATGTAGATACAGGTATTTTTAGAGCTACCGTGACTTTCTGTGCGTGTGTGTATGTTTGTGTGTGCACGAACTTCACGTTGTATTTGCAGGATTGCGGTGCTCCCAAGGAAATGAATAAACAACCAGCCAACAGCCTGGGGGCGGCGATGGCGCTGGGCCACCATGCTGGCCCGTGCGCGCCCAGGACGAGCCCGGAGCAGGAGCTTCCCGCCGCCGCCGCCGCCGCCGCTGCCGCCGCCGCCGTGGCGCCGACGCCGCGTGTGCCCAGGTCCGCTTCCACCGGCGCCCAAACTTTCCAGTCCCCTGACGCGCGAGCCTGTGAGGCGGAGCGGCAGGGAGTGGGGGCTTGCAAACTCAGTAGCCCGCGGGCGCCTGCGGCCTCGGCAGCTCTGAGGGACTTGAGCGAGGCGCGCGGCGCGCAGGCCGCAGCTCCTTCTGGGGCCCCCGGGCCCGGCAACGCTCTGCATTGTAAGATTCCGGCCCTGCGCGGCCCCGAGGGGGATGCTAACGTGAGTGTGGGCAAGGGCACCCTGGAGCGGAACAATACCCCGGCCATGGGCTGGGTGAATATGAGCCAGAGCACCGTGGTGCTGGGCACGGATGGAATCACGTCCGTGCTCCCGGGCAGCGTGGCCACCGCTGCCGCCCAGGTAAGCAGGTTGTGCTCGGCCCGCGCCGCCTCCCGCCCCCTAGGTGTGCGAGGCGAGCCGGGCCGTGGTGGGTGCACGTGTGCTGATGGGGAGACCGGTTGGCAGTGCCAGGTAATGGACGCGGGAGGCAGCTTTGGGGCTTTGGAAGCTCGCGCTGCGCTAGGGTCCCCAGTTCAGGGCTCAAGGGCTGTTGTGACCCTGCCAGAGGAATCACGATCTCAGGAGCCGCCACGACCTGTCTCTTCCCAACCTCAGTAGTCGCGCAAATTCATGCAGGCTCATGAAGCGGTTGAGACAGATAGATTATGAAAACAGGACTCCCCCTTTTGTCCATGAGTGAGTCTTTTCTTTAAAATATTTTTCCTTAATTAGAAAAATTAAGAAATACAGAGGAACCCTCTTCCCCTCCCCCTGCAGGGAATAACAGTTTAAGTGCAGTAGTACCTTTGGCTTAGAGTGAAATTATCACATGAGAACTCATTGAGGAGAGGTGGGTGTACATGAAGCTACTACTGAAGCTTAAGCTTCAGGGCTCTTCCAAAACCCAGTACCTAGTTTTTCATCATAACTTTGTATATGTTGTTGTTGTTGTTGTTGTTGTTGTTGTTGTTGTTTTCTTAAAGAGAATCTATCTCTTTAGCTCCATGCCTGGACCTGCCTCTACATTTGATCCTTTACACTTAATGAGAGGCATGAAAAACTCACAGAGCAAATCCCAATCCTGGGTTCAGGATAAGGCAACTACTACTGCTTATTATTACCGTCTCCCATACAGGCTCTTGTCTTCCATTTCCCTCCAGTCTCTCTGCTTCCTCTGATCTCTTCCTTTCTCTGTCCTGTCTCACCTACTTGAGCTCTTCCTTTTCCATCCCCTGCCTTTCTGCTGTCTCCTCTCCTTCCCCTGTCTGGGGGGCTAGGCATGTGTTGAGCACCTGAATCTAAACATCTGCCTATGTGAGATTTCCGGTTTATACAGCCCTTCTGTTTGGTGACACTCTAGTATTTACACACACACACACACACACACACACACACACACACACATCCACAAGCCCACACCTCAAGAACCCAGCTGTTGGAATAATAACTAGAAATGAACATACACTTAGACCTTCCCACTTGCCCCTGTTTTTGGTGTCCACTTCTGGAGCGTTTGTCTGTATATATTAACTGCCTCTGACAGCATGTGCCCAACAGTGTGACCCCAGATGGAGGCAGAAGATTGTTTCAAATACCTTGCTTAACCTCCGCACTGCGGCAAAAGCGCAAAAACGGCTGAAACTCCCACCCTTTTAGCCTGAGAAGAATTGGAGGGTGGGTGGGGCTGGAGGTGGCGTGCCTGGCAAAGGACTGTGGAGGGGATGCTGAAAATGTTCAGAGTAGATTAAGCCCTGCATTTGCCTATTCTCAGCTCTGCCCATTTTTCTGTTCTTGCCTTCCTGACACCTACCTCAGCCCTCCTCCCTTCCAGAGACTTCCTCTTCTCTTGACAGCTCCTTTACTCTCCACAGCCTGTGGAACAGTGTGAGACATACCAGAGTGCTAGAATAGCAAATGGAGTGTGACGGAGGAAGTAGAGGCCGGGCAGTGGCTTGGGTCCTTGGAACCTTGGTGTGGTGTCCAGGCGTCCTGAACATTTAGAATTTGTTGAGGTGGTTTCATCTTCTTCCTTTTCTGCTTAGTAGTGAGGCATTCCAGAAGGAGATACCGCCCCTAAGAGAGCATCTTAGTGTGAACTTGGAGAGGCAAGCCTCAAAGGTCCATAGATGGTTGGAACTGGAAAGCGCCTCAAGGGATAGTTCTTCTCAGCCCCTCATTTTATAGATGGGAGCACAGAGGCTCAGAGAGCATGTGGCTTGCCTGGGATTATCCAGATGGTTAGTGGTAAAGTTTAGACCAGAACTCAACGCTTTAGGTGTCTCGTCTTTTGCCATATCTACCTTCTCTGTTCTGCCTCTTGTTTCACACCCACACCTCTCTCCAGCCCATTTCCCTTGCCATGGTGTTGAAAGGTGCCCCCCCCCCCCCACCTTACACTAGCAAATCAGGTAGGTTCTGCCTATAGGCTTTGGCAGAGAACATGAAGCAGGGGCTCTGGCTGGCTTCAGGCATTGCGGCTCTATTTCTGACCTAGCAGACTCCAGAGGGAGAAAGGGCTGAGGAAGGAGTGTGTTGAGGGTTTTGGGGAGAGAGGGGTTGGTTAGGGATCTGCTTGCTGGGGATTCTAGGCATGATATTGGGGAACTGCTTGCCAACCGAACTCTTGGTCAGGGGTTGGGGATGGAGGGACTTGCTTGCAATCAACCAACAGGTTCAAGGTTTGGGGAAAGCTGCTTGCTGGTGTGCCCTGACTGCAGGATTTGGGAAGGAGGGGTCTAAGGGTGTGTTGAAGATGAATCTTCATATCAGAATTGGGGGCCTGCTTGCTGAAAGACTTTCAGTGCAGGGGTGAGGGGTAAAGGCTCTGCTTGTAGATGCATCCTCTCTCTTCAAAATTGGGGTCCTGCTTGCCAATGCATCCTCAGTTGGAAAATGGGGGCCTGCTTGCTGGGAAAGACCCTCAGCAGGGGGGATGGGCGGAATGGGGCCTGCTTGCCGGTGGCCCCGGGGCTGTTATCCGACAATGTGCTTTTCCGCCCCCAGGAGGACGAGCAAGGGGATGAGAATAAGGCCCGAGGGAACTGGTCCAGCAAACTGGACTTCATCCTGTCCATGGTGGGGTACGCAGTGGGGCTGGGCAATGTCTGGAGGTTTCCCTACCTGGCCTTCCAGAACGGGGGAGGTATGGCTTTTCCGGTCTTTCCGCCTGCGGAGGGGCGGGGCGGGCACTTGCGGGTTGGGGAGGCACCAGGAGCCTCGGAAAGGGCAGGGAGGGGAGGCTGGGAGCAGCCTCCTCGCTCCGGCTCCATCCCCCGTAGGCATCGGTGCTTAGCCAGAGGGCAGGGGCCACCGTAACGGTTTGGCACTAGATCCAGGAGGCTTTTGTCTGAAGATGGAGCTCAAGAGAGAGGGGGTCTCCATGACCCCCCACTGGTCCAGCTTGGGGGACTGGGTCCCGAGCCAAGCGGGCATGGCCGCATTCAGAATTCAAACTCTGATTTAGCCAAGAAATATTCTCGTAGCAGCGCACTCTGTGCACTTAAATGGCAGTAGCTGTGTGGTCCTGGACACCAAATTAAGGGCGGTTTAAGATTATAACCTGGAAATCTGAGCCTACATAGGAGACCTTGCAAATGGGTGTTTGAGTAGTGCAGAATGCAGGGTGCTGGTGACCCAGGAGGGGGGAGTGCAGAGGGGCTGGGGTCTGTACTCTCCAGAACCTCTCAGAAGTACCCACACACATACATCCCCTTGGGCACAAGCAGGACATATTTTGATTTTAGCCAAGTTGTTTGGCAAAAAATGGTTTTCGTTTTGTTTGCCTTCACTGGGTGGAAGAAGCTGCTTTTGAAGGAAAACCATTTCTGAAATGGTGAGGATGCCAGTTAGGTACATACCAGCTGCCAGGCCCCTTGGATCCAGTGTACCTCTTATGTACACACTGAGGAGGAGAGAGCCCGCCCATTCAAGGTCCTCTTTGCTGGCGCTCTCCACCTTGAGGCACCTTGGCCAGGGCCTCGCCCCCACATTGCCTAAACTGACAAGTCCCCCTCTAGGAATAGGAATTTGCAACTAGGACCTCCTCCTAGGACCAAAGAGACCCCCTCCCCACCAAGTTAGGGTTTTTTTGTTTTTTGTTTTCTCTTGGGTGGGCTCCAGACAGCAGACAGGTGCTGCACCACCAGATGATTAAAACGGAAACATATGCCTTCTCCCCTCCAATTCCAAATTAGGACACATTGACAAGTACTTATGAGGATGGCCGATCATTTGCAAACGGAGGTGCCCTGGAAACAGAAGAACATGTGCTGGCCACACAAAAATAGGAACCCTAGCTGGGTTTCCGCTTGGTTTTCTGTAAGAATCCCAGTCCAGGGTGCAAGAAGTGGGCCGGAGATGCTATAATAAGGCTTCCAGTGACAGGTAGTGGTGGGAGGTGGGGGAGGAGCTAGGGAGGGCCTTTCAGCCAGGGCAGTTTGGCATGCCAGAAGTACCCATGTTTTGCTCCCCTGGGGATCCGCGAAGTGTGGGTCTGCATCTGGCCCAGTGGCCAGGTTCCTGCTCCCGGTTCCAGGAGCTCCTCACGTAGCCATGCACGGGGAGGGGGAGGCAGACTTTTCTACACTACGGCTCCCAGCTCCGCAGCCCACAGCACTGGGTGGAGAGCTGGCCTCCTCCTTCTCGGGAGCAGGGGGAAGGATTGCATAATCCACCCTTCTCCAAAACCCCATCTGGAGAGGCTAGAGCAGGACCCCCCCCCCCCCCCCCCCCCCCCGTTTTACTCCCCAAGAGCTTGAGGCCCCTGCTGGGCTTTCCTGGAGGGGCCCAGGCAGGAAAGGCCTTTCAACCCAGACAGGAAGTTGGAAGAAGGGTGACCAAAAAGAGTAGACCAGAGAAAAATCAGCTTTCCTTTCCTGGAGCACAGCGTTCTGGGTTCTGGCATCCCTAGTGCCTGAATTGGCTCTGACCCATGCAAGAGTGCTTACTGGTCCAAGTCATTTCAAAGATCATGGCTGTTCCCTAAGGCCCTCCCAAACGATCTTAATTCTTGAAGGGAATGAACCCCAGAGAACCCCCATCAGTTGAGGCAGCCTCCCTACTACTATTGTCCTGTTTGCAGGGAGTGGGGGGGGGGCATTCCAGGGAATAAAGAGATGAAGGGCTGACAACCTCTGGGGGCTCCAGTCTAGGTAAGACACTATGTAAATATTGGGAGGTGCTCAGTGCCTAGGGAAGTATTGTGGGAGGACAGAGAAGGGAGGCTTCTTGAAGGAGGAAGCATTTGAGTTGACCTTGAAGGATGGAAGGGATTTTCATGTGGAGAAGAAAGTTGAGAAGTGTGTGGTGGCTGGGGTGGTGGAGAGAGGGATTTTCTAGCCACTTGTCTGGCAGAGCAGACCCAGCACTGAGTGGCAGGAGGTGTGCAGGTGACTCAGGGTATTGCACAGGAGGGCTCCTGGAGTCTACCTTAGTAGATATCAGGTCCTTGGAGGGTGGAGATGCTGAGAAGATTTCACCAAATATGACTCTAGTAGTGAGTCACGGGTGTGGATTTATTGAATGCTGGAAGAGCTTAATTTGGAGGACATTGAAATGCTGTAATAAGAAAAGGAAAAGAAGAGAAAAGAATAAAACCCCACCATGACACAACCCCTAGCAACCCATCCAGGAGGGAATTGGGAAAAGTAGTGTGTTTGTTGGGTACTCTGGACTGAACTTGGTACAGGAGGGCTGTTAAATGCCCCGGGGTCCCTGTGGTTGAGCTGGAATGTCAAAAGTTTCTTGGAAAATGAGGGGGAGCCAGCTCCCACCTCAGAGGGTGAATGTGGGCCAAGGTGGCCTTGGCCTCCGAGGGCTTCTCACTTCTCACTCTGTCTTTCCAAGGTGCCTTCCTCATCCCTTACCTGATGATGCTGGCTCTGGCTGGGTTACCCATCTTCTTCCTAGAAGTGTCACTGGGCCAGTTTGCCAGCCAGGGGCCAGTGTCTGTGTGGAAGGCCATCCCGGCCCTACAAGGTGAGTCCGCCCTGCCTCCCAGCCTCCTC
This sequence comes from Leopardus geoffroyi, assembly GCF_018350155.1. Lineage (NCBI taxonomy): Eukaryota > Metazoa > Chordata > Mammalia > Carnivora > Felidae > Leopardus > Leopardus geoffroyi. The sequence continues at coordinate 76,356,244 of NC_059329.1, forward strand.
AGCCGTCTTCTGCTCTCTCTGGCACCATGCAGCCCCCAGGAGGGGACCTGCTTTTGTGAACAGGATAACTCACGTTTTCCTTTATTTGATCCATTCTACCTCTGGGACCCTCTGAAGAATGGCCCAAGATTGCCTCTGGCATTGGTCTGTTCCTCGCAGAATGCCTCAATCTCCCTGATGGACACAGAATCCACTCCACTATTTGTGTATCCATCTGTGAAAGAGAGCCAAGACCTAGGTCCCCTCCCTGTGCCCAACTGTAAGAATTCCCTAGGACTTGGACTGGAATGAGTCCCTGGAAATCTTGCTTCCACAGGCTGTGGCATCGCAATGCTGATCATCTCCGTCTTAATAGCCATATACTACAATGTGATTATTTGCTACACACTTTTCTACCTGTTTGCCTCCTTTGTGTCTGTGCTGCCCTGGGGCTCCTGCAACAACCCTTGGAACACGCCAGAATGCAAAGATAAAACCAAACTTTTATTAGGTAAGTTTGGATATCCCTACGTTAAGTGGTGGGCAGAGATGAAAACAACCAAATATACTTAATTCTAACATTTAAGGAGCTCATGGCTCAGAGGAGGGGTGATGACATTTTTGTTTGCCCATGACTAACTGGAGTGTTTGTTAAAAATGCAGACTTAGAGGCTCACTGGGTAGTCTGATATATTAGATTTGGATGGGGTTGGGAAATTCGCATTTTAGCAAGGTCTTCAGGTGACTCATATGTACTGTACAATTTGAAAGCAGTGGGGTCCTAGAGTCTAGGAGAGTGATGCCTGTGATCCTGGATCCCACTTCACAAAATACTGCTCAGTGCATGAGGTAACTAGGAGAACAGATACTTGAGTGGCAGACCTCTGATAGAGATTAGAAACGTGCATAATGTAGTACCTAGAAATGGAGAAGTCTGCCTGGGGAGTCAGGGAAAGTTCCTGACGGTTCAAACCTGAAATCCCCTAGGACGTGAGGGCTTGTGGGGAGCTGTCAGCTTGCTGGGTCAAAGGCAGGTGGGTGGAAGTGAGGAGGAACAGGGCAGACTTGTCAGCAAGGCTGTCTGGCCTAAATGACATCTTTGCCCTTGATGGTACATGGGTCTCAGGCAGGTAACCTTTCTCTCTGGATCTGCATTTTTGTCACTTGTAAAGTAGGAATAATAGTGTTCTTTATCCTACCTACCTCACGGGATTGCTGTAAGAAAGCCAGAAACAAAGGATATGGGAGCAGCTGGAAAAGTATAGCCTTCTACAAATAGAAAGTGCCTCGGTCACCTTTCTCACCTTTGAAACCTCTCTGTCATTTCAGTGGGCACCAATAAGCAAGTAGTTTCTTCTTTTTCCAGCAGATCTGTTATTCCCCTTGAGGTCAATCTGTGCTGAGGTCAGAATCTGTGATCTCTACATGATTGGCTCTTAGTGTAGGCCCCCAAATCAGCTCCTTTGCCCTTACAGCCAGCACATTGCAGAATGAGGGCATTATTTAACCCTTTGAGTGTGTTATGAGAGAAAGATTAATTCTTCCCTGCCATATCCTTGTAGACATGCACATACCTAAAGGCAGTAATTCACACTGGAGTATTTTCACACACATTGTGCATATACATACATGCCATGACCAACCTCCACCTAGAGTGGCTTTGACTAAGACTGAAAAAGAGCTAAAACTAAAGACATGTGCCCATGGAAGTCAAACCCTGTGCACCTGGAAGTATTCAGGAATGGGGGATGGGGTGTGTGGAGGTTCCCAGGTGGGTGGCTCGACGAGAAGCGTCCGTTAGACTCTCTTTGCCTCAGTGTTCTCACAGTCTCAGTGTTGGTGGATTCTTGGCTTAGGGCAGCAGTTCTCAGCCCAAGCTGCTATACATCAAATCACCTGGGGAACTGACAAATCAAGACATCCCTTAGGGTCCACATAAGACTAATTAAATCAGACAATTTAGGGATAGAGTCAAGGATCCGTAGTTTTGAAGTGCCCCAGGAACCAAAGAACCACTAGGTTGGAGTTTGATCACACCTCTTATTGATTTAGATGCCCTTAACCATTTTTGGAATGGAATGCCCCCTCTCCTTGCCTGCATTTCTGCCATCCCAGTGGTCACCTCTACAAAGCTGCTCTCTGGGAGAATTCCACTCAAAATCTGTTCATGGATTCACAACTAACAATTAGCTGCTGGAGTGCCCTCCTGGAACATTTTCTAAGATGTAGAGTCTAGAATGCAGAAATACCTCAAGGTCATTCCCCAGACTTGCCTGTCCTTCCCAGATTGTGCCCGGGAGGGAGGTCACTTTTCAAGGGAGAACCTGCTGGAGGAGGACTGCTGGCTTGAATCAGGCTCCATGGGAAGTTTGCCTGGGGACTTCCATCAGGAACCATAGATGTCATGGTGATCAGTGTCCCACAGCTGTCCTCCAGGAGGGGCAGTAGTTCAGAAACAACATTCTCTTCAACAAACATATCCACTAATATTTGTGTGGCACCTTCACACTTAAATAACAGCTAGCACCACTTTTGACATGCCAAGCACTATGGGAACCCTTTTACTTGTATTACCAACACACAACAAGTCAACACATGGCTTCTATTATTATTCCCATTTTACAGATGAAAAAGCTGGAGCTCAAGGTCATAGAGCTAACTCTGTGGTAGACCTGGGATTTGAACCCAAGTTTGCCTGCCTCCCAAGGCCACAGTTCTAAAGCATCATGCCAAATGCTCCCCAGTCTACAAAGCAGCTTCATAAAAGATGTCCCTGCTCTTCCTAATAAGAGCCCTAAGAGTTCCAAGGGGCAGGTGACATGATTACCATTTTGCAGTTGAGGAAGTGAACTTGAAGAGAGTGGAAGGGTCAGGCTGTAAATCGAAAGGTAGAACCAGCACCGAGATTTAGATGTCATGACTCCTGATTGCCTGCTCATCCAGGATTCCCGAAGGCTCCTTGGTCCATCAGGTTCTGCCCCATCAGTCCTGGCAGAGTGACATCAGTCCATGTGTTCCCTAACTGTCTGTTAGGGACTGAGATTCCCTGGGCTAAAAAGAAAGCTTGTCTGAACAGTCGTTTGACTTAGTAGATCCACTTCTGGGGATCAATCTTAAGGGGGGAAATCAAAGACCCAGATAAGACTTATACATGATTATTCATTGTAGCCACATTTACAGTCTTGGAAAACACTAGAAACACTTAAATGTGTGACCAAAATGCAAATAATTCTTGAATAATCCCATAGTTCAAATAAACTGTACAGCATCCATAGAATGAAATATTCTGTAGTCATTAAACATGAATATTCATAAAACACGGGGAAATCCTCCCCCAAATACACAAAATGTTTACTGACAGATTTGGGACCATATTTTCTTTTCTACCTTTTCTATCATGGACACATTTATTTTATAGCCAGAGTGTGTGTCTCTGTGTATATATACACACTTATATTCATTTGTGTGTATTTTTTTTTTTTTGAAGCAAGCTGAGCATGTTGTCTAGACCAGGAATGTGGGAGAGGGTGTTCCTGGATTTGTAAAGTTTCCAGTCTGGCAGATGATAACATTAAAGGCAGAGTAATGGCATTTTACAGCTAAGCTCCTAGTTGACTGGTACAAACCATAAAAACTATGCAAGCTCTGAGCAGAGAGAGACAATGGACATTTTTCACTCTGATTATTCCCTGGGAGCATATGAACAGGCTGGACAGATTTTTATCTTATTCTTAGCAAGTGCTTTAAATTCCACCCCCATTGAAAACAATTTTTTTTAATGTTTATTTTTGAGAGATAGAAACAGAGCACGAGTGGTGGAGGAACAGAGAGAGAGGGAGACACAGAATCTGAAGCAGGCTCCAGGCTCTGAGTTGTCAGTGCAGAGCCTGACATGGGGCTTGAACTCATGAACCACTAAATCATGACCTGATCTGAAGTCGGACACTTAACTGACTGAGCCACCCAGGCACCCCAATCCCCCACTTTTTAAAAATTTTTTTGACGTTTATTTATTTTTGAGACAGAGAGAGACAGAGCATGAACGGGGGAGGGTCAGAGAGAGAGGGAGACACAGAATCTGAAACAAGCTCCAGGCTCTGAGGTGTCAGCACAGAGTCCGACGCGGGGCTCGAACTCACGGACCGTGAGATCATGACCTGAGCCGAAGTCAGACGCTTAACCGACTGAACCACCCAGGCGCCCCAATCCCCCACTTTTTTAAAGCAAGTTTCCAATCTTCACTCTTTCTCTGTGCAGTCCCTCCATCTGTTCGCTGTACTGTCTGCACATGACTGTGTTCCATTAGTGAGGCCAGGCTCTCCCTTGTGGAAGTATTGGTCCTTTGGGGTCCTGGGGTGACTTAGAAAGGGCGGTGGTGGACTGACTTGCAGCAGTCAGGCTGCTCTGATGGACAAGTCATGAGTTCAGATGGTGGATATCCCAGACCCTTTCCCAAATGGCCATTCTGAGAAATGTTTAGAAGATGGAAAAATCCCTTCCCCTAGCGCAGTGTTCCACAAATAACCTCCAGGCTCAGCCTCTGTCCTATAACTGCCCTACCATGTGATAGCGGGCCACTGGTCTCAGAGGAGGAATTGGATAGCTCACAGTTATGACTTTCAGTCATAGAGAGGAAGTGTTTATCCCATGGCTGGCTCAGCATTGCTAGGGTCATATCACTCCAGGAGCCTGACTCACCACCGGGATGCCAGGGCCCTGTACCCCAGCCCCCCAAGCCCTGGCTCTGTCCATTGTTAGAGGCTGGGCTTGCAGCATGTTTCTAAGGTGTAGGTTGTAAGACTGTCTTCCTTAGGAGGACTCAACCTTTCAGATGTCTAATGGAGAATAGCTAATCCATGCCCTGCCAACTGAGACCAGCGACTGTTCTGTGAAATTAGGAGCCGACTGGGTCATTTGAAATGGGAACAACAAAAATACCATTTCTATTCCTGGAATGGCTTAATTTTCATTAGAACTTTAATTAAATGATCCCTTTTCTCTCTGGTCTTTTGTGTGCTTTCATTTATTAATAATTGCCCGAGTAAAGAGAATCCCATTCGAACAGCTTCCAATTTAGCACGATCGTTATCGCTGTTCTTTGTTCAGGGTTGCTGGGCCGCGGAGGTCTGATGACACGGCCCATCCTTCCTCCACTGGCCCACCTGAAGGCGCTGCGCGCTGGGAAGCACGCTTCTGCCGCCCAATGGTGGGAAGGGACATTGCAGGAGGCTGGAGGCCGCAAGGAGCCCGCTGCAGTGACGCAGGAACAGCGTGACTTTGCACTGCCGCTGAGAGTAGGGATCCAGAGACGTCCAGGGAAGCTCTCTAGGGAAGCTGCCCGCATGATTCACAATGGCAGTTCTGGAAGCAAGCGATTTGGCATTTGCCCGCGTGTTAGCGGTTTCTTCGGTCTTAGGGGATGGACGTACTTTTTGGCAGGAGGACAGGAGATAACTTCTGCGCTTACTTACAGAAAAGGGCTGTGGATGGTCCTTTGTTGTCTTCATTCAGATTGCTGCTGGGGGAAACAAATGCTCCCTTTGTAAATATTTGATAATTAGGTCAGAATCCCTCCGGAACTCTGTTATTTGATTAGACTAAAGATAATATTGAATTAAAAGGTATTTTGAGGACTCTAAAATCAGCGGTTCTCAACTCCGAGAGATTTTTCAGGAGACATTTGATAATGTTTATAGATATTTTGGGTTATCACAACGAGGGTGGTGGGGTGTTGATGGAGGGGTGGAGATGCTCCTGCCATCTAGTGGGCAAAGGTCAGTGATGCTGTTTATCCTGCAATGCACAGGAGAGCTCCCGGCAACAGAGAATTAATTATCTGGTCCAAAAAGTCAGTAGTACTGCTGTTGAAAACCCTGGTTTAAAGAACTAATCAGAGGGAAGAGGGGCGCCTGGGTGGCTCAGTCAGTTAAGTGTCTGACTTCTGCTCAAGTCATGATCTCACAGTCCGTGAGTTCGAGGCCTGCATCGGACTCTGTGCTGGCAGCTTAGAGCCTAGAGCCTGCTTCTGACTCTGTGTCTCCCTCTCTCTCTGCCCTTCCTCCGCTCATGCTCTGTCTCTGTCTCTGTCTCTCTCTCTCTCTCTCTCTCTCTCTCACACACACACACACAAATAAATAAACGTTAAAGAAAAAATAACTAATCAGAGGGAAGAGAGTCTTATAATTGTTATTTAAAAGTTTTTATATGATATAATGAGATATTCTGGAGGAACGAGCGGGAGGTGGTAGGTGATTTATGGCTGGCCAGTGAGATTGTGGGAGATGTCACTGAGGACTAGAGATGCCCACCCCATAAAAATGTATGACAATGATGACTGAGTTATGGCTAAAATTTATTGAGTCCAGCAGCGCTCAAGGCATTGTGAGATTTTTTTTTTTTCATTCCTGGTATCACTTACTTTGGTTATTGCAACAATCTTGTAAGCTAGATATAACAATTATCAGACAACAGAGGCTTGGACAGATAAAGGGACTCCTCTAACTCCTCTAAACTCTCAGGGCAGAGGAGCCTCTGAACCCATAGTCTTATCCACTTTACTGTTCCACAGGTAGCATGCATTAGGAGTCCATGCACCAGATTCGGGTGGCCCTGTCCTCTTTTTTTTGTTGTAGTTTGGTCCACGATATCTAAAAATAATTTGACCTTATTTCCAACATTTTAGAATGGAGAGATTTCAGGGCACCTGGGTGGTTCAGTCAGTTGAGCGTCTGACTCTTGGTTACCACTCAGGTCGTGATCTCACAGTTCGTGAGTTCAAGCCCTACATCAGGCACTGTCAGTGCCGAGCCTGCTTAGGATTCTCTCTCTCGCTCTGCACCAACCCCCCCCCCCCGCCCACTCTCTATCTCTCTCTCAAAATAAATAAATAAACGTAAAAAAATAAAGTGGAGAGATTTCATGTAAATATCCAAATTTTCTGCATCTTTTGCCAGAACACAAGGAAAAGGCATGGCCCCGTTTGTCTGGAGTATCCTCTGGTTTGCCAGAGTCCCCACCTCTCCTTATCACCCTCTATTTTATGCCTTCATCATTTGTGTCACCAGCCTGGTTTATGAAGGTGTTCGAATCTATGATCCCTGCTCTCTGCTTCACAGTACAGTGGTTAAGAGCATGGCCTCCAAAGAAAGAATGCTTGTTTGCCTCCTGGTTTTGCTGTATGACCTTGGCAAGCACCTGCTCTTCTCTGTGCCCGTTTCTTTATCTGCAGCATAGACAATGACAATACCTACCTCATAGGGGTGATGTGAGGCTTGAATCAGTCCGTGCATATAAAGCACTTACAAAGGTACATGGTATGTACCCTGTGTTAGCCATTGTTATCGTTACTTTTCACTCCTTTGTAAAATAGTATCTTTGGGGATAAAACAGTATCCCGGTGGACTCTATTTAAACTGCCAAGTGATGGGTATTTATAAGGCTGTCAGAGAGGCATTGTAATATAGTCAGAAAGATTTCAGCTTCTTCCTATTTGAAATGAGCATACTAATATACACCTCCCAAGGTTGATGAGGATTTCATGGGATAGTCCTTGTTAAAGTGTCCAGCGGAGTGCCTGACCTACTATGATCCACGTGGTGAGTCCCCCCTCCCCATCCCACCCTAGGTCAGGCCTTCTCAGCCTCGAAACCCTGGACATTTTGACTTGATAATTCTCTGTTGTGGGTGGCTGGCCTGTACATTGTAAGATATTTAGCAGTATCAGTAGCCTGTACCCGCTAGATGCCTATAGCATCCTATTCCCTAGATATGGCAACTAAAAACGTCTCCAGACATTGCCAAGTGCCCCGTGGGGGACAAATTCATCCCCAGTTGAGAAGCACCGTGTTAGGTCTTGTTGCAGGTTTACAAGCACATGGCATGGTCTCTGCCTCCTCAAACCCATGTGTGTGTGTGGGAGGCAGATGCAGCATGTATCTTAAGGCACTTACCGTCTGTCAGCCATGTGCCAGGCGGCGGGTTCAAGGTGAACTCATTAGTAAGCCTCCTGTGGTAGTCCCTCAGAAGGTTTGCTTATGTCTGATTCAATTTCAGATTGCAGATTTGAATTTTCAAATTTCAGTTACAGATTCGTTTCTGCAAGCCATTTGTTCCTAGGATCTGGGTTTGAATCCCGATGCTCTTCCTTATTGGCTGTGTGATTTGAGTAGAGTTATTTAACTCCTCTGAGCCTTTTTCCTCACTTTAAAAATGGAGGTAATAGGGGTGCCTGGGTGGCTCAGTTGGTTAAGCCTCTGACTTTGGCTCAGGTCATGATCCTGTGGTTTGTGAGTTTGAGCCCGGCATCAGGCTCTGTGCTGACAGCTCAGAGCCTGGAGCTTGCTTCAGATTCTATGTCTCCTGCTCTCTCTGCCTTCCCCAACTCACGCTGTGTGTGTGTGTGTGTGTGTGTGTGTGTGTGTGTGTGTGAGAGAGAGAGAGAGAGAGAGAGAGAGAGTGAGTGTGTGTTTGTGTGTGTCTCGAAAATAAAAATAAACATTAGGAAAAAATGGAGGTAATAGCACTTACCCTTAGGCTGTTGTGAACATTAATGAGACAACCATGCAAAATGTGTAGCATGGCTCCTGCCACGTAGGGAGTTCTCCGTAAATGACAAGCTTTGTTAGCACAGGGCACTGCTGTGGGTCCTGGGGGCTCTGGGATGACTAAAACATAATCCTGGGGTTCATCTGCACCTGACAGATGCACCTTTGTTCAGGTAACACTTTCCAGGTTAGTCTCTAGCATTTGGCAAATACTTTTGGCTCTTATTCTTCAGTTGCTAGAGAGAGGAGAGAGATGTGTGTAATTTCTGTACAGATTTCACTGTGTTTCCGTCCCATCTTCTTCTAAACAGATTCCTGTGTCATCAGTGACCATCCCAAAATACAGATCAAGAACTCCACTTTCTGCATGACTGCCTATCCCAACTTGACAATGGTTAACTTCACCAGCCAGGCCAATAAGACGTTTGTCAGTGGAAGTGAAGAATACTTCAAGTAAGATTTTTTTTTAAAATAAACTTTCCAAGGGAAACCCAGTGAATTAATGAATTTTCAAGGTGTGGTCCAAGGTGTGGGTGGTCCAAGGGATGAGCTGCCTCCGTCTGCGCCCTCCGTACCTACTCGAGTGATCTGGGAGGAAGTCTTCTTCCCTGGTTGGACTTCTGAGAGCAAATTGTTGTGTTTCTTGGCTTTGGAGAGGGGACGTGATTGCATGCTCTTGGGAACAGAACTGGTATTGCTGTCACTCCTGGTGTTGGTGACAGAACACTGCAAAACCTTCAGCCAACGTGACTGAAGCAGACCTTCACTGAACTAGGTTTTGTTTATTTTACTTTATTATTTTATTATCTATTATTTTTATTTATTTTTAAATATAATCTATTGCCAAATTGGCTAACATACAGTGTATACAGCGTGCTCGTGGTTTTGGGGGTAGATTCCTGTGATTCATCGCTTACATACAACACCCAGTGCTCATCCCAACAAGTGCCCTCCTCAATGCCCACCACCCATTTTCCCCTCTCCCCTGCACCCCATCAACCCTCAGTTTGTTTTCTGTATTTAAGACTCTCTTATTGTTTGCCTCCCTTGTTTATTTGTTTTTTTTTCCTTCCATCTAAACTTGGGAAGGGAGGCAAAAAGAGAACAAGTCATAATTTAGTTTAAAGAAGAACACACTCTCTCTCTTTTTAAAAACAGTTTTGCCTTACTTTTGTACTTTTTACATTCTTTTTTTTTTTTTCAGTCTTTGAGGATTGAAGTTAAGGAATAGTAGGAAATCCTTAGCCACCATAGGAGGATTTAATAAAATTTATGGAATCATTTATTAAGGGAGATAAATGTAGACAGGGTTCAGTGGAGGGTAAGCAAGGAATGTTCTCCAGTTAAAGCTTTATGTCGGGGTTGTAAACTCGGATGTGCCAGGGGGCTTGGCAGGGAGGTTTTAAAATACAAACTAGATGATGGAGAATGGTGGGGACGGTGGCAAACTGGAGAGCCCGTCTGCCATGTGAGAGGGAGGCCGCTCCGCTCCAGGTGACAGTGTCATTTGGAAAGGCAGGCCGGTGCTGCTAGAGCTTGCATTCTGTAAGACAAGTTGGAAATAAAATCTGAATTTCTTACATGTCTCTCCCATTTTAGAGGTTAGCAAATTCATTCGCATAAAACACTGGGGCCAAATGAAATCCCCATATCAGTGGGCCCCTCGTTTGTGGCCTTTACTTAGATAGTAAGAAGTGGTCTCCGCTACCTCTCCCAATAGCCATTAATTCCGATTCCAGGTTCTCTCTCCTGTGTGCACTCAGAGGGGTCATGGTTGTTTCCTGCAGAACAGAAGTGAGAGTTAGACTGAATGATAACCTAATCCCTTTTGAAGATAATGTAGGAGCAGAGAGAGTGGGTCACCCCGATCACTGGGAAACTGAGTCTTGACTTGGTGGTTAGGTGAAATCTGATCACATAATCCATGTGGTTAGGTATATGGTACAATGATTTGTGAATATGCTTTTGGTGGTCTTTACTTATTCTCTGGGACTAGTCTTTATTTCCAAGAGGATTTGTTATCAGGAGCCATTTGGGAGGTCCCTCGTTAAAGCATGGGCTACTTGACATGGCCAACATGCTGTGGAACGGTTGCCTCGATGGTTTACCCATCTGGGGAGTGGGGACATGGGGGAGGACTTTTTATTGCTTGGGAGACATGGTCCCTAAGTTTGGGGGGGCCTAGGCCAGTTCCACACTTGGCCACTTTTACCAAGCTCTTGAGCCCAGGTTGCCCCAGGGGTTGAGACCGAAAGAGGCTGGGGCTGTGCCACCATGGAGTATGGCCATCTCTGTTCCCAAAAGCAGGCTATGCGCTGCCAAATAGTCTCCCAAGTGCATACCCGCTAGCTGCCAGAGGGCACCGCTGCCAGCTAGGCCAGGAGTGGAGCCACCACCTTCACGTCCCTGTGCAGGTCAGGACACTCTGGGTCGACATTTCTGCAGTCCCGTCGAGTCTGGATTCTGGCTGGCCCTTTGTTCAGGTCACAGAAAGCTACAAGCGCAGCAGCTTCATCCAGGGTGCAGGACTTGATCATTGCAGAGCTGAAGGGATTGTCTGAGTCATGACTCAGTGTCCCTACAGCTACCTCGTGTCACCAGGAGGGGGGAGGGGACTGCTTGTGCCAGAACCCCCAATGCCCTTGGACTTGCACTTGTACTGGGGCAGCTCCTGATGGCAGTAGAGCTGACTTAGCCTTGCTCAGAGGCTGCCAGGGCCATAATGGGCTTCCCACAACATAATTAGAAACCCAGTAAATCCAACTGGCCTCTGTGCTAATGTATGGGCTTGAACCCAGATCGCCACATCCCTCACCCTGATCTCATCAGGTCTCTAACCAGGACGGTGAGAGTGGTTGGGGTTTATTCAAGGCTCCTGGCTCTGCTGGGAGATAAAAGCCTGCAGACTCTCACCTCCCTCCCTCCTCCTTCCCCTCCCTGATCTCTCTTTCCACCTCTTAGGTACTTTGTGCTGAAGATTTCTGCTGGAATTGAATATCCTGGGGAGATCAGGTGGCCACTAGCCTTCTGCCTCTTCCTGGCTTGGGTGATTGTGTATGCGTCCCTGGCAAAAGGAATCAAGACTTCAGGAAAAGTGAGAACTTGTATTTATCTTAAAAAGTCTGGGACTCCCAGGGGTGGTTGTGTTATGGAGCCGCAAAAGAGCCAGGAGACGTGGGGATAAATTCTGACTTTGGCCCTGAGTGGCTCTGGGACCTTGGGCAAGTGACTTCACCCTTGCCTTTAAAATGGCATAAATAGCATGTTTCTTTCAGGGCTGTTTTAAGGATCAAATGAGACAAATACACACAGAGCTCCTGAGTGATGGTGTGGTTGCTGATTAGTTTCCTTCCTCTCCTGTCGGGGGCTGCCACTTTGTTCACCAGATGGGATCTACCTCGCATGATTGAGTCACTCTCCCTAAACTCCAGAATTAGTGCTGCTGGCTTTTTGCTTCTTGGCCTGGCTGCCTGGTCAGTTATTGCTTCTGCTGAGAAGCTGGAAAAAGATCAAAATTGTGAAGTGGATTCCCTCTCCTCACTCCCACCAGCATATTTTGGACTTTTCACGCCTTTTTGCGACCCTCAGCCCAACACTCTTCCACTCCGCGTGCCCAGAGCACTAAATGGGGACAGTCCTGACGGTGAGATTTTGGTTGAGCGAATCCTTGGCCGCTCTTGCTGATTAGTGGCTTGGCCAGCCCTTTGGAGACATTGGAATTCCCACCCCGAGCTCAGTTCCAAGGCACAGAAGGCAAGGAGTCCAGGAAACCTCAGGACACACTGGACGTTCTTGTAAGGGTCATGTTATTTTCCCTCATTTTCCTGCCGCTTTGGGAAGAACCCCATTAAACAGTTAACCAGTCACTCAATGATAACCAATGATACTTAGTCATCCTCAGAGTCCATTTGTGTGGCTTGGGATGAAACCCGATGTGTCTTTAAGGCCCAAGGAATGAGAATGTGGTGGTGGGCTCAGACCATAGGTTGTGGAGTTGATTTGGTCTGGGTGTCCCAGCCAGGGCTTACGGTGGTGATATCCAAACAACCCACTTTGGAAGGATCAGGCCTCAAGGGCACATGAGTCTTTGTCACCTCCCACCTCCCAGGCAGGCCTCACACCCCCCACCAGGCACCCAAACTTGGCACCCATCAGTACAGAGGGGAGTCTGTCTTCTTCCTGGGTGCATGGTCGTGCTCATAGGTACCTTTTGATAACAACTCTTTCTGCTGCCCTCCCTGTAATCTGGGACCACAGGAACTTGAACTGTAGACCCCCCACAGGATTGTCAGGATTACAGAAGGTAATTGGTACACCTAAAATCACATAAGGTTGGGGGAGAAGCAGACTGGGGGTGAGGAGACCTGGGTTCTAGTCCTTTGGAACTTCTCATGGTGTTTGCTGTATAGGAACATCTCTGCTTGGGCTCTGGCTGAGGTTCTGATTTGCTCTTAGCTTTTATTTGTTTTTCTGCTAAAATGAAAAGCAGAAACCTAACTATTGCAGAAGTCCTCAGTTTCCCCATTTTTAGAGTAAAGGCAGTCAGGCTGGGTGATGTCTAAGACATCTGTCTGAACACTTGCTAGGTGAGCTGACCTTAGTTTTCCCCTCTGACCTCAGTGTTCCCTTCTGTAAAATGAGAGTTAGGATCAGATGACTCCCAAGGAGCCTGCTGGGTTAGACTAGATTGTTCTTCTAGGGCAGCAGGAAGATGGGGGAAATGTTGACATGACCCTCACAATGGCCAGCGTGTCCTGAGGTTCCCGAACTCCTTGCCTTCTGTGGCTTGGAACCAAGCCAAGTGACTGCTTAGCAAGAGAGGCCAAGTATTTTTCAAACAAAATCTCACTGGCAGGATTGTCACTTACAACTCGAGACAGGACAACCTCAGCTTGGTTGAAGTGGCCAGACAGGTCTCTAGCAGACAGTCTCTAGCAGGATAAGCTAGAAGGGGTGACTGCAGGAGAAGAGGTGATGGGTGAGGAGGGAGAACAGTGGCCCTGTTGGTGACCTGGGGAAGGATGGCCTGCTGGCTGTAGAGTCAGATCAGTCTGAGTTCAAATCCTGCCCCTGTAGCTTTCTCATTGTGTAATTCTGGACCAACTGTTTGGCCCATGGAACCTCAGTTTCTGCATCTGTAAATTGGGAAAAACAGTACTTACCGCATAGGACTGTTACAAGGATTAAATGAGATCATATATGTATAATACCTGGTATCTGGTCAGCTCTTCACTAGCATTAGCTTTTCTCATCTTTGTTATTATGAATGACTGATGTCTTGAGGGGCCACTGCAGCACTCTGACATCCTGGTAGCTGTGGTGGGGAAATGGGAAGAGAAGGGGAGCTTTGTGGAACACTGTGTGCCAGGCACTATGCTAACTGCTACACACGCATTAGTTCATTCGATCTGCACAACAGCAGATTGAATAAATAAGGACATGTATTCCCATTTTATGTATAGAGAAGGTGAGGCACATCAAGGTAGAGGAAATTGCCTGAGGTCACACAGCTTTTAAGTGGCAGTGGTGGGATTTGAACCTACCTCCGTTTCCCTTTAAAGCCTGGACTCTTTCCACTACACAACATCATTTCCCCAGGAGGGGCAATGTTAGGAAGATATGGGAATGCAGAATTGTGGAGCCATCCGTTTGCACAGAGGGGATAAAAGTCCCCCTGCTGGGAGCCAGGACCCTTGTACTCCCACCCCATCTCTGCCACCATCAGCTGTCATTGCCAGGAGGGCAAGTCACAGAGGCATCCAGGCCTCAGTTTCCACATCTACAAACTCAAGGGTCAGATTGAATATTCTCCAAGACCCTGTTAGCTTTGTTAGTCCATGATTTTTTAGGACAGTGTTATAGCTAGAATTTAGTCCTTGGTGCTAGATTTTACAGGTTTTCTGGAATGGGAATTTTTGAGGAGCCCTGAGCAGGTAAGCTTTTCTTTTAGATCTGCTAACTTATCATTCTGCTTCATGGAGAACAGGTGCCAAGTAAGGATCACTGATCATTTTTTTAAAATGAGAAATGCCACCAGAAATAATGAATCACAATTTATTACCCTGCCCTGGGGTGTGCAGACATTGGTCATGGAGCATCATTTGGAAGCCAAGGTGAATGCTGACGCTCCTCATTAGGACAGGCTCCTTTGTGATTGAAATTCCACGAAGACTGTCATTTCTAAGCAACAGAGATGTCCACCTTCTCCCGCAGCAAGAGGAGCTCAGTTCCTCTTGTTCAGGGCCGTCAGAGACAAGAATGGTCTGCTGCTTCCTAGGAGATCTCCTAGGAATGGGTCTCCCATTGAGGAGCTAGAATTCCAGGGGCAGGGGTGACAGCAGGCAGCCAGAAGGTCAAATGCATCCCATCTGACCTTGGGCCGCTCTGCGTGAGAGTTATGGCAACAACACAAAGTAGCCTAATTAGCTAGCTGGTGGGACCTTACCTGACCACCTGGTTGGGGCTCCTGCTGCGAGGCGGATGCTGCCAGGTGTCTGGGCGGCAGGCTCAGATCAACTAGTCATTGCCACTCCTGCCAAATATAACTCGTTACCGTTGGAGCTTAATTCCTCTGACAATACATCCTGAAAACAAGTGTGTTCTGAGCCCCCTTCCCCCAACACAAGCTGTGCATAAAGCCTCCATGTACACCTGACTCACACGTGGGTCGAAATCCCCAGGATGTATAAACCAAACTGTGGGCCCTTTCAGTTCACCCTGATCACCGTCTCCGCAGTGACGTCATCCTCCCACACACCAGGGCCTGGAGCTGGGTGAGGCCCGCAAGTGCCTAGGGTGGCAAAATTTGAGGTGGCGCTCACTCTCAGGCTCCTGCGTGTGTGGGATTGGCCCCTGAGAGTGAGTGCCTCCTTAAATATTACACCCTTAGTGCTTTCTCTTGCCTCAGCTTAGTCCCGGCTCTGCCCCACCCACTTGTGATCTTGTGGCCTTCGAGAGAAGAACAAAGGCTTTGGAATTAGAAAGCTTTAGCTGTGGATCTTGGCTCCAGCTGGGAGACCTTAAGTGAGATATTTAACCCCTTGTGAAGTACTTAATCTGAGTCTCAGTTTCATCTTCTGCAAAATGGGACTACTAACAGCTGATTTGTAGAGGGAACTCCAGAAACAGTCACGTCTGCGCAGTCTCCCGTAGTCAGATGAGAGCAGGTGTCTCAGCTGGGTAGACTGCTGCCAGTCTGGCGGTTTTCTTCTGCCGGCCCCTGCTGTCCAAATCACCTCTTCTCCCCTGCCTCCTTCCATCCTCACTTCCCACTAGCCCCCATGGTCAGGAGGTGAAATGGATATTCCTTAGTTGTGGACTGCCCCACTGTCTTGGTGGCATGGGGAGTTCAGACTGGTCAGGATCATCCCTGCACCCAGCCCCATCCCATAGCCTGGAGGACAGTCCAGCCCTCCTGAGGCAGGCGATTTTCTCCTGAGATGTCAGATACCTTTGGGTTTCACAATGGTCTGTGTGTGGAAGGATTTTGCTTCAGGGGAAAGAGAGAGGTGCGTTTGTTGGGTTTGGGAGGAGGTGGGCTGCCCTCCCCCATAGCCCCCTAGTAATCATGTTGTCCAGGCAAGGGCAGCGGGGAGGCCGCAGAGGCCCCCTGGTCAGTGGAGGCAGCAGTGCAGAAAAAGGACACCCGTCCCTGGTGTGTAGCCAGAAGGAAAGAGTTGACCTTGATGGTAGGTTGGGTTTAGAGGAAGCAGTCGCTTCTGCTGTTTCCTTAACCTACAGCTTTTGGACAGTGGCAGCTCTACCCTTTCAGCTCCTGAGGCCAGAAACATTGGGCTCATCCCTGACTCCTCTCTCTCTTCTCGTTCCACACTGAATCAGAGGAAATTCTGTAGCTCTTCCAGCAAAATAAAATCTGGTGTCTGAGCATTTCTCCCAGCGGCACTGAAACACCCTGGGTGGAGTCATTACGGTCCCCGGGACAAGGAGTACAGCCCAGCCTCCTAGCTCCTGGCCAGGCATCTACTCTTGTGCCCTGCTGTATACTCGAAGTGTAGCAACTGGATGCTGCTGGAAATGTTAGATCTGTTACCCCTCCATCCAAATCTCTGCAGTAGCTCCCCATTTCCCACAGTAAAGGCCCCACGAAGCTCTACATGATCTGTCCCCACTCCCTACCCCCACCTCTCTGACTTCCTCTCCTACTTGTGCTCCTGCCAGCCACACTGGCCTCCTTGCTGTTACTAGAAGTCAGGAACACTCCTTACTGCAGCCGTTCCCTCTGTCTAGAATGCCCTCCCACATGTCCAGTTGGGTCACTCTCACTTCCTTCAAGTCCTGGCCAACCTCTCAATGAGGCCTTCCCTGCCCATTTCAAAATGGCCTTCTTCCCAACCGTCCTCCCCAGCACACCCCACCCTCCTTCTACCCTGCTCTACTTCCTCTTTTCTCCAGTACACTCACTACCTTGTAACCTGCCACAGACAATATAATTATGACCACTATTGGCTAGGGAGATCCTGGCTAGAATGTAAGCTATTTGAGGCCAGGGGTCTTTGCTGGATTTACTGATCTACCCAAATGCTTAATGAAATGACCCTGAGAGAGATCGGGGTGTGTGTGTGTGTGTGTGTGTGTGTGTGTGTGTGTGTATTTAAGTTTATTTATCTTGAGAGAGAGAGAGAAAGCATGAGCAGAGGAGGGACAGAGAGAGAGGGAGAAAGAGAATCCCAGGGAGCCTCTGCAATGTCAGTGTAAGAACTCACAAACCGTGAGATCATGACCTAAGCGGAAGTCGGCTGCTTAAGAGACTGAGCCACTCAGGTGCCCCAACCCCAAGAGTTATACCTTAATCTCAATCCTAACCTTCCCTTGGGGCGCATGGGTGGCTCAGTCGGTTAAGTGTCCAACTTCAGCTCAGGTCACGATCTCACGGTTAGTGGGTCCGAGCCCCACGTTGGGCTCTGTGCCGACAGCTCAGAGCCTGGAACCTGCTTCGGATTCTGTGTCTCCCTCTCTCTCTGCCCCTCCCCCACTCACACTCTGTCTCTGTCTCTTGAAAATAAATAAATGTTAAAAAAAAAAAATCCTAACCTTCCCTCAACCCACCTCTGCAAGTCCCTTAATCAGTCCTCATCCCCTGAAAACCCAGTGCCTGCTGGTCCTGCCATTCTGGAGCCCCCTGCCAGGTCCTGGAGTCTGTGCAGCCAGTGTGTGGTGGTGTCTTTGTTTCTCTCCCAAGGCACAGGGGTCCCAGGTACCCTGGGGGGAGGGCTACAGGTGGGAATGTGGGAATGGGGAGGCTCTGGACCAACAGTGCTTGCCTAGCTGGCTGTATGCACCCACGTCAAGGATCAGAGAGGGTTTGGGGGGAGTCTCATCCTTGTAAGATCTTTTGATGCATTCTGGGGACTCAACTGGCTTGTGAGCAGAGGGTTGTCAGTGTTATTAAATTTAGGATTGGCATAATTCCCGAGTAAGACAGAAGTGGTGCTTCTGTTTCCACTACAACTTTGTGTGAATCATCCCATTGTACTCCTCCAAGAGTCCCATGAGGAATATGCTGACATTATCACCGCTTCACAAGTGTGGGCACTGAGACTCAAAGGGGTTAAGTCATTTTCCAGCTGGCTCAGCTCATAAGTGATGGGGCTGGGATTTGAACTCAGGTTCGTAGGATGGGATCCTGATCCCAAGCTCTTCCTTTACCCAGATGTTTGATTGACAGATAAGCCCCATCCAAAACCACAGTCCCCATGTTCTGCTGATGTTACTTCTAAATGTTTCTTCACTCTGTCCCTCCTTCTCATCCAGAATGCGGGAGTGTCCTTCGACTGACATTCAAGGCCTCCCATGGTGTGGTCTCCTCCCAGTGCCCCTGTGACTCTTAGCCCCCACTCTGTGTCGTCCTAATAGTGAGTCACTGGACCTTTGCCCTCACACGACTGCCTTCCCACTTTCCCCCTCCACCTTCCACCTCATCTCACCTCCTTAAGTTGTATTTGGCCTCCAGATCTGGCTCAGGTGTCCTCTCTGTGAATCTTTTAGTAAACTCCCAGGTTGAGTACAATGCTTCCCCCGGAATTCATAGTGTCCCAGGTGAAATGGTGTGGCCCACTGTGCAGACATTGTCTCTGGGTCTTGCAGGCCCTCAGTCCCTTCATCTTTATGCATCTAACATCTGGCACAGTGCCTGGTTCATAGTAGGCCATCAATAAATACTAGTTGAGCTTCACTGCACTGAATGGCCATCCATTCTCAATCAGGCTATGCTAGTGGCTATGCTAGTTAATCCACAAAGTAATTTTTTTTAAAGAAAGGTGTTATTGTGTCCACTTTATAGTTGCAAAAACAGATTCAGAGAGCTTATGAGCTTGTTGAAGGCTACTCAGTGCCAGACGTGTGATTTCATTTGAACCTAAATGTTTCTAAGATCATGCTCTTTTCACCTGGCCAGGCTGCCTCACCTAGGGTGTCTGTATAAACAAGGATGGAAAGCTGAAGCTAAAAGATTCATCTCTAATGGTGGATTTAGTTAGGGTCCTCAAGTAGAGGGTGGGGTTGGAATTAGGGAGGAGGGAGGCTCCTAGCCTTCCTCCCTCGGTAGTTCCTCAGAGAGGTGTCCCTTCAGCAGCTGGGCGGGGTAAGGTCGCCCCAACTTTCCGCACTGCAGCCGACTCACCCACAGCCTTCACTGTCCCCCCACAGACTTTATTTCTGGTCCTCTCTGATCTTGGGTCCCGGTGCCTTCCCCGGGTCCCCAGCCCTGGCAGAGTTTGGGGACAACTACCGTGACGCCCTCACCGTCAGGTGCTTGTGTCCAGATGACAGATCACCCTCCACTTCTGTTGATGCTTCTTTGGCATGGACACGTCTTGCAGGCATGCTCATTCTGGTCACTCTGTCGCGTGGTTCTTCCAGGTGGTGTACTTCACGGCCACGTTCCCGTATGTCGTGCTTGTGATCCTCCTCATCCGAGGAGTCACCCTGCCTGGAGCTGGCGCTGGGATTTGGTACTTCATCACACCTAAGTGGGAGAAACTCACGGATGCCACGGTGGGCTTATGCTTTCATTCACACCCCAGGGATGAGTCTCACTCTGGGACAGTTTGACAAAAGGGGTCAGACTTCCTCCCCCAGGGTATCTCGCTGTCCGCGTTTACAAGGTCCTGATAACCTAGGACCATTACACACTCGGGAAGTCTTTAATGAGAAGTGGGCAGCTGGGGTTTTTTTCTGATCCCTGGAGTGGTTGTCCTACGTAGCTGTCCTGTATCCGGGGTTGAGGTGCAGGCGAAAATGAAGAATGCAATGCCCGTAATAGCACTGGGCCACCTCACACGACTCATTGGGTACTAATTATAGTGTGTTGGGAATGGAGTTTTGCTGGGTGGAAAATAACAGCACTTAGGCAAACCACAGCAATTATAACTTAAAGGGCTCAGGCACATTTGCAGACTTCTGGCACACCCACACGGAGCCAGCACACATTTGGACTTCCTCTTTGCATATTCTGTACAGGCATATCCTATTCTCACATTCCCAACCCGAAAACCTCCAAATGAGGGGGTGATTGGCTGGTAAGTGAATTTCCTCACCTTGAAGAAAAATCGGCTTATACACAGTATATTAAGAACCTATAGCTTGGATTGGGTTTGGCTGCATGTAACAGAAAACCCCAGGTAATGACAGTGTGAACAAGACAATTTTCTTTCCCTTTGATGCATGGAAGTGGCCCAATGTACATAGTTAAGCACTGGTTGGCTGGCTTCGTAGAGTCCCAGGCTCCTCTCTCTCTGTCCTCACGTGACTCACTTCTGTGTAGTTGCTAGAACCCCTGCCATCATATCCAGCATTCCAGGTAGCGCAAAGAGAGTGCGGAAAGAGGTGGAAATAGGTACCCTCCCTCTCTTAAAATAAAGGAGAAACCCCAGAAGTTCCACATGATACTTGTTTTTCACATCATTGGTCAGAAACTAAATCATAGGATAATCTTCTCGTAGCTGCACTTCCCCTTGATGCAGGGAGGGGGTCCTTTCACTCGATGAATGGCTGTCTTTACATGAGACCACAGCTTTGTTACTCAGGAGCGTGGGACAGTGGGTGGTGGGGTAGGCGCACACTTGCCAGCACAGGCTTGAACTTTCTCTTTGCACATTATAAGCACAATTTAAACACTGGGTTTAATTTATAAAAATGATGGGAGGTCTATTGTACAAATCACATAAACCTCTAGCTCTGACTCCTGAGTGGCCATCTGGAGTTTTATGGGGACAATTAAGAGAGATCACCAAGAGAACCAAGAGGCGTTGTCAGCCAAGTTCGAGGAGGATGTGGCACCATGCAATCCACTGTGCTGAGGCCCAGATGGTTTTACTAAGGCGAGGAGCTGTAGAACTCTAGAGTTTTAATACCAGCTGTAATCTGTAAGGACATCAGTTTAAGAAGGTATTTCTTTTGTACCCATGGCTACGTTTGCTGTTCCAGTTATTTATCGAGCACGTATGCAGCTAGAGAGAGGGCTGTCCCCTTCTGTTCAGTTCTACGTGGCAGGACGTACAAGCATGACCTGTATGTGTAGTCTGGTTTCCTCTCCTTCGATTAGAATGGAGGTTTAATCTCCCAGGGAATTTACTGCCCCTTTTTGGCTTCCAGCACAAATGATGTATGTTTCTCATTTGTGTTGGTGTGCCTTTCCCCCTGGGGAGATGATGTGGCCCTGACTTTGGGAGACTCCCCTCCCCTCCTCCAGTGACCTTGGATCTTCTCCCCCTTTGCCTCCCAGGTATGGAAGGATGCTGCCACTCAGATTTTCTTCTCTTTGTCTGCTGCATGGGGAGGCCTGATCACTCTCTCTTCTTACAACAAATTCCACAACAACTGCTACAGGTACGTGGAGGCACTTGATAACCCAGAGGTGGCTGCTGAGTGGGAATAAGGTCTGGGAACAAATCAATGGACTGGCTCATCAGACTCCTAAGGCCTCACACTTAACCTGAGGTAGACCCAGAGGGTTGCTTCTGGCATAGATGGAACCACCTGCCAAGTCCTAGCTGCTGGCTTCTGGTGGCCTGGACCCCAACCTGCAGGGCCGACTCTGACACATGAGCTCAGTGGCTCTTTATGTGATGGGGTTGAGCCTCCCCAGAGGTTGCTGTGCAGCTGGCTGTGTCCCAGGATAGTCATTTGTGAGCTATCTAGTCTATGGATACAGTTGTATGCTGGTCCCTGATGCAGTGTGGTCACTGTCCCTTGGCAAATACATTGCCAGAGACCCCAATAAGAAAGGCAGCAAGGTACAGGGTAAAGAGAACTCTGTTGATGAGCATGTTAATTCACGGAAATGTTAGTAGATGTGGTGGGCATCTTTTCACAATGTATATATGCATCAAATCATCAGGTTGTATACTTTAAATATATTACAGATTGTATTTTTAAGTTATACCTCAGTAAAGCTGAAAAAACAATGCAAGATTTGAGTCCCTTTCTAGATCTATTAATCAGAATATTTGGAAGTGGGGTGTGCCCAGGAATCTATATATCCAGAGAGGATCCTCAGGAGATTCTGATACATAGTGACATTGAGAATATTTGGATGGTGTGATGTTAGGGAAGCCCAAAGACCTCCACCCAGGAGAGCCTGGACAGCTCCTGGAGGAGATGACGTCTGAAAGTTAAATACATCTACAACAAACAATAAGAAAATACAGTCTATTCTATTGTTGAGCTGATCTAAAATAGAAAAGAAGGAAGAGAGGAAGGGAGAGAGGAAGGAAGGAAGGCAGGAAGAAAGGAGGGAGGGAAGGAAGGAAGGAAGAGAGGAAGGGAGGAAGGAAGCAAGCCAGCCAGCGCTAGAGTCAGATGGAATTGGATTTGAGTTATGACTTCATTTACTAACACGTGAGACGTGGGCAAAATACCTCATGTCTCTGAGCCTCTTTTCTCTCATCTATAAAATGCAGATTATATATATATATATTAATATATATTATATATTATATATTATATATTATATATTATATATAAATGGAGAGGTAAGAGATGATGTATGCAAAGTTTGTAGAACAATATTTCACACATAGTAGGTACTGAATCAATGGAAGCTGCCATTATTATTATTTTCTAATAATGTATGAGATATTTTGTGAATGAAGAGGAAAAGATTATAGTTAAGCTGTGAGCTGAGGTGGTTGGGATGGCTTCATGGAGGTGAGATCTCTACTGGGCCAAATTTCAGCAGGTGCAGGGGAGGTGGGAGTTTATTTCAGGTGGCAGGAACAGCTAGAGGTGGGAATGAGACTGAATGTGATGGAGATGTGAGGTGGGAGCAGGTCTGTGGGACTGGAACAGAAGGTGTGTATGCAGGAGGCTAGAAGGAAATGGGCCTGAGCTGGGCGGAGGCCAGGTTGGAGACAGTTGTTGTACTAGCTTGCTAGGGCTTCCATAACAAATACTGCAGAGTGCGTGGCCTAAACAACAGAGATTAATTGTCTCACAGTGCTGGAGACTAGAAGTTCAAGATTGAGGCGTCGGCAGGGTTGATTTCTTCTGAGGCCTCTCTTTGGCCTGTAGATGGCCTTCTACTCCCTGGGTCTTCACGAGGCCCTCTCTCTGGGTGTGCATCTGTGTCTTAATCTCTTCCTGTTAGGGCACCAGTCATTTTGATCAGGTCTCACCTTAATGACCTCCTTTTAACCGAATTACCTGCGTGAAGACCCTATCTCCAAATATAGTCACATTCTGAGCAGCTGGGGTATTAGAACTTCAATATATGAATTTGGGGGCACACAATTCAGCCCATAATGGCCGGAATGCCAGCTAAGGTATGTGAACTTCTCTGGTCACGGCTGCTCGTGAACTTATGACCCGAGAATCAGTCTGAACACTGTCCAAGGGGATGCATGGCTCTGTGCTTTGGTAGAAAGGAGGCTCTGTGATGTGGCAGAAAGAACATGGGCCGAGGCAGTAGGTCTGGGTTCAAATCCTGACCCACAATTAATTAGCCCTTTTCTTTCCCTGTGCCTCAGTTTCCTTATCAGTAAACTAAGGGGCCAGATGAGGTGGGTTGTTTACTGAACACTTGCTCTGTGCCAGGTTCTACGCTGTGCAGAACATCACATGATTCTCTCCTCACAGCCACCTATGAGAAAGGTGGGGTCATTGCCACCATTTAAAATCACTGTGGAAGGAAATAATTTGCTCAAGGTCACGTGACCAACAGGTGGGAGAATCAGGATTTGAATTCTCTCTGAGGTTCCATCTAGCTTGACCTCTCTTTTGAGTCTGGCCAGGTTGGCTGGACAGGCAGGCTGGGAAACTGCAATCATATTGCCAGTAGAGGGCGCCGGGGTGAAGGCAGCGGGCTGGTCTCCTAGCCTGCCTCAACCCCTGGGCTTTTGTGTGCCCCACCCCAAGGTGTCCTCAAACCCTGGTGGCATTTCATGGTCCCACCGCCTTCTCTTCTCTCATATATGATTCCTGTCCTGGAGTCCTTGAAAGGCTCCATCCCATCCACTTCTGTTCTGATGGACAGTCTTGCCTCTGCTACTTTGATGAGGGCAGCCCTGGTTCGAGAGCATGTAGAACTAGAGTCTTGACCCAGGGGCCCTGGAATAGGGCAGTTAGGAGAAATCTTTGGTCAAGACTGGTTGTTCCTTTCCGGCCCACAGTGAAAACGTGTTTAGAAATGGGCACGTACACACATACACATGTGCATTCAAACTCAGGGGCACACATTTGTGTGTCCTTCTCCTTGTCCCTTCCTGCTCACAGAGCACACCTAATGGCAAACTCTTGTCTCTTCCCCAGGGACACTCTCATTGTAACCTGCACCAACAGTGCCACGAGCATCTTTGCTGGGTTTGTCATCTTCTCGGTTATTGGCTTCATGGCCAACGAACGCAAGGTCAACATTGAGAACGTGGCGGACCAAGGTACGGTGCGTTTGTCACCCCGCTGGTGCAGGACAGGCTCCAGGCTCACCTCACGAGCTCCTGACTTATGCTCCCCTGGGAAACTGGCCTTCTGGAATAGGAGATGGTGGGACAGCCCAGCACCGCCTTGTGGAGAGACTCGGACAAGCTTGAGTAGGAAGCTCATGCAGGGTCAGAGCTGGCCAGTTCCCAACCAGAGGGGCTGGTAGAGAAGCCCCGTTCCTGCTTCCTCTCCTCTCTTTGGTTTTCCCTTTCCTCTCTTAATGCAGCTCCAGCCTGAATAAGTAAGATCTATGCCTGTTATGCCTGTCAGGGGCAGGTGGAGGATTCTTTGGGCAGCGCCCAAAGAGGATTCTCCAGCACCCTGGAGCTGATGTGGACACAGCCCGCTGCACGATGGCATCCCTCACAGAGGGTCTGTGGCAACCGAGTGCTCATGCCTACTACCCGGAGCACCGACTTCAAAGCAGCTTTTCCTGACAAAGCATTTTCTGTTTGTTAGGTCAGGTGTGCTCTCAGGGCCTTCTGCTTAGTTAGCAATGCAGACCTGCAATTTTTTTTTTTTTTTTTCCCCAGTGAGTGGAAAGGTTGGATGGTGGTGGTGGGAAGGATGTAGAAAAAAATGTTTACTCTCCATCCAAGTGATCCCCATATTAATGGCTAACATTTATATGGTACTCGTGAGTTTATAGAGAGCTTTCATTTTCATCTCAATCTGTATTTCCAGCACAG
Organism: Leopardus geoffroyi; assembly: GCF_018350155.1. NCBI lineage: Eukaryota > Metazoa > Chordata > Mammalia > Carnivora > Felidae > Leopardus > Leopardus geoffroyi. Next base: position 76,381,388 of record NC_059329.1, read on the forward strand.
CGTTTTTGTAGATAGTGTTTAATATTTTTATTTAACTCTTTGTTTCCTCCCAGCCTTACTCCACAAAGGATCCCGTGATTAAGGGATTTCATTGTGGCTACTGTCTGTCATTTCAGTCATTCTCTAACCAGATGTTCGTGGGATGCCTTGGTGTTGGAACTGCACCGGGACTGTGGGGACAGGACAGGGCTTCCTTCAGGGAGCTCACTGCCATTCCCAGATCATGCTCCAATGCGAGCACTTGAGGGAACTAAGCCCTAGAAATGTCACCTTCTCCTCGGGCTGCTGCTGGGCTCTCTGCTGGCTCCCCAAGGATAATTAATTAGGGCTTCAGTGATGCTGCTGGTGCACAGTGGGCCTCAAAGAGTTAAAGAGCTGGCATACTCCAGGGGAGTAATTACCTATACCAGGAGAGAATGTTAACCCCCCAGGGTGTTTGGTTCTTCAGCACTGCATTAAATTAGAGTTGCTGAGTGAATGCTACCCCCCTGCCCTCCTTGAAACCTCTCAAGTCCCCGGGGAGCAGGGAGGGGAGGGAGAGGAGAGAAGGCCTTGTCCTGGGGGGGGGGGGGTGCCTGTGCACCCCAGCTGTCCTCATTTCCTCTAAGCAGAGTAGCTGGAGCAGGGAGGTTCTGGCTCACTTTTTAGCAGATCTGAAGTGTCTGTGAGTTTTGTGACATTCCTGAGCTCATCGTGAGCCAGTGGCCATGTTGCAGGGTTATGATTCCTGAGATGTGTGGCCACTTTAGCTAACTCTTCTGAGCTCTTTCCTGCCCCAGGAAAAGGATTTGGAGGCACCTGTCGCTAAAACCCAAACACAATTTTGTTTTTCCTTTATAAAGAAAGACTAAGACAATTGCCCATGCTTCTTTCTGAAAACTTCCCCTTTCCAGATTTTTTTCACTTCCTCTGATTAAATGGGGAGAAGAGCACTTCTTACAGGTTCTAATGTGTTAAATCTCTGGTTGTCACTGGCACAGGGACAGAGTGCCTCATTCCGCATGAGGGAGTGGGCACTGGCTCATAAGGCCTCCTCTCAGACCCCCTGGGGCAGCTATCCCTTCATCTGAGTTTACACACATTCTTAAATGTGATTGGCAGGATGTCTGATTTTCTCAGGTATGATGGATGCTATGCAGAATCCAGGAGAGACATCTGGGGTCGGGCCCGCAGTCACTGTCAGCCCCACCCCCTCCTAGCTGGGCCATGTTGGCATGCAGACATCGGGTACATTTTTGCTGACCCAACACTAGTAACTGTGTTTTGGTCTTTACTCCAAAACAAGTTATCTTTAGTGACCTAACAATATTCTATTTTGTTTACCACTCCCTTCTTAGGGAGGCATTTTTGTCAAAGTCATTGCTGTACATCTCAGCCATATCGGTTTGGGGGAAGCTGAGGATGGGATTAGTGATGACACCAGCTGTCCTCTGCTTTTACAATGAGCATAGGGAAGGGGGCATGTTCTCAGTCATCTACCCCAGAAAAGCACCTGCCTGGGAAATCAACCTTTAGGGTCACCTGCCAACCACCTTCTTTGCTGCCTGTGGAGCTGAAACTCTTGGTCAGAATCCAACCAGAAGCTCTATCAGCAGCAGAAATGCTCATCTACCCTCAGATAGACTGGGTTAGACTAGAGTAGATGAACACAGATGTGCATATTGGATTTAGAGTTCCCAGATCTAGGTCCCTAATCATTCAGAGACACTGCTGATCAAAATGAATACTCTCAAACAGGACTGACCATCCATCCAACTGTCTGTCTATCACCTGGATGCCAGTCCTTCCTTCCAAAGGCACAGTTCAGGCAGTGTACCCTCTGAGAACTTTTCCATTCGTAATAGGCTTCCCAGCAGAGTGGCCGTATCCAGTGTGTTGTGATCAGTTGTATTGCATTGGCCAGAGCCCTGGTTGTGTTTTTAGAGACTCTCTAGGATAAAGCAAGACAGAGACCTCCTGTCCAAGTTGCTGACATGCAGAACCTCTTTGATCCCCTCTCATAGGAAGAGTATTGACGATCTTTGCGTACTGAGTTCTCACTATGTCCAGGCATTGTTCTGAGCCCAGTGTGGGTACTATTATCCACATTGGTAAGGAAACTGATGTCTGTCCAGAGAGAACAAGCCTCATCTAAAGTCCCACAGCTGGCAAGAGGAAGAGCCAGTTTTTCAGTCCACAAGGGAAATGGAGTATGCCCTCCAGCCACTGGGCTATACTGCCTCCCAGTGGGAGAGGAGAGGAACAGGACTCGGACTCTATGGGACATAAGGGCCTCTTTGGGGAAAACTCTGCTGGGGCTCAGTCAATCCATTTTTCCAGTGGGGGAGAAAAAAAAAACCCTGAACTCTACAAAGTAATATAAAAATGTATTTTAAAAAAAATCCACTTCCCAGCCACCTTAGATACACTGAGTTTGCTGAAAGTGATGCCTTCACCTGTGTACTTCAGGGAGGCAGATGTAATAGAAGCAGGCTGAATATTTTGAAATCATTTCCTGCCCCCTGAAAAAGCAGTAAAGCCCAAAGGGCCAAATCCTGTTAAAGCAATCAACCAGGTCCTCGTGTCGTGGCCGTTTCAAGACCTTCTTGTCCGCTTTATGGGCCCGGCTGTCGCCAGTGCACTAAACTGGATTCCTTGGTGTTCTGCATTTGAGACCTATTTTGAACTGTAGTTTAATACAGACTTTTATGGTTCACATAGGAAGCCTTCAGAGGCTGGCTGTGCCGTCTGTTCAATAAATGCATAAAGCGGGGGTATCTTAAGCATTCAAGGCTTTATATTTTAAATACCCCAAGGCCCTCGGCAACATTAGGAACTAACAACCTGATAAATTCCAGTTTAAAAAAGTGCTGTTATGCTTGAGTTATAAAAACTCCAGGTGCTGCAATATCTGATTTCCAAACGTGCGGTGGCTGTGGATTAACCTGGCATTCGCTTGTCTCTGCCACTATCATTTAGTTTTCTATTTACGAGGAAATCTGTAACTGCTGGGTCTTTAGCGATCGTGGGTCACAGTAATCTTCCCAGTGAGGCTATGAGGCAGGTAGGAATGTCTGGCAGTCTTTGTGAGAGCAGAGAAATGGCAGCTCAAACCTCCTCTGCCAAGGCCACGTGTTGTATTTGCTGAAAACCCTGAATCAGAACCGCTAGTTTCCAAGTTCCTTGTCCACTCATAATCACAGTGAATAATCTGTGGGTTCTGATGATGTGCGAGGCATTGGTCTCAGTGCTGTGCCTGTGCTGTCTCATTTGTTCCTCATAAACACCCTGTGAGGTATTTTTGTTATTCCCATTTGACAGATGGGCAAAATTAAGGCTTATAGAAATGAAATGGCTTATCTTGAGTTACATAGCTGGAGTCCTAGAGTCTGAATTTGGACCTGGATCTGTCTGACCATTAGAGTCCAATTTCCTTTAACCTTTACACTGTGTCTCACAGCTCCCTTTCCCCAACTAATTATCTGTGGATTGATGTAGCCCTGTCTTTACCAAGCCTTTGAAGGCAAGATAATAAAAGCAGTAGATGGATTCATGATTTATGCAAAAGGTTTCTCCTGGAGGAGTGACTAGGAGGAAAGACTGTGAAAGGCAGGAAATGATGTCATTCGTGGTGGTCTAACCTAGTGCTGGGTTTCTCAACCTCAGTGTTATTGACATTTGGGTTGCATAATTCTTTGTCATGGGGACTGTCCTGTGCATTGAGGGATATTTAGCAGCATCCCTGGCCTCTGCCCTCGAGATGTCAATAATCATCCCCCACCCCAGTAGTGAGAGTCAAAATTGTCTCCAGATATTGCCAAACGTCCCCTGGGTCAGGGGTGGGGGCCTAAACTCACCCTTGGTTGAGAATCACTGTTCTACAGGGTAATTATTATATACGCTCCCCCAACTCATCAACACAGAGATGGGGGGTTTTGTGGCATATGTGTGGGATACAGCCTGGCCTTGGAGTCTGAGTTTCTGCTGTGGCACTATTTTTAGCCCACCTCTGAGTTCACTGAAGTGTGGGCCTGATTCCCTTAGTCCTTCCCTTCAAGGAGTTTGAGGTCTAACTGGGGAAGTGAAAGGAGATGAAGAAAAACAACCAGTGGAAGCAGCATATAATATGTCTGTGGAGAGGCCCCTGTGGGCTTCCTTCCAGGAGGAGGGGGTCTGGAGCTGGGCCTGTGTGCAGTCATCTGTCTTGTTCCTTTTCAGGACCAGGCATTGCATTTGTGGTTTACCCAGAAGCCTTAACCAGGCTGCCCCTCTCTCCATTCTGGGCCATCATCTTTTTCCTGATGCTCCTCACTCTTGGACTTGACACTATGGTGAGCCGCGTCCCCTTATCAAAGGAAGAGCCTGCCCGAGGCCCTTCCTGAAGACCCCCTCGCCTGCTTCCTCTGTGCAGCCTGTGGCCAGGTTGGCCTTGGTAGTTTCTGAATGTTTCCCCGAGCAATGTAGGATGGTGAGGTACCTGTCCAGGGCTCAGGACAACTTTGTATTCATGGGTGACTCGTGGGGTCGTGCAAAGAAGCCGTTCCCTCTCCTTCCCTCCACTCCATGCAAGTTTTAGCCTGTGGACTTCCATCTTTGGTGTCACTTTGCCAATGCAAATTCTGTAGGGCTGGATAAGGGGGAATAATATGAAGTCGATTTTAGGGAGATTGCCGTGGGGCTGAGACTGCCACAAATCTTGCTGGCAGGGGCTCAGACTTTAGTGGTTGGCGCAAAGAGGGGTTTTCCTCAAGTTGAAGATCAAATTCGAGGTAAACTGGAGGAAAGGAATTTACATCTCATGAATACCAAGTGAAGCTTCACATGTCCTGACGGATGAGTGTGTGCAGTCTCTGGGGGCTGGATATGCAGTTTCTAGAGCTCACATCCTTTTGGATTCCCCTTGCTGGCCTTGTGGGTTGGACCCCAACAAAGCCTTTTAGACCCATCAGGGGAATGCAGTCCTAAGAACCAAACCTCATGAAAATACCTCTTTCCCCGGTGGGAAACACAAAGGACCTTGGGAACCTTTTGGGTTGGGTGGTTTGTCTCAGATGCCCCTCTCCTGGCACCGTTCCAGTTTGCCACCATCGAGACGATCGTGACCTCCATCTCAGATGAGTTCCCCAAGTACCTGCGCACACACAAGCCGGTCTTCACTCTGGGCTGCTGCATTTGTTTCTTCATCATGGGCTTCCCGATGATCACTCAGGTGAGCTGCCTGCTGGCCACGTGCTGGGGTGGGGCACGTGGGGGCCCGATGGCTATCTGCTCGAGACTCAGAGTAGTAGCCGAGTCACTGCCATTCCAGTGTGGACAGCACCCAGTCATGAGGGATTCTGGCCACAGATAAAAACCCGTCACCTTGGCTACTAGTGTTGCTTGTAGCATCTTCATAATTGAGATGTTGCTTCCCTGAGCCAACAAGGCAGGTGTGTCCTACTTTTAAGAAAATAGAATACATGAAAATCCAAATTTACTGACCAGAGAAATTCCCAGTTGGTTACTCCTTACACACGGGAGTCAAACAGCTATTGGATTCCTTCTAGTCCTGCACGTTAGCTCGCTCAGTATACGTATTGCTTTTGCTCGCTCTCTCTCTCTCTGTGACCTTGAGCAAGTCACTACTTTGGGCCTTAGTTTCTTCATCTGTAAAATGATGAATTGGCATAAGATTGTCTCTAAGCCTCATCTGTTATGGAGAGGCACAAAGAGCCAGGTAAAGGTGCAGGGGGATGTGTGAGGAATGCCCAATGACACCTAAAGGTCATATGAAGGTCAGGGGAGTGCAGATTTAGGGGTAGAGCTGTCTATTGCTTAAGGCAAAAATGAAACCATCTGCCTGCTTTCACATATACGTCTTCAGATGTTGACCTTTGCCTTTTAAGAGTGAGATGTTAGATCACTTTTCTGTGCTTGTTTTATTGATTGGCTCAGAGTCTCTCGAGGAATTGCTTTGCTAACATGGCAAGGCCCCCAGCCTGCATACTAGACTGGGATTAGGTTACCACTGTGGAGGGGAGGGGAGAGCCTTTGACTCCTGCTTGTATCTGACTCTCCTCCCCACAAGGCAAGGATTGGCTGTTCTAAGTGGGAAGAGCCAGGATCCAAGCCCACTGGTGTTGATCGTTTTCTTTTACCTACCAGGGCGGAATTTACATGTTTCAGCTTGTGGACACGTATGCCGCGTCCTACGCCCTCGTCATCATTGCCATTTTTGAGCTTGTGGGGATCTCCTACGTGTACGGTAAGGAGATCGCCATGCTGACTGCCAAGGGAGGACTTAGTGTCATAAGTCATCCGTGGCAAGTGGGTTTTCCATATTTAATAAGATAATGACAGGTTTAATTGCGGCTCTTTGGGAAACATAAGAGGGCTGCACCTTTATTTCCAAATTTGCCTCGGGACCACCGTGACCCGAATTTAACTGAGAAGCAAAAGGTGGCTGATGGTGAAACTCAGAAATCCCTCTTTGTTTCAGAAACTCCTAAGACCATGCCTTTGGGTATGGTCTGACACGTGATGAGTTAGGATCTGTGGACGTGGCCAGATGAGGGAGGAGGAAAGCTGCTTTGCAGGTGTGAAATTATTTCCTGGTCTTGCAATCCTCATCGAGCTTGAGGCAAGAAGTAGCTTCAAGGCTGGGTCTCAGATACCACAATGAGAAAAGAGGCCACGAGGCTCGCTGGTTTTAGGAAACTTTATTAACATAATGGAAGTCTGTGATGCAAGAACTCAATCTGAGCTTTTCCCAGGAATGAACTTCCAGTTTCCTTACAGTTTAGTCTGTCCTATTATCACCATGGCAACCTGCATCCCGTAATTAATGGGGGCTATTATCAAGAACAATAGGAAGGTAGGGCAGCAAATGCCATCTTTGCCTTTTGTGTGGAGGTGCTTGTGCTTGGTGGGGGGGTGTCTCACCAGGGGATCTCCTGGCCCCCTTGTGTGCACTGCCAGTCACACAAGCAAGCCCTACTGGGTTCAAGGCACTAATGACTTCTCCGTACCTGGAAGTCTTAGAACCATCCACAGACTAAGGCCTCCCTAACATAGATAAGGTCACCAGAACCAGGAATGTGAACAATGCCAGTAGAGACTATTTGTATATTAAAACCAAAAAGACATAGCAGCATGCTCTAAACTAAAAAGAAATGCAGGGTATCACTTGGAACACACGATACACATAAAGGACAAATGTCTGGAGGAAGAGGGGTCAGGCCAGACAACTCTGCAGAACTCCCCCTTTTAATTAAAGCTGGGGGCCCAGAAAACTTCACTGTACAGCCAGGTATCTATCGTTGGTAGGAGCATCTTGCTTTTTGTTAATTTCCTGCCTGACAGGTGCTCAACAGCTTCTTGCTCTCCTGAAAACTTCATTAAAATGGAGGGGTGGTGGTGATGATCACGATGTGAAAAGGAAACGTCTTGGGTGCAAAACTTGGGTGCCCTAGAAACAGGAAGATACTACAGTCATTTGGGTGTTGGTGGAAGGGACATTGGTCTCAGTCTAGAAATCACATCCCCGTTGCCGGGAGAGTTTAGTTTCTGCTGGCCAGAGACATGGGGCCAGCACTTTGGGCGGAAAAGATAGCCTGGAGTCGGCAGTGAAGGCAGATTGACGACCTGCCGTTGAGTCAGGGTGAAGTGTCAGAGAGCCTTCTACCTGAGCAGACACTGGCAGGAACCCAGTCAATGTACCACTGTGAATCTTAGCTCTGTGCCCAGACACCAAAGGCTTTGCCACAGAGAGGCAAGAAGAGGCCCAGAGGCCCCCTTTTGGAGACACAGCCCCTCGTGGTGGTCCGCTGGCAGAGTCAGGACGGAACTTCATTTGCAACCTTGGACCAAGTGCAGAGAGCTGTCTCGACCTCCTCTACTCTGTGTCCTTACTGCCGACTGCCACAAAAGGCACACTTGCACAATTCGATTCTATAAAACAGTGCTTCCCAGTGTGGATTACATATATCATTAAGATAGAGGCCTTTAAAATTTTCTGTTTTTAGAAGTGAAATTGCACCCCCTCCCCATTATAAATCTGATAGTAGATTTCTTGGTTCGGAAGGAAAAATAAACCCTGAGTGCCTTAGTCCCTGAGCTGTGCTAATTTTTCTGGGACCATCAAGAAAATTATCTGGACTCTAAGAGAGCTGGCGCTTAGCAGCCTCCAGAACCAGGCCGACTCTGTGTTGAGCTCAGGGTGAGCACAGTAAGTGGGCATGAACCTCTGATTTGGACCTGGATAGAATTTTAAGATTTTTTTTTAAGGTTATTTATTTATTTTGAGTCAGGGAGGGACAGAGGGAGAGGGAGACAGAGAATCCCAAGCAGGCTCTGCACTGTCAGCATGGAGCCCGATGCAGGGCTCGAACTCACGAAACTGTGAGATCATGAGATCATGACTAGAGCTGAAACCAAGAATCAGATACTTTACTGACTGGGCCACCCAGGTGCCCTATATCTGGATAGAATATTAAGAAGTGAATCTTAGAAGAAAGGAAAAGCCTGAACATATATATAATTTATACTCCAGAAAGTGGTATGTTCTTTACTCAGACGATGAGGCCAGACTAATGCAAAGTTAGTCTAAGGCCATTTAACATAGACCTGTGAAGAATGAAAATGAACCTGACTGATGTGAGGCTCTCCCTTCCTGACTAAGCAAGTGAATGGCAGAGATTTGTGTTTTCTTTTTGGTTCTGATAGTCTCTAGACTCAAGATTCCAGAGGAGGAAGAGGTCATTTGAACACATAAAATATGGTGGGTGTACTTTGCAAGTTTTATCTTTGGATTTGAGTAGCTGATTCAGGTTCTGCAGTCAGGATTCCTCAAAGGCCAATATCTGGGTTTGAGGGATCCAGATTGAAAAGTGGAACTCCCTATGTTCTGTGTAGGTGAGATCCCTTTAAGAGATTTTTAAATAAATAGAGTCACTTGGAAAAAATGATTTGTACCTTCCTGGAGCTCATCAGTTCAGGAGACTTCTGTCTGGGGGACCTTGTACCTGAACTGCTATCACAAAGACCTCCTGTCTGCTATCTGCTAGACTCTACATTGTGTGTTTCCTCTAAGTTGCAATATGTTAAATTATCTTGCTTGTGTTTTCAACTTTGGTCAGTTACTTGTTTCATATCTCAGCCCCCAGACTGTCTTTCTCCACATCCTCATGAGGGATGTTAGATTCACACCAAACAGTGGCTTTTACATGATGGAATATGTCCTTCTTCAATTCTTGTTACCCATCCTGCAGGCCGAACTCATCGAGGGTTTTGTAGTACAAAACAAAACAACCAAGTCTCTCCAGAACTCTACGCATGCAAGCTTAACTTTGTTCCTCATGACTCCACCTTCTTTAAGAACATTGTTGACTGAAATGTCACTGTCTGCCTCTCATTCAGAGTGCAAATTCCCCCAGCAACATTTGCTGGGGCTCAGTAAACATTAGGAAAGACAGGCTGCAGTCCATTAATAACTCACACAGGTAAATGTGTGAGTAAATGAACAGGTATTTATTAGGTGCTTACTGTATGTCCTGTGTGCTCCTAGGAAGGTGGGGAGGGATATTCAGGTGACTTGCCAGATAGCTCCAGGAAGAGTAAGGCCACTTCACACTTAACATTGAGAGGAAGGTCAGGACTAAGCTGCACATCCCTGGTCAGGAGCGTTCGCTGCCCAAAGATAAAGGAGGGCCAGAATAGCCAGGAAAAATCTCAAGAAGGTACTGTCTGAGAGAGAAAAAGATATAAAAGAAAATAAAGACTGAGATTTAGTGAGTGTTGAGCTTATTGGTAACCAAGGTGGGAAAAATATGAGCTAACACATAGGGTTTTGGCTTTTAGAGATGGGGCCTTCATTATGAAGGAGCAATTTGAGGTACACACAGTGCCAGAGGCCTAACTTGTGGGACCTAGTACAAAGTGAAAATGTGGAACCCCTCATTAAAAATGTACTAAGAATTTCAAGATGGCAACCAAAGGCCATTAATCCAGGGGCAGCACCCTTCTGAGTGTGGGGCCCTGTACAAGTGCACAGCTCACATGCCTGGAGGCCAGCTGTGGCTGCACAGGAGGGAGAGCAGCCCCCTGAAGATCATGTTTAGACCAAGGGCAAGGGTATGGTTTATAAAGACAGAAGCCACAAAGCTGCATGGGTGAAAATGATTGGTTGGTTGAAACAAGTTTTTATTTCTCAGTTTAGGATTGGATGGTTATAAGGAGCTTGTGGGAACCAATTTCTGAGCCCCAAATCTGTTTGTTGAGTCTAGAATAGTAGCCATGATTTACCACATTTTTCCTGCTGTTTTCCTGCTAACTCAGTAACAAGCAGTTGCTCAGATCCCTTTTGGAGCCTATCTTACCCCTCCAGACTCGAGATCATGCAGCAGGCAAGTCCCTATGCATATGCCCCAGGCTCCATGAACAATTCTTTTATCAAGAGTTAGGCCTTGGTGACTGGGTGGCTTAGTCGGGTAAGCATCTGATTCTTGGTTTCAGCTCAGGTCATGATCTCAGAGTCTTGAGGTCAAGCCCTGCATTGGGCTCTGCACTCACAGTGTGGAGCCTGCTTGGGATTCTCTCTCTCTTTCTTTCTCTGCCCCTCACATGCACTGTCTCCCTTTCTCTCTCTCTCTCTCTCTCTCTCTCTCTCTCTCTCTCTCTCTCTCTCAAATAACAAATAAATTTTAAAAAAAGAAGAGTTAGGCCTTGAGGGTGAGGGGGATTTGGGTCAATGGAAAGAACAGAGCAGGAAGAGGAAGCCACATAAACAACGGCCTGAGAGGAAGGTAGCCATTGACACAGTAAGGGACCCAGGTGGGGACTTGGGTGAGTCGGCCATGGGATGGGTATCGCTGGACTGGGTTTAGAGCCAGCACAGGGTAGAAGGGTTGGAGAGCCTGATCAGGAATGAGCGGGAGGCAGGAGGACGAATGCCTGGTGGCTCTCAGCCCATTCTCCTGCGCTATACCTGCAGGGCCAGCCCACAAGTTGGCAGAAGGGGCAGAACCATCATGGGACCTGGAGCTAGTGGGAGGCCAAGGCCAGGTGTCCAGAGCCCTCATGTGAGTCCCAGAGAGGGACATGACTTTCCGGACACTGAGCTGGCCCTGGAACCCAAGCCTCCTCCCTCACCATCCCAGCACCATGCTCTCTGCATCAAACTCTGCCTCTTGCTGAATCTGAGCAGCCCCCATCTGCCCCTTCCTACAGTTCTGTGTCTAGCTCCTTCCCCCTCTGGGAAAGCTGGAGTGCTCTTTACCACCATCCCTCTCCTCCTATAGGAGGCCATCTCTGTGTCTTCCTCGGGTCTAACCCTGCGCTCCATCAAATCAGTTTCCCATTCAAGCTGTACATCATCATCTCTTGGGGATGGTCTATTGGAGAGCAATAATCTGGTAACAGAATTGAAAACAATAGCAGAAACTTCTAGAATCTTTTTTTTTTAAACACTCAGGCTTCCTTCAGTGTCTTATGTCTATTTTTCTGGGCCTTAGCTTTGATTTCTATTCCTTTGAGTTTCTCCCCTCACTGCTCAGAGAGGCCACTCATTTGAAGGCATTTGGTAACACTAAAGAACATGCACCAATAACAAATCCAAAGAGGGCCAGGTCAGCTGCTCATGGCATGAAGTTCTTGCCTGTGAATATAAGGAAGCAACCTGGAGCCTCTTTGTGTCATGGATTGACCTCTCCAGTCCCCCAGCAAACCAACAAAGGCTCAGAAACAGAATACCTTTCCTGAGATCACACCATGAATTAGAGGCAGAACAGGGGTTCAATTCTTAGATCCTAACTCCCCATCCAGCACTCTTTCCCTTGTACCACATTGTGATTGACCCTGATCAGGGTTTAAGATAGAATAGGAAGCTCAGCTGCGACCTGAGAAACTTTAGAGTGAGTTGAGAACAGCTGTCTTTGGTGAACGTCCCACACCGTTCCCAGAGCAGGCTGCTCTATAGCTAACCTCAGGCTTGGCTGTCCTCCATCATGGCTGCTGTCAGCAGGGCCTAGTGATTCATGATCATGAGAGTTAGCTGACATTCTGGGTCTGGGCTTGGCATGGAGTAGAAGCAAATAACAGGAGCTGAGGACTATGGAAGGTCTCAGGATCTATTATTTTGAGGATGATGGCTAGAGTGGACTTTTGAGGGTAAACTTTAATATTGAAGTATAGCATCGTGTATACAGGAAGGAACACAAAACTGAGTGTACAGCTGAATGAATTTTTACCCCCAGGTAACCAGCATCCAGATCAAGATATAGGATATTATCAGGCTCATTTTTAAAAGAGGGGTTGAGATGAACTATTTTGTTCCCTGAAGGAATACCAGTCTGCTTTCTACCCCAGCAAGAGATTGCTTTTTCATATCACATTATTCTTTCCTGCTGCCATGCAGCACAGAGCAGGCATTGAGGGGACAAGGCTAGAGGATAACTCTGGGCTGAGGTGGGGACAGGGGCACAGGTCAGGTGAAGGCAGCTCGTACAGGTGCTACATAGGGAGGGGATGGCCAAGGGTAAGAGATAGCAAGTGAGGACTGGAAGGGGAGCCCCCAGAAACTGAATCCCCCTGCTCCTCATGGGGCTAAGGGCAGAGGACCCAGAAACCTAAGGGGGTTGGGAGAGCCCAGGAACTGGAGGAACAAGTGGCCAATGTCTCAAACAAAAAGGTCTCAAGATGTGCAAGGGATTATTCCTGAAAGGAGGAAGCATAGTGGAAATGGGGGCTTTCCCCGAGGAGTGCCTCTGCTCCTCTTGACCTGCAGGGTACCCACTTTTCACATAAATGACCAGAGGATGAAGGAATGGGGAGATTTAAGCTGAGGCTCCTGGGCCTCTGGTCAGAAATACTGACTCACTGAAGCTTGAATTCAGGGAGCTTTCCTGTCCCATCAGCATGGCGACCCACACTTGGGGGAAAGCCATGCTTCTGATGAGTTCAGGAAACAATGTGATAAGCTTTCCCTTTCCAAAACCTTCCTCAGTGGCCCCTCCGTCCAAGGAGTAGCTTAAAGGTCTTGATAAACTGTGAGTGTGTGGGGATGGTACTTATGTGCGGCCATGAGAATAACCATCTCCTCTGCTTGATACTTCAGTGAAGTTGATCAGTGACCAGGACAGCAGTCCTTTGAGCTCCAACAGAATGGGCAATGGCCGTTGCCATCTTACACAGAATGAAGATAAATTGGCTCATGGAAGAGTGTCCTTGGGAGGGTGGGGACAAAAACTAGTAATGTAGTGACTCTCACTCTAAATCCCAAGGCTTTCGTAATACACTGTGCTTATTGACCACGATCGTAATGGATTTTGCCGAAGTTGTTGCTAAGCACATAAGGCCAGCTGTGAAAACAGCCGCACAGGTGACTGTGCCTGGCTGTGGCAGTGCTGAGACGCCTGGGCTAGACTGCAACTGAGCTTTTTAGATATTACCTTGGGATGACATTTTTGACCCTCACTGCAGAGCATATTTAATATCTATTTAAATGTTCAGTTTGCCCTAATCTTCCTGGCAGCGAATCATTTGTCTGATGGTTTCTTGCATAATAGGGGTCATGCTGACACCAGTCTGGGGCCATCCCTAGCCAATGGCACTTACTTGAGCGAGGGCCTCTAGACCCTGTCCTCTACCCTCCCTTCCCCCAACCCCCTGCCACTGCACCTCATGCTGTCTCCACTTGTCTATTTACAGGCTTGCAAAGATTCTGTGAAGATATAGAAATGATGATTGGATTCCAGCCAAACATTTTCTGGAAAGTCTGCTGGGCGTTTGTAACTCCAACCATTTTAACGGTAAGGATTGCACGCTTTATCGTGTAGTTGGGTCTCGCCTATGTATGTGGTGCTTTACGTTTGAACCAGGTGTATTATTCTTGCCTTCCGGAAGAGGAAACTGAGGTTCAGAGAGATCTAGTGGCCCACCTGAAGGTGCTTAGCGGTGACTCATGCAGTTTGGAGCAACCTTACAGAACATTTCCTCATGTACTGTTAGCAGATTACAGTCACATTTCCTGCGTGCTAACCACAGTCCGGGCTCTGTTCAGAGAACTTTATGTGTGTCACCACATCTCTCCCTCACAGCAGCCTCGTGGGGCTGGCGTTGCAGTCGTCTCCATTTCACAGATGAGGAAGCTGACACCCAGAGGCTATGTGACTTACCTAGCACTGCACACCTAATAATTAGCAACCACTGCCTGGGTTCGAGCCCAGGCAAAAGGCTCCAGGACTCTTGCTCTTAACCAGTACTCAGTAGAGCTGCTCTACAACCAAGATAGCATAAATTAGACCTTTATGGTTCACTTTTATTGTTTTTTGAGAACTATCTCATCATCCTCAAGTGTGACGATGACATTTTGAGATCATCTGACATTCATCTTCTTAAAGATCAGAGCCCTTCATGTGTCAGTAAATCTGCATAGGGACTTGCATGCACATCCCGTCCCTTCCTTTATTGTGATACAGGCTGAAGGCTTTGCCTTAATTCACCCTCCAAGCACAGTAATTGACCGCGACCTTGCCTTTCCTCCGCTTCCCTGGCTTGTGATGGGTGCTATCAAAGCAAGGCGGCGGGAAGCTGGCTGTAGTTCTGGTTGCAGCCGGCAGGTGGCACTGGAAACCAGATTAAGACCGTTGATTAACTTCAGCACCAGGTTCTCTAAAGGAAAACAAGACAGGATGAAGTAAAATTGTAAAGAAAATATGTATTTCCTTTTTTTTTTTTTAATTTTTTATTTATTAAAAAAATTTGTTTTAACATTTATTTATTTTTGAGACAGAGAGAGACAGAGCATGAACAGGGGAGGCCTGAGAGAGGGAGACACAGAATTCGAAACAGGCTCCAGGCTCTGAGCGGTCAGCACACAGCCCGATGCGGGGCTTGAACTCACGGACTGGACCGTGAGATCATGACCTGAGCTGAAGTCGGATGCTTAACCGACTGAGCCACCCAGGCGCCCCTCTTTTTTTTTTTTTTAACTGTCACAGAGTGAATTTTAATCAAAACACCTCAACTGATTTCCGAAAAGACATAAGTTTAGACAGAAAAACCATTCAGCATTTATCTCCCTCTGCACTGACATGAACACCATACTGAGAGGCCCACATCAATGCTCACATTTTAGAGGCGATAATTTGTCAGAAAAGTCCCACTAGATCTGGGGCACGAGGGGTGAAAAGAATCAAAATGGATTTTCCAGTTTCTTGAGTTTAAGACTGAAATGTATATGAAGAGCTCAGATTTACCTGATTGGTGGGGGGTGGGGGGGGTACTTTGAAACTCTCCTGCCTGGGGACATTCTCTGGCTCTCCTGAGCTTCACCATTTCCCCCAGTCACCACCACATATGATTTATTCTTGGGTGAAATCAAGACCTGACTTTCCTTCCTGTCTTGGAAGAGATTAAGCTCCAGAGAATTTTATTATGTTTTGCAGAAACGTATCACATAAACATAAGAACCGGCACCACCATTTGTGGAGGTCTGTTTGGAGGAAGGCACTTTGCCCCTAAAGCTTCCGACCACTCTGCTTAGTGGGTGATTCTTCCCCCCATTTTACAGTTATGTAAGCTGAGGCCCGGGGAGGCTAAGGAGCTTGACCAAGGCCACAAAGCTTTCAGGAGGCAGAGCTAAGACTTGAATCCAGGGCTTGTAGGCCTCAAGCCCACACTCTAATAAATTTCTAGAAACTCAGTGCTTTCATTTCCAAGTGGAGTTTGGCCAGTTTGGAATTAAAATAATTCTAATCTCTGTGAGCAGAGAGTCAGGGAAAAGAAATTGCAGGGACTTGCTGTGTTTTTTGAGAAAGTTTCTCAACCATGCTGTGCTTTCTTGATTTCAATTATGAAACTCCCATCAGAAACCTGTAGAGATCCCAGAAAAGCTCCTGATCCAGATTCCCCTTCTGTGTTTGGGAGCTATGGACAAGTAGAAGCGGTCAAATCCATTGTCAACTGATGTACCTCTCTCCTTCCTTGGCTGCCATCAGCAAAACGTCAGGGTGGGCCTGACTCAGTGGTTAAATTATTCTCTCTCATGGCCAGGCTTGTCTGAGGCAGGGTTTTATCAAAGTTGGCTTGGCAGAGGGAAATTTATGGCAAGAACAGGTGTGCGCACATAAGTTTGATGTGGAATTTGTGCAACTGGAAATGGGTACCAAAGGACCAAGCCTAACACTTATTTTTTGCCACTTGCCCTTCTGTAAAGCGAGTATTTGTGGTATGCTGGAATGAACTGAGATTATGGGTTTAAATTACTTAGAAACCTCTGAAATGAAATTGATCATTTTTATATGTGCCTTCTTGGATTTATAGAGCTATAAATATTCCCCATGCAATTATTGTATACATAGTCAGATCACGTTACTGAATTATGTGCACACATAAGCAGATGTATTGCTATTTATATAGTAAATGAAATGGAGTAACTTACCATAATTACATTAGGCCATACTTCCAATAGACTGGTTAATAAAGTTTATAACTCTAAGGGCAAATGTTTAAAAAGGGGCCTAGAGTAAGGCATCTCTTTCCGTAGGAGCAGCGTTTTCAACAGCCGTCTTCAGGCTCATGTTGCTTCAGATCAATACATTGAATTATTGTTGCATTGAAATAATCACTTGGCCCAGCAGCCTGGGCTTTGCAGCAATAATATAGATATGCCTTACATTTGTATAGTGCTTCATGCTTTTCTAAAACACTTGCATATATCATCTTTGCTGACATAATTCCCTCCAATCATTTTTGGGCCATTGTTTTACTGCTTAAGATAGAATGAGATGTGTGGGACGGTGTGGGGGGGGGGGGAAGGCAGGACTTATGTCATCGTTATTAGGTACATTATTCTCGGCTGCCACTATATTGCCGCTATGAACACGGGCAAGAACACAGTTTCTCAGGTCAGTGCTCCCCAAAGGTGTGGCAAGAACAGTTAGAACGCCTGTTCTGTCTTTTCCAGTGCCTCTCTTTGTGTTCCCTGGTTCCCATGGGTGTTCCCTTGTTCCTTCTCAGCTGCTCTAAACTTGCTTTCAGAGGGTGCTCATTGCTCCTGCCGAAGTGTTCAGTGATGCAGATAATGGGCAGAAAATGACTCATCACCTCTCTTCAAATTGAGAGGGGACTTTTGAGTAAATATCAGACCATTGTTCCCAGAAAGCCCCTCTGTGTTGTGTACGCAGTGTGAAATATATCCATTTTGTAGCAGAGAAGTCTGAGACATGAGGGTCCCTCCTCTAGTTAGCAGTAGAACCGAGATCAGCCTGCTGGCCTCTTGGCTCTTGGCCCACTGTTGGGTGACACGGCCCGTTCATCTTGAGTCGGTTGAGAGTGCGCCGTGCACCCACTCTGTGCCCCATGGTTTATTATAGGACTCAGCTTCAGGCTCAGTCACTGCTTGCCAACCACTCCTGGCTTCACTCTGCCAGCTTTAAAGGCAGCGCCTGGATACGGGCCATTCCCCATTCAAGGAGAAGTCAAGGTAGATTCAACTCATTTATTTTTGTTTTTATTTTTTAATGTTTATTCATTTTTGAGAGAAATTGAGAGAGAGAGAGAGAGAGAGCATGAGTGGGCTGTCAGCACAGAGACTGACGAGGGCCTCGAACCCACAGACCATGAGATCATGACCTGAGCCGAAGTAGGACATTTAAACGACTGAGCCACCCAGGCACCCCATCAACTCATTTCTAAAAATATTAAAATACATACATTTAGGGGCACCTGGGTGGCTCAGTTGGTTAAGCATCCGACTTCGGCTCAGGTCATGATCTCACGGTTCGTGGGTTCAAGCCCCACGTTGGGCTCTGTGCTGACAGCTCAGAGCCTGGAGCCTACTTCAGATTCTGTGTCTCCCTCATTCTCTGCTCCCCCCCCCCCCCACTCAGGTTCTGTTTCTCTGTCTCTCAAAACTAAATAAACATTAAAAAAAATTTTTTTAAATACATACATTGAATGGATTCTTTCTCACAACAAAAGCTTGATTATCCACTATAGAAAGTACAGACAACCCTTTAAATACGCCCAGCTCCACGCATCAGTCCCCTTGATGTATGGCCCTTACAGTGTCTTCACAGCCTGTGTGTGTGTGTACCCATACACGTTGCTCAGTTCTAGGAGATGGCAAATGCAGCTGGCCAAGTGTGTGTCATCTTCCTCCTGAAATTCAGTTTCCTCATTTGGAAAATGGATTATTAATAATACCTCTTTCAGGGTTGGTCTGGATATAACATGGGATCATAGATAGGAAAGCAGCAAACTGATGGCAGGGGCTCAATACCTGGCTGTTAGGAATGAACACTTCACATCACCAGCCTAACACATGTGTTTCTCTTTTCTTCCTAGTTTATCCTTTGCTTCAGCTTTTACCAGTGGGAGCCCATGACCTATGGCTCTTATCGCTACCCTAACTGGTCCATGGTGCTCGGATGGCTGATGCTCGCCTGTTCGGTTATCTGGATTCCAATTATGTTTGTGATAAAAATGCATCTGGCCCCTGGCAGATTTATTGAGGTAATTCCATCAGCTCCTTTTCCCTGCCATCCCCTCCCGAGGGAGAAGCTCTCAGAGCTCCGTGCATTAAAAAACAACAGATTCGGTAAACTTATTCTCCAGGGAGACTTGGTGATTAAGTGATCACAGTTGCCACCGTTTCTATTAAACCCGTTTTTATTATGTATTATTCCTCTAATGGAGAGACTTAGCCGATCCGCAGGCCAAGCTGTTATGCTCTTCCTCACTGCCCTGGCAGCTCTGGGGAATAAGGGATCATGTCTCCTCTTTCCTGGAGTTCCCCTCCCCCCCTCCCCTTACCCACAGTTTACATCTGATATTTGGTTTTTAACCACATGTCAGATTCCCGCTTTCCTGATGTGCATCTCTGTCCAAGTCTTCTCCCTCCAAACATCTATTCCCATTACGTTTTAAATCACTACCCCTTCCTGTTGGACTGGTATTAGAATGGCTGAGGGGTCCAAGCTCATGAACATGTCACCATCCCCGTACAATGTAATGAGAGGTCCGGGGCATGGCTGGTGTGAGGTGAGACCTGTCCTTGTTAATCCCTTGATGGATACTTTCCTCATTTCTAAAGAAAAAAAAAAAAAAAATCCCCACCCTGACTCCAGGGTGTCTGGGAACGCATTGCCACTTGTTCAGCCACCAGTGAAGTGTCGTCAGGCTTTTGTTACTTATGAGAAGTCGCTGGCTCAGGTGTGCTAGGTATAGATCAGCACTGCCTCTGTCTTGAAAATCCAGAGGTTGGACCTTTTGGACCAGACCGGTGCTCCTCAGGGTTTGGCCCTGGACCAGCAGCATCAGCACCACCTGGGAGCTTGTTGGAAATGCAAATGAGCAGGCTCCAGCTGGCTCCACTGAACCAGAGGTGGGGAACGGGAACCACCCCCCCCGCTACCCCCCCCCCCCCCAGTCTGTAGTTTAACCAGCCCACCAGGTGATTCTGATGCACACTCAAGTTTCAGAGGCCTTGGGATAGACCAAGGAACACCTGCCAATAGAGGGCAGCGAAGAACAGGCGTATGGGCTTGGCTCTTGGTCAGATTGAGAAGAGGAAGAGAGGTCTCCGGAACATCCCACAGAGGGGGTGGCTTTTATTATCAATGGACTGAAAATGGAGACAGAGTTGACAAAGGGAATGTAGGAGTCTCCTTACTGAAGCGGTATTCCAGTTTGCATCCTCAGGAAATTGTCTGCTGTCCCCTTGAGGTAAATTACTGTGGGCCCCTTTACCCCCAGGGCTGTCTCCCTCTTGCCCCAGATGAACCTTCCACCAACTGACCCAGAAATCTCATTCCCTTTGAACAGAAGCTAGTGTAGCCTCTGCTACTTTTGTCTTAGGCCGAAATTCCCTAAACTGATGAGTTGGTTCTATAAATTTATTATGGTTGATTTGGGACACAAAGGTTGCAAACTGATGATTAAGGGGAGATTAAACTAACAGCTATAAGAAATAGCTTCACTTTAATAGGTAATAAACATATAATTGTTCCCCCTTATGGAGTCTGAAATATGTTTTCTTAACTTTTTTCTAGAAAATTTTCCCATCACATTATGTTTTCTGTAAAAAGTTCAGTTGAAGGATCAGAGACAGTCCCATTATTTCTGGCTCGCCTACACTGCTGAACCGAGTCAGGAGCATATATTTTTTGTCAACAGATAATTAAAATCTTTGCTCACTCTTGGCAGTGTGTTTTTGGGGTTGTGTTTTTTTTTCCCCGGCCATTTATATACTTTGGGGAAATATGCTAAACAAAATCCAATTATTTTGATGTAACAACCTACTGTTGGGACTATGGAACAAAAGTAACTGAGGTGAGCGCATGTCTTTTACAGACCGCGTCTGGCAGTGGAGAGAGAAGCTTGCGAATTCTCTTCATTCGGAAGGAAAAAATGTATCATTAAAATCTGGGTCCTTTATCCTCTGTTAATCTTGTGCAAGGCAAACTCTGAGCAATTGTTACATTGCTTGCAGGGCGATGTAAATAACTTCAAGGGAACCAAAGCACGTCTCCTCTTTAATGTCCCTTGACCTCGTTAATTAAGAGGGCTATCTTCCTAACCGCTTCTCTTGGCCGGGGACCTCTTGGCCTAAGGAAGGTTCTGGCAAAAGTGGTGTCAAGCAGTTTGGGGATAGATGGGTGGTGCCTAGGGGAGGGGTGGCGTGTTACTTCTGTGACCCTGTGTGTCTTTGGCTTCTTTGCAGAGGCTGAAGTTGGTGTGCTCGCCACAGCCGGACTGGGGCCCGTTCTTAGCTCAGCACCGTGGGGAGCGTTACAAGAACATGATCGACCCTTTGGGAACCTCTTCCCTGGGACTCAAACTGCCAGTGAAGGATTTGGAACTGGGTACCCAGTGCTAGTCCAATGGCATGGGATGGCCCAGACTTGATCCTGTTTTTCCTCTCTGCCTCCCCTAAGGTTTTCCCCGGCTTTCTTCCCATTTTCTTCTTTCTCCTCACGTCTTGGTTCATGTCCATGCATGAGAATGGTTATATAGAAAAGTAGGACACGGTGTCGCATGCTGTAGTGAGGAGCTAGACAGACCACTTGAGGCGCTTTGCCTGTGTCCATGGCGTCAGTTTCCAGAGGGGTTGGAAGCTCAGGCTTTACCAGGCAGGAGTGGATCAACTAGGTGAGTGGGCACTTTCCGGTGAAGTCACGAGTAGGTACGCGAGACCCGGTCGGGCGGGGGTATCCACTGTGTGTTGTCCTTGGTGGTGCCACGGAGGCTTATATAAAATGGCAGAATTACAAGACTGTTGTTTGGGCTCCATAGTGTTGCTGAGCTGAGCAATGTAGTGATTTCATTCAGATGCAGGAAGTTTAGGAGGGTATATTTAGATGGTCGGCAGGGGTCTGAAAATGGTTTAGGATAAGACAGACCAGTGGATGCAGACACCGCTGGGGTGTCCAATTGTAGATTTCCATTTACAATTGGGGATCTGTTTTCCCTCATTTGGGCCAACGGTCTCAAGTGTGCCAAGAACTCAGAGACTTGTCTCTGCACACTGTGAATCTCAGTGGAGAGTTTTCTTCCTTCACTTGTCTTCTGCTTTTTCTTTTTTCTGAAGTAACTATATTTGTGAATTCTCTTCATCATTTCCTCCGCCTGTGCACAAGGAGCCATCCTGTAATTTGCCTCCGTATGGTCATAGCAGATCTCCATTCTAGTTTCTACATGACATTTAACGCCGTGGTTCAGTGTCACAATCCCATGTTTCTTCTCCTCAAAATGTCTTTCTATGAGCTGTAGATCCCTGGTCTTCCAACCTCGGGGAAAACAAGACTTACCCGTTTGTGTCCATATATTTTCTATATATAAGACATAACCTCCTACAAGACAGAACACTTCTCAATTTTTACTCTTTTTCATTCACAGTAAATGCCAACTGTGGTCATAGAGATATCAAAGAAACGGAGAGTTTAGTTGAAAGCAACCATGATAGTCTATGTGCTGGTAGTACATTTTAGGTCACTGTATTTACAGAAATTTCTGGTAAATACAGCTTAGGTAAGTAGCAAGTGAGCCAGTTAAGACTATAGCTTTTAAGACTACATTTAGCCGATTCAATTTTAAGACTTCCCAATTCACATTACTCATAACTGTGCTCTAATGAGAGCGAATCATATGTCTGCAGAGATTGGCGAAGCCGTGACCTTTATTATCTTCTTGTATCCTGAACATGCATATATGAGATTTTTAAATGTGATATGTGTTCATGTAGTCTGTATGCTTAGTGGTGATTTCTGTCCTTATAAATATCTTAAGAATCACTGTAGAGATGGTGAGTTTAGAATAGTGTAGTCTGGATTTTTTTTTTTCCTTACAGTAATAATATCTGAACCTAAAATTGTTTTCTTTAGGGGATACCATCTCAATCACTTTCTTCTTTGTCGTCACGTTACAGGGTCTCAGGCAAAGTTTTCAGTTTAAATCTTGTATATTGATGTGACATTTTCATCCCGTTCAACAGCAGTGAACCCTAACAAAAGACCTTAATGTAACATGTTTTTACTTTAAATGACTTCATTGGTTTAAAAAGAGGTCTCAACTCATTTTACCGAGCTCTTCTTTTTCTAGGGCAAATATCATTGTCATTTGCCAACACTGACGTGATTTTCCCGTTTTTGAGAACTGCCTGTGGAAACTTTAGAAAAGGAAACGGAGTCTACGGCCATACCACCCTGAACGCGCCCGATCTCGTCTGATCTCGGAAGCTAAGCAGGGTCGGGCCTGGTTAGTACTTGGATGGGAGAAAAGGAAACAGAGATGGGTTTTGAACTGTAGGTTTTCATCTCTTTTGTCTGCAGTGCCTGTTTGTTCTTCCCCTCTTTGTTCTCCTTTTCTGCCTATTTCCCAAAGCTAGAACTTACTAGAATCTATCACAGAGACTAAACTGAGCTTCCCCTAGACACAGTGTTAGGAACCTGAGCTGCGGCCTCAAATGCCCCCATGTTTCCCATAGTGACTTGTCTGCCATGAACACTGGTCTCCCCAAGAAAGCCATATTGATGAGAGCCCCCCTTACTGTAGCAGATTTCACATAGTGGTACCGAAAATTAGCATCTCCAGGTGATAACTGGTGGAGCTGGAGAGGCAGGGAGGAAAAACTTAGGTTTGGAAATTATCTCTAGCTTTTCCAATTTGAAGCCTGAAGAAAAGAGCCAAAATCAATTAGCATTCTCTCACGGGACTGGTGTGTTTGTGTCAGGGCGAATAATTTTGGCTTCCCTCTCTCGCCTCTTGGCTAAAACTGGAGTCCAATGCTGGATGCCAACCCCATTTCTGCTGATTATTGCTGTCGTGATTAAAAGAAGTGGGGGGGGGTACCCGACGGCTGCTGCCAGGTTTGTCTCATATGAACTTGAACTGCAAGTTGACTTGTGAGGGCAGGGGCCTCCTTGCTAGCTACATTCTGCTGTGAATGTTACAGTTGGAGGCAGCTACATTTGTGTTTGTCCAGATTTGTCCAGGCTGAGACCCAGTAGCTGTTCCCTGAACAGCCAGAGTGTTTTTCCTTTCCCTACAATTGCCAATTTTCATGTAAAATTTGCTGAAAGGTGAAAGGTTCCGAACTTATCTGGAAACGGTGACTTTGTAAACTCTGTTTTTACCCATTTCTCTAGCCATGTTCAACTTTGAGGCTTTCCCTGGCAGACAGGTGTTCAGCATCCAAGCTGATTCGTCATCATGTATCAACCTTTGCCACATTTCCCCCGCACACTTGGCTGGGATGCTAACCAGGTGGATGTTTCCATGCTATGTGTTTTCTTCCACAGTCAATTGGATGAGAAAAAAATGAATGAGTAAGAAAATGAAGGGCATTGTCAAAAATGGCTCCTTGAGCATTCCCCTTCAAACTGAGTTAAAAACCAAGTTGCTGAGGAAAAATTTTCGTTGGTTTTTACTGGGCAGAATGGTGAGGTATTTTCCACTTGTGAGATAATTTCCTAACACCGACAAATGCCAGAAATCCATTCAGAGAAAAACAAAAGCCATATGTTAAAAGCAGTAACCTTGTAATATCCTTAAAGGAGAAAAAAAAATGTATATTTCTTAACTGTTGGTGTTGTGGCTTCTTATGCAAATATTTGTCTTGCGTATTAGTAACTTTTAGTCTCTTTAGGGCTGTGTGTTTGTCATGTACAGATGTGTCCAGTCTGGTTTTATTTTGTTTGTTTCTTTTATATTCATTTGTTGCATGAAAGTTGTGGTCAGTGCAAAATCTCGATCTCAACGTCTTTGAAATTTCCCATGTGTTTTTAATGTGTAAGAAATGTAACTTGTACTTCAGTGAGCAGCACTTTAAAAATAATTTAATACAATGATCTTTAAATGGCTAAGACTTGGGTTGTCTTTACGCTAATATTGCATTACAGTCGAGTTTTCCTTAACTAAGTCCTTATTTTGTTATCTACATGTGCCTCAGTGCTGCCTGACAACCTTCACCTGTCAGCATGGTCTTCCCATGCCTAAAATTTGAATTTTTCTTTCCTCTTTGTTCCCTTGGCCATCAGTCATCGTCCTCTTCCCAGAGACTTGCACAATAACGGTTGCTTAATGTGTGCTTGATGGCAACATCACACTGCTGCTGCCGTACCTGGATTTGGGTTTGTGACACTCATCTTTGAGGCAGCTGACTCCAGTGGGAGCATGCTGTATGGCAGGTTGTCCTGCAGGCACTGAAGGCCAAGGCCAGCAAAGGAACATTTCCTCTGTTTCACACTGGGTGGGTGTCATACACGAAACTTCCAGGCTGGGAGCAAAGGCTTGGGTGAGTTTAATCTCGATAGTAATTTCTCCATGAAGTGTCCCTGGGATTTCTAAAAGCAAAGCTCCCTATCATTCCCAGAGTTTGCTTCAACTGTACAGAAAGGCCAAGTAATTTTGAATTGTGGTCTTGGCTTGGATCACCTCTGAGCAGCCTGCAGCCAAAGAGAAAAGTATTTTCAGATTGGGCATGAATCATCTCTGAGAGCAGAGGTTTGATTTGCCTGCCATGGATTAAATACATCTTCAGGTAACCATTTGCCTTATAGGTGTATTTTATTGTTAGGATGATACTTAGTAATTGACTAGGAACTGTTTTGTCTTTTTTTTTTTTTTTTTTTTTTGCACTTTATTATGGACCTATCATGGAATAGGTTTATTCTGAAATTGTGTACTTGGCTAATGTCCTAAATGCAGGCATCGTATGTGGTACTGTTGCCTATGAATAAAGATGTGTTCCCTAATCAGGTCCTTATATTTTTTCATTAACTGTACATGAAGAAAATATATTATGTTACAAATGATGCATCATATATATATCTTACAGAGTACATATTATATACTGTGCATTATTCATTTAAAAAGTCATTATTCTTGAGGCCCTACCTCAAATTTTGTATTTATGTCTACAAATGCAATTTATTGTATTATATATTTGCCTATTATATACTAATATAAATTAGAATTTATCTTAATAATGTATGAGTTCACAAACCCTAAATAAATGTCAGTGTTTAAAACATGATGATAATAGTATTGTGTTTATTTGAAACCCATTACCCACATTTTTTCTTTCTTAACAAATGGCCTTCAGGTATCCCCAGGATTGATCTGTTTTATTGGGAGAAAGCTGGAACAGAAATGGAAAACTGACCTCCCGGGAAAATGAGATATTGTGCCGCTGCAGAAACAAATATCAATTAAATTGTTATATTCTTAATCATCAGAACACACTATTGTTTGCTGAATTATTAATTATCCCTCATAGGGAAGGAGAGGGAGGGAGCGAGAGAATCTGAGTGCATCTGAACACAGGGACTGGGCGAGTTAAATCCTGGGTGTGTTTGAATGACCACTTTGTGAGTCTTCAACTGTATTTCAACTCAGCAAACATTTACGTAGCTTCTGCATTGAGTTAGACCCCAGGCAAAACAGAATATGAAATAGAACAGCCCCTGATCTCAAGGAACTCAGAGCCCAGTGTAAAGACTATTCCTGTTAAATCAATGAATTCCATTCTCCCCTTTTAAGAGGGTGGAGACCCCATGTTCCCTGCCCAGAGATGGGCCCTGAGTTCCTGGGTCATGTGCAGAGACTGGTGGCTGGACATTCCTATCTGATCCTGCCACCCCAGAAGCTTGATCTATCCTTAGCTTCTGTGTTGGCAGGCTCCAGGGCAGGAGGGGGTGGGGGGGTGCTGGGCCACCTGTAGAGGGAAAAGAAATGGCCTTACAAGCTGACTCAAAACCTGCCAAGAGCATGCATGTCCGTCCTGTGTAATGAGATTGACCTACGCACTCAGTCTTGTCCATAACCATGCACTTCAGCAGGCAGACCAGGTGGCAAGTCCCAAATTCAGTGTAAGACCTTGTCTTGAGAGATGAAGAAGAGTGCCTGGTGAGATCAGAGTCTGGTGCTGGCTTGTCATCTTAGATTTCTTTCTCGAAACCCCATTGCTCAGTTGTGTTTTCTTTTGACTTTTTGTTTTGAAAATTCTCAAGCATATGCAAAAGTGGGGACTGTGGAATAATGAACTCCCATGTCCCTGTCATTCAGTTTCAATAATTATCAACTCATGTTCAAGTTTATTTCACCTGTCCCTGTTACCACTCTGAACTGTGGCCTTGTGGTATTTCTTTGGAACATTTCAAAAGATCCCCGAAACCCTAGAATTTTACTTGGAAATGCTCTGATGTGTTCGTATACCCCCTTTTAAATAGTCTTTCCCTAAATGGGAACAATGACAAGATGTGGGAAGCACAGAGCTCATGCATCTATGGCAGGACAGATTGTGGGCTGCAGAGTGTTGCAGGGCTCTGCCTGGAAGGAGCTAATATGGCATTTGCTCTTACAACTCTTCTGTCTTCCTCGACCAATCTATCTTATTGTTGCCATTTGTTTCACAGCTATTTGTCTCCTGGACTTTGCAACTCTTTTCTCACTGAGCTCGTTCCTTTGATACCCTCTGCTTTTGCTGATGCTTCCTTCCTCCTTCTCTCTAGATGTCTCTCCTGGAACCAGAGATTTAGAATCCACAGTTGCAAGGAGTTCCAAGGCCATTCGTTGCAGTCTCTGTGATACACAAGTTCTACAAACGGCTGTTTGTGGGAACTGGATTTACAAAGAGATCCATGTGGGATGAGTAGTCACTGCCTAGAAGATTCACCTTGGGGGCTCTTTACAACAGGAAACTCCTCCAGTTTACTTCTAAGATACTTGAACTTTACAAAGATTGGATTTACTTCTCTGATTTACACATTCTACTGTGTGGAACAGAGACTATGTGTGGTTTGGGATAGTCATTTCTTGTGTTTTACTGTAATTTTATGAGAATTGTGATATTGTGAGTCATTTAGCTCAGCCCCATTCCTGTTTTCTGGGAAACTTCCCCCAGACACTTGTAGGATTAGGAGAAAATAATGACTAGTATATAGTGTGGATCCACACTGAAACGGACTCACATTTTTGTTATTCATTGATCCATTCATTCATTCATTAATTTACTTTTAACTCTACCGAGGGTCTTAATTATGTTTCCAGTACCTAAGAGTTTGTGACACATAGTAGATACTCAGTAATGCGGTTCTTTAACGGAATGAGCAAATATTGAGTATTGGCTCTGTACAAAGGAACAGAGCTCTGTGTAACAATGTGCAAAGAAAACATGAGTAAGACTAGATCCTTCCCTCCAGTTTACTCAGAGTGAGTGGGGCTTTAAAGATGGGTATACACGTTGCCATAATATATAGTGGAAAGTACCAAGTGCCATGAAAGGATTTAGGATAAGAACATATCAAGGGGGTATGGAGGAAGAAATTCCTTCCGGCTGAGAGGATCAGGCAAGATTTCATGAGATAGGGACCTGGAGAGGATGTTGTTCGTGAGGAGGGTATTAAGATGAGCTCTCCGGGTGAATGAAAGCACGTAAGTGATGGCATGGGCATAAGACAGACCATTTCAAGAGAGTGATGGATGAAACTGGGAGTATAGTGTATGTGTGTGGGAAGTGGGAACGAAGGCTGAAAATGCAGTGTATGCTTTGACAGTCAAGGTCCTTCAATGCCAACACAAAGAGTCCAGATGCTGTCTGACAGGCCCCTGGGAGCCATGGAAGGTTGTTGAATAGCAGAGAGAGATTTCCTGGCAGAGGCAGCTCTGATGCCAGGGACAAAGCATTGTCTTGGAATCGAGTGCCAGCTCCTTTTCCTTATTCACAATGTCTCCGTTCTCTCACTTGTAAAACTGCAACATTTATACTCATCTCACACAATTGCTCTGAGGAGTCCACCGAAGTTTGTATGTGAAAATTTAACACTGTGGATGAATGTTGGGTATTTACTGTTAGATTTGTGCATTTGGAATATTGATCTGGTCTCTGTGTCAAGGATGGATTAGAGTGGGGACAAACTTGAGGCAAGAGCACTGGTTTGATTTTGCAAGAAACCAGCCTTTTCAAAAACGTCAGATGTGAACTCCGAGACACCAACCAGGTCATAACTCTAGAAATATAGGGGGTCTTTAGCAGGTAACCTCCTTCCTGACTTACATGACTGGGGCCACCAGAGGCTACATTTAAAAGAGCAATCAGCATGGAAATGGCATGAACCAATAGGAACAGACATGGTGGTGGGGCTGGAGAATGGTCCTGGAGACTCTTGCCCTGCTGAGGGCTGCCATGTTGGTTGCTGGATCTTGGCGAAGTCTGGAGTCCAGGGCAGGTGGCTCAGGTGGCCCAGGACAGCCTGGATATTTTTATCTTGCTACTTGTTTCCTCACGCCTTCTCCTCTCAGCTGGTGGAGGCTGAGGTCTTCTGTGGTTATTTATGAGGGATACTCATTTGCATGACTTACCTGCCACGCCCATCCCACGCTGGTGTTGTGGACAGGTGCAAAGAGAGAGCTTTGGGCCCTACCTTCTGAGGTAGCATGAATTTGACCTTTGGCTGAGAGCTTTGACATAGACCATATCAAACAAAAAACTCACTCTGCTCAAAAGTGGAGAGCACCGCTAATCACAAGCCCACGATAGTCTCGACGTGCACTCCCTCCCTGCCCTTACCTTCTTGGGAGTGTTTCCCAACTCTATACCCCCTGTGTCTTGAGGTGGGGGTGAGAAGAACTTGCATTAAGCCAGCATTGGTATTTTGCAAAGTTGGTAGAATGCGAGAGAGAATGGTGGAGACTGAATTTCTCTGGATTTCTGGCAACTTCTTCAACTTTAGGCTTGTCGCTCAGCCACATGTGACATTTCCCAGTCCCCTTGTAGCCAGGTACAGTAGATTGGCTACTGGCTCTACTTCTCTACCCAACCCTGAATCACATCTGGGCCATGTCCTCATTGTAAGCAGATTGTCTTTCTTGCTCCTTGAATTAAATAGCATGCAAACAGTAGTGACAGTGTGCCAATTTTGAATGTAGGCCTTGGGAGACCTGGCCTATTGCCACTTGCACGTTTGTGACCCTTTGTGCCATGAGAAAAGCATGTCCTGGCTAGCCCACTGGTCCAAGGCAGTTGAAAGGCTTGTGGGACAGAGCCACTCAACTGCCACACAGAACTGCTGTGAGAATTCAATCAGCTCAGCCACTGTGGCCTGAAGCACAAGTGCCTGGCTTTTGTAGATACGTGAGATCTCACGTGTAGATACGTGAGAATAAATACTTAGTGTTGTATGCCATTGCAACTTTGTGGTTGGTTGGTATGCAGTGAGAGCTAACAGATATATGAAGAGTGGCCACCTGACTAGGTTCTGTGCAAAGATAAGTAGAAGTGATATGTGGGACACTGAAGTATGCTCTTCTCTTTATTCCACGTTTGCTCTCTGGAGTATGGATGTAATGGGTGGAGTGACAGCAGCTATATTGAATCACAGGGATAAGAACGACATCTAGGGATGGTGGAGCAGAGATCTGGAAGGAGCCTGACTCCCTGAAGACTTCATAGAACCGCCAGATGAAACCTGGATTGCCCAGCTCTAGAATTCTTTTACCTTAGAGAGCATCAAACATCTCTTACTGAAGTTATTACCATTTGGGAGTTGTTCTGTCATACGAAGCCAGATGGAATCCTTACTGATACAGGTCATAAAATAAACTAGGATGACTAGAAAGAGACCCAGGGGGCCACCGGGACATGTGGGAGAGTTTAATGCTACTTTGTTGGCAAGGAGAATTTTTGTGGCCTGTGACTCTGGCCAGCAGTCTAAAAAGCACCGGAGAGGACGATTTCCGTTTCGTGTTGCTGGCAGAGCCAGTGTCCTGAATTGATGTGCTAGGTTGTCGCCTAAAGTAGCCAGAGCAGGCTATCCTGGTTCAGAAGTCTCTCTCTCACTCTGCCATCCCATGGCCCGAAATTCCTTCAGTGGATATTCACTGCTCTAGGTCATCAGGCCTGCTGGTGGCAGCCATAATTTAGTGAGGACTTCTCCATCTCTCCTAATTCCGTATGAGCATGTATCACAGGATGCCTTCCTCCTAACTTTCTTGCAGTGTTGAGCACATGGGACTTCTCCTCGGAATAAAGTATCATTTTAAGGCCTGGAGAAGAAGACTGGTACACGATTTTGTGGGCAGCCCAGCGACACTGGATGGTAGAAGGAACCTTCATGGAGGCAAGTTTGAAAGTTGATCAAGGGGCGTCATCTCTTCCCCCCACTTTTTGTCTCCATGGTGAGAAATGGTCCTCAAACCCTTTTTGCCTTTTATTCCACTCCCTGTTCTTCCTACTCCTTAGAGAGGATGAGCAGGAGCCACTGGTCCTCATTTCTCAATGGGTTCTCTTCAACTCTCTTGCTTTATCCATAGCAGCGGGAGCAGATGGCCATGTCGAGGTCCAGCCTAGAGAGAGGGCAGATGGTCAGTCCATCTGGAGTTCCACGGTAGGCTATGCTCTTCCAGCATTGTCTCTGTAGTCATGAAAGTCAGGCTCTGCTTCCTGCTAACTCTTTTATTTTATTGACTGGTCAAAACTTATGCAGGGAACAGAGCTGCTATTGATTCATTTCCCACAGTCCTCAACAAGGAGACCAAATTCACCGGTTTCATCCCAGGAGAAGAAGTGTAGGGTAACAGTTCAGGGCACAGATTCTGCAAGCATACTGCTTGGGTTTGAAGCATGGCTAAGCCACTTATGTAGCAAATGGCTCAGTTTCCACACCTGTGAAATGGGTATAATCATCCCACTTACCTAATTGGATTGTTTTGAGGAGTAAATCCAGGGAAAGCAATTAGAGCAGTGACCCACCCAGAGTTACATGTAATAAATGGAGCCATTTTCATACTGGGCAGGCTTCAGGCAAGGTCTGCCTCTAGGGGGAAACTATCCTGTTTGAGGGTAAACTGTCTGCTTTTCCCTGGTCTATAGGAATGGACAACATGTGCTGGTACAACAGTTAACAAAACCTGGGGCTGTGCATACCTTGGTTCGTGTCATCAGACATTTGAAACGCATCCAAGATTATTGGTGTTATAGATTAGGAGGGTTTCATCTAGAGTATTATAAGGTGCCTTTATCTATCTGTCTCTCTCAAGATTTTTCTGTCTTCCTGCACATCTACATCTAGCTTTGTTCGAAAAAGTGTGGCTGCAAGGCTGAAGGACAATAGTTAACTTAGCAAAATAGAAGTCCCTCTAATTTGGATGTCAGTTAAGTCTGAATGTAGTCACTGGAAGTGACTGTAGAATTCATAGATTTATATCGAAACAGAAGTATGTGCATGGATGTATTCATTCAACCCCTCTTTATGATTGCATGCGTGTTTCAGGAAATGAAAATGCCCACGAAAAGGTTAGGGTTGCATAGTGAGCACTGGGGCTGCTACGTTTGTGAAGGAGACTGGGGGGTTTTGCATTTTCCTAGGCTCTGCCACCACATTGGCACTCGTAGTCATTTCTTTAAAAAAATTTTTTTTAAAAACATTTATTCATTTTTGAAAGACAGAGACAGAGGGTGAATGGGGAAGGGGCAGAGAGAGGGAGACACAGAATTCAAAGCAGGCTCCAGGCTCCAAGCTGTCAGCACAGAGCCCCATGCGGGGCTGGAACTCACAGACTGCAAGATCATGACCTGAGCCGAAGTCGGCCACCCAACTGAATGAGCCACCCGGGCACCCCTCGTATTAGTTTCTAGGGCAGCCATGTCATAGCAATTCAAACTTAACACAGAACGAGCTCAACACAACAGAAACTTAGACTCTCATAGTTCTGGAGCTTCAAAGTCTGAAATCGAGGTGTTGGCACCCCCCCCCCCCCGCCCCCCACATACACACCAAAGCTTCTGGGAGAGGATCCTTCCTTGCCTCCCTGCCTTCTGCTGGCTGCAGGCACTCCCTGGCTTCCAGCTCCAGCATTCTATTGTTTGCCTCCTTTGTCCCACAGTGTTTCAGAGTCCCTGTGTGTCTCTTCATTCACATGGCATTTTCCACTTCTTATAAGGCCATAGCAAATTAAGGCCCGCACTGATGACCTCATCGTAACTTAATTACATCTGCAAAAACACAATTTCCAAACAAGGTCACGTTCACAGGTATCGGGGGTTAGGATTTCAAATACCCTTTTGGGGGATGTGATCTAATCTGTAACAGCACTATATCCTCTGATTTTCTCCAGTTTTATAAGGAAGCTTGTTATGGGTCCATAAATGCGAAGGTAGTTGAAAAGCTGTTTGAACAAAGGAGAGGGGCTTGGGGGAGGGGACAAGGGCAGTAAATGAGATAGGAAGTTTCTCAGTCTTGGGTCTGCCTCTAGCTTATGGATTTACTTTGGATATTAAAAAGAGTCCTTCCTGCTTGCCCTTTGTGGAATCTGCTGCCCCCAAAAGAGTCAGCAATGGAGCAGCTCTGGGGGCCAGTGGGATGAGGTAGTCTGTTGCCTTGGTGATGGCCAATGAAAATTTGTGTTCTCCATGCAGTTTCCTGAGAGGGCATCCACTGATTCATTCAACAAACATTCATCGAGCTCCTAAAATGTGCTAGGTATTGTTCTAGGTGGAGAGATTTATTGGTGAACAAGAACGGCAAAAATCCTACTTCTTTGGAGATTGCTTTATATTGGGGAGACGCAAGAAATAAGTCAATGACTAAATCATTACTTTAGATAATGAGCACTACAAAAAAAAAAAAAAAAAAAAAAAGCAGGGTAAGGAGGCAGAGAGACCTGGGTGAAGTGAGAAGCTTCCTTAGGTGGGGCCTCCCAAGGATCTGACATTCAAGTGGAGATTGGAGTCATGTAAAAAGAGAGCCACACAAAGATGTATGGAAATGATGTTCTAGGTAGTGGGAGCAGTCCGTGAGGAGGGTGTGCACTTGGAATGTTTGAGGAATAGCAAGAAAGCTGATGCGGATTGAGCTAGGGGGAGATGGGGGAGAGAGATAGCTGGGAGGGTGGGCAGAGGCCTGGTAAGATGTTTGAATGTTTTCAAGATATTGTGGAAAAGTGCAGCGGGAATTTTTGCAAGGGAATGGGACCTGACACATGGTTTAAAAAGCAGACTATGGGGGTGCCGGGATGGCTTGGTCAGTTGAGTGTCTGACATGGGCTCTGGTCATGATCTCGTGGTTTGTGACTTCGAGCCCCACATTGGGCTCACTGTTGTCAGCTTAGAGCAGAGTCCCCTTAGGATCCTCTGTCCCCCTCTCTCTGCCCCTCCCCCACTCGCACTCACCCCAAAATAAATAAATATTAAAAAAAAAAAGCAGACTATGACTGCTGGGGGGTGGGGGTTTGACCGAATTGTAAGGGGGAAGAGAAGAGGCAGAGGGAA
Source organism: Leopardus geoffroyi (assembly GCF_018350155.1). Classification (NCBI taxonomy): domain Eukaryota; kingdom Metazoa; phylum Chordata; class Mammalia; order Carnivora; family Felidae; genus Leopardus; species Leopardus geoffroyi. The sequence continues at coordinate 76,415,112 of NC_059329.1, forward strand.
TGATGGGAAATTGATAGCAACAGGCCAGGGAAGGTACTGGAGCAAGGTGGGAGTAGTCAGGGGCGGTGAGAAGTGGTTGATTTGGGGTTTTTCTTTAAAGTATACTGACAAGGGCTTGATGGCTTGGATGTGGGAGTATAGGGAAAGCAAGTCAAAGACGACCCCAGATTTTTTGGTGGGAGCATCTGGTGAATGAATGCTGGTACTCTCTCCTCAGAAGGTAGCAGGAAGCAAGTTTGGGAGGAGGGAAAATCCAAAGTCCTCATTTGGCCATATTATAATTTTTCCCCCATGGCCATTAAAGAAGTTTTTTAAAAACAGCTTTACTGGCATACAATTTACCTATTGTAGAATGAACCTATTTAGAGCATAGAGTTCAGTGGCTTTTAGTGTATTATGAATATCTGATTTTTTCACCCACCACTACAATCAACTTTAGAACATTTTCATTACCCCCCCTCCCCCCCCTCCAATAAATCTGGTGTTCTTTAGCTGTCACCTGCTAATCCTTCCTTCCCCTTCCCCTCAGCCCTAGGCAACCACTATGCTTTCTGTCCCTGGGGATTTGCTGACTCCAGACATTTCACATAAATGGAATAAGATGTGTGGTCCTTTGTCACCAGCTTCTTCCACTTAGTGTGTTTTCAAGATTCATCGGTGTTTTAGTGAGCATCAGTGTTTCATTTCTCTTTATTGCTAAATAATATTCCCCGGCATAGATATATATCATATTTTATGCATCCATTCATTGGTTGATGGACACTGGGTTGTTTCCACCTTTTGGCTATTGTGAATAATGCTCCTAAGAACATATGTGTATAACTTAGTGTGTCGACACATGTTCTCATTTCTCTTGTGTATGTACCTAGGAGTACAATTGCTGGACCATATAGTAACTTTATCCGAAGAACCATTTTACATTCCCACCAGTAGTATACGAGGGTTCTAATTTCTCCTCTTCTCTGTCAACACTTATCATCCGTCTCTTTGATTTTAGCTGGCCTAGTGGCTGTGAAGTGGATAGCTCATTGTAGTTTTGATCTGCATTTCCCAGATGGCTAATGATGTTGAGCATCTTTTCATGTGTTTATTGGCTTTTTGTATATCTTCTTTGGAGGAACATCTATTCAGATCCTTTGCCTAATTTCAGACGGGGTTATTTGTCTATTTGTAATAGTTTCTGAATAGTTCCAAGTCTCAATCAGATATATAACTTGCAACTTTCTCCCCTGTTTCTGGGGGTTGTCATTCCAATTCCTATGGTGTCCTCTGAAGCACAAATGTTTTTGATTTTGATGACGTGGTCATATTACATTGAAGACACCTTATGGTAGTTGGCTATATAAGCCTGGGGTTCCAAGGAGAGACTGGGGCTGGGGATACACATTTGAGAATCATCCATGTACTGATAGTATTGAGCACAGGTCCCGTTGCCATATCCCAACAACAAGAACATACACAGCCATGTGGTCCCTTCGTTGCCACTATAGATATCTGCTGGGTGTATTCTGTGAAAGTTACCTTAGCCAGACAGGTCTATACGTTCAGAACCCCCACTCAAGAAATGCACTTATAGGAGGAGATCGAAATAGTTATCAAGGAAGATTTATGACCTTGTTGAGATGAACTCTTGTTACTGTTAATGGATGTGATGCTGCGAAGCTTTGACAGAACATATGTCTTGCTTTATTTTTTAATGGAACACGCTAAAAGCCCCATCCCACAGGACCAACTAATTACCGAGACTTCAAGATAGAGAGCTCTAAAGGTCTTACCCAGACCACCTTTTCCCTTTGCTGGGGTCACTGTGACTTCCAGGGATCCTGGGATTTCTGAGATCAGTAAAAAGGTCTTTGAAACAACATTTCAAACCTACCAAAGGCTGTTCCTGTTGAGGTGTAAACAATCCAGAGGAGGCGGGGCCTGGCTCTCACAATACAACATGGTTTATGGGTATTCTCATTCACAAAGCCCACCTAAACTTGAGGAATCCTATATTCTACAAGATGTGTGATTTTAATGCTAGTTTTAGATGCAACTTGCTCCAGGTTGAAGGAAAAAGTCCTGACTCTGTAATGAAAACACCAGGTCAAGGCAGACAGATCCCCTGTGGGCTTGAGTTGAATCCCAGAAGAGCTGGAGAATCAGTTTAGCTTTGACATCAGTTTACCTCTTAATCTTTCAGCTCCACTACTAGAGAGCACAATACACTTCTTTGTTGACTTGCCTTCTTCCTCCTCAGCCATCAGGGGTTCGAATTTACCTGTTTGTTCACTTTCTTTTTCATCTGCCCAGGGACCACACTGTAAAGGGCCAATTGGCTGGCATACAGAAATATCCAGAAAAATAGGGCAGAGATCGTAAGAACATGTAGATAGAAGCTTCTCTCTTCTAAGCAGGGCTGCCAATTGGGTGACCTTCAGTGGGGGTCTCCTGGGGTCATACTTATGTAGGGGTTAGAAATATGGAAAGTGAAGGAGGTGGCAGAAGTGAGAAGGGCAGATCTTTATCAGTGAAGAGACTTTTGAAACGTTGGAACTGGTTTCCAGGAAATGAGGCAGGGCTGTGCAAAGAAGTTTCTTTCCTCCCCTGAGCCTGTAAATGTTCAAGGAGTGGGTGGGCTCACGGGAGCTCAGTGTGAGCGAGCCGAGGAGCTTTAAATCCTGCGGGGCGCATTTGGTCTAAATCAGAGGTTCTGTCATCTCTGATTTCACCACTCTGCATCCCAGTTATAAATAACATCCCGGGATAGAGAAGTGCGACAAAACCTGGGTGGGACATCTTTATAGGGAAGGCCCAGGGTCCGGAAGGGGGGTCACATAGTGGGAGGTAGACTTCTTACCCACAACAAAGTGTAACTTTGCTCCCCAGGGAATAGCTTTGGGGTGGGAGGAGGGCCCCAGAGGAACTGCAGGATAGGCCAAAATATAACTATGAAAGGAGAGTAGGGCTTTTGACAGAACCATCAAGAAAGTCACCAAGAAAAAAAATGGTTAGGAATTTCCCCTATGTGGCAGCATTTGCCCTGTAGAACCGGAAGGTTTGCAAACAGACTCCCCAAGCCCCCACTGTAGCTCACTCCAGCGCGGGGACCCTTCTGCACCCCCTGCCTCAGCGCCCTCCCCTCGCACCCCTAAAGCGTGTACCCAGTGACCGAGGCCACCGGAGAGAGCGGACAAGGCACAGGTGTGAGCGCAGACTCCGCCGCCAACCCCCTCAGTCCACTCGCCCCTCCCCACCCCCACCCAGTTGCAGAAGCAAATCCCGAGTAATTGTTTTCCGGGGAGGGGCTGGGCGCGCTCCGTGGCGCAGCGGGGGTCAGGGTTCCCGCCGGGAAAAAATCCACCCGCGAGGGCGCGGCTGCTCTTCGTCTCGGCCGGGATGCACTGTGGCAACTTCGGCAGCCCCCACAGCGGCGGCGAAGCAGAGACGGCGACAGCAGCAAGGCCAGCGCTGCTGGGCTGGAGCGCGTGAAGCCGAGAGGGCGCCTTGCGTCTTCAGCGTCTCCCTTTCTGCCGCGCGTCCCGGGACTCCAGTTCCGGTGCTCCTGGTAGTAGCGGCTTCCGCGCCGGCAGCCCGGGGCCTCGCAGCTCCGCGGGCGAAGCAGGAGAACCCGATCCCCGCGCCGAGCGCAACCTGCCGGAGTGGCGGAGCCCCGCGCTCCCGCCCCAGCTAGGAGGCGGGCGCAGCCGCAGCGGGGGCCGGGGCCCGAGCCCGGTGTAGCCACCGCCCGCGGTGGGGGGCGGGCTGGAGGCGGGGCGGCCGGGGCCGCCTTCCCGGGCGCGATCCCCTAGCGCAGCACCCAGCGCTGCCGAACCACCTCCCCCGCTGCCCGCTAGCAAGTTTGGCAGCTTCGTGCCCGGCGCGCCTCGGGATCGAGGCGCATTTGTTTCCTCCTGGATTCCGCGCGCCCCGTTAGGCGGGGACCCTCGGGAGCGATGCCGAGGGATGTGATTTTAGTTGTGTGGTTCTGCGTGTGCACCGCCAGGACAGGTAAGCACTGCTGGGCGGTCGGAGGCATCCCGGGGAAGTGGGGGGAGCCGCGCCGCTGTGCCCAGAGCCGGCACCGGCGTCGGGAGACCTGGAGACGAGCTCCGCGCTGGTCCGGGAAGGGGGCGAGGCGTGGATGGGTCCTTCGGATCTCTCTGCCCTGCAGCAGATAAAAGGGTGAGAAGTGGGACTCACGGGCTGGAAGATGTCCCCATGAGTGCCCCCTTTCTTGGAGACTCGGCCTCGCGGACGCTGGAGTGAGGGGCGCGGCCGAACCGGCGCACCCTCCTGCTGCTAGTAACCGGCTTCCGGGTCGAAACCCACAGCAAGTCCCGCCCGCAAACCCTACACCCCCGAACTTGAAAGGTGCGGTGAAAACCTCTCTCTCAGTGCCGGGCTGGGTTGAGAAGGGACAGCCGTGGGAGTTGCACCCGCAGAGAGAGCGCTTCTGGCCCTCGGGCGGGCGCGGCCGCGGCCGGGGAGGGCAGGGTGCGGGGTGAGGGCTGCGGGCGAACCCCGGGATTCCGCGGTCTCGCCTCGTTCCCTCCTGACTCTCCCCAGGGGAACTCCAGGAACATTCTCTTCCCCTCCACCCTTCCCTCAAGGGCTGGACGAATAATAATTCGGGTGAATTGGAACCGTGGAGACAATCCAGGGAGATTTTCTCAAGCTCCAAACCAGTTTTTCCTTGCTGTAATTGCGGTTTTGGATTGTGGAGGGAGGACTAGGATAACTGGCATAATTTCCGAAGTCCCCACTTGGTTCTGCCTCCAGAGACGCAGTTGTGAGGACTCCAAGCGCATCTCCTTCCATCCGCTCTCACTTGCCCCAGCCCTTATATCTCAAGGGGTTTGGAGACCCGTTCTCAGTCGTCTTCTCCACGGGTCTCATGGTAGAGGTGGGAAGATGGGGGTGGGGTGGGGTGGAGTAGGCACTTTATGGGCAAAAATACGGCTCTCAGATGCGGGGGGTGGGGGCGGGAGCGTGGCGAATTTTTATTCCCGGGCTAGCCAGCGTGAGAACGCGCTGTCGACTTTGCACCCAGAACCGGCGTGTAGTCACTACTCCCTTTATCTTTTCTTCTTTTGCCGCTCGCATTTCCCTACTCTAGAGCCATAAGCCTCCTTCCCAGGCCAGGTGGCAAGTTTATTGGAAAAGGGCTGGGGAGGGGAGCTCGGCTTTGGTTGGCCCGAAAGTTCCCTCCGCTTGCGCCCCAGGCGCCCCTCTTTGGCAGTTAGCCCGCCTGAGGATACAAAGTTGGGCGTCTAGGAGCTTCCTGCGGACCTTTTCCATTTCCCCAGCGGGTAGCAGCTTTCCCTTTGCTTAATGGAAGAGCGAGGGGTGTGGACTCTCCAGGGACAAAAGGAATCCCCATCCCTTTCGTATCTTCACCTGAGCTTCCCGAGGCTGCAGAGACGCCAAGGCTCAGTCCAGCCGAGAATAGTTGCTTCTTGGGTATGGGTACATCGGGATGAACTAGTCTTTTAAAACCAAGAGCACATTGGAAGAAATGCGCCCCCGGAAGATCAGGACGGGCGAGGCTAGTGCAGAACATGGGCTACCAGTCCTGTGCGCGGCAATCTGGTGCTGGTGGGCATCTTACCGAGGAACGGAGGGAGAGAGAGAAACTAGATGGGGGAGGGGGCAGCTTATCGGTCATTTCACATCCTCAAGTGCACATCATTATCGTATGCCTAAATCCTTTGTTCTCATTAATCTTTTGAAAAGTCCGCAGAAAGTGCTTCCATCCCAGAATGAGTGACTGTGTCTCTGGGGTGCATTGTTAGTGGGTACCTTTAAGAACACAGCCCTTTCCCCTTCCCCACACACCAGCCTCTTTTAAATCTTGTAATAATTCTGTTGTAGGAAGATTCATTCATTCATTCATTCGTTCGTTCAAATAGTGGAGCACCTTGCTGGGTGCCAGGATTCCTTGTGTATGCAAAGAGGAAACAACTTGGTCCTTGACTTCCAGGAACTTAAAGCTTAGCTGAGAATCTAGGTAGAAACTGGAAAACATTTTTATTCTACAGATTGATGGGAGTTAGGAGAGGGAGAAGTATAAGAAGTTTCAATGAAAGAAATACAGAGGAGGAATGGTAGGCTTGAATTTTGAGGAGGGGTGGTTGGTGGTCTGGGAAGGCTTTAATCAGGAGGTGACATTTGAGAGTTGTGTCTTGGAAGGCTTTAGGGAGTTTTCCAGGAGGGCAGACTGGGGAAAGCATACCAGGCAGAGGACACAGCCTGTACCCAGGCAGGGAAGCATGGTAGGATCTGCCCTATTGGTTGTGGCAGTTGCTTAGGGAGCTTGGGTTTTCTGTGCCACTTGGCACTTAAACACCAGAGGCCACATAGTTCTTCTGCAAAAATTATCAGAAGAATCAGGATTTGGGGGGGGGGGTGGAATTATATCTCAAGTGTTTCACTTATAATTTCTTGTGTCTTGAAGGGGCATGATCAGCAGTTTTCTGGGGACAGCCTCTTTGATTTGCCCAGGAACCATCATCCATCCTCTATGGCAGCAGAGCCTGGCTCGTGATTAGTTTATCAGGATCTGAACAGCCGCTTGGAAAGTTTATTTGTCAAGTGGGGCAATTGTTGTCTGGGCTGTTAACAGTCCAAGATGAAATAAACATGTGGTTCACTTAGTGAGCTTCTCAGATATCACCGCCTTTTAATGGAAATGAATAGATGATATCAGGCACATTTTAATTAAAGCAGCACTGCCTTGCAGTAGCAGTTACATATGAAAAGATCTAATGATAGGTGTCACAGGAAGCTGCTTAAATTGCTCATTGTTCAGCGCACTTGTTTTAGAGAGTTAAATGGAGTCAAGATAGGAGGTGCTGTTTTCCAGTTATTGTTATTTCTAGGTGAAAAATAATTCTGGGATTTTCAGGTACATCGTTGATAATTGATAATGCACATTTAGAAGACTGCAGTAATAAGGGTGATAAGATATTATGTCCGTGGCTTTTCTCCAGTGGCTTGGATGTGTGAATAATACAAAACTCTCTTTTGTAGTTTGTTTTGGTCACCAGGGCCCTGGTGGAGGGGATGGGCAGGGAGCCCCTGGGGCCCCTTTTGCTGCCTTTTGCTGCCACCTGCTGGAAAGGAGAGCTTTTCTTTTTGAAGCACCTCCCGGGCTATTCATTAACTCTGAAATCATAAAACTGTGAACAGAGCCCCCAACCTGCCATAATTATGTGCAGTATTTGCCTGACTTAGAACAGGCATAGAGCATATTCTTCAAAGATATTGCTTTTGGGGTATTAAGCATCTTTGTAGGAGTCCAGGGGTCCAAATCCGATCAACTGGTTGTGAAATCTTGCAGTTAAACGAGGTCTTGGAGCATCTCAACACAGCGTCTATTTCCACTGTGTTGATGAGGAGAAAGCAGCTGTCATCATGGACAATGAGCTGGATTAGATTGAAGTGAGCCAGGTCCAGGACGATTTGCTTGGGAGCTTAGGCCCAGGGTGCTGATGGTGTGCGGAGTGGGTTTGGGGCCTGAGTATTCCCTGGGCAAGGCTAAGGCCAGCCATAGCAGGTGTCCTGGGAGATTAGGGTGGAGGTTCTGAATCATAGAGCCAGGCCTCAAGTGCCTCTGTGATGGTGACACACTGCCTTCCAGGTTTTAAAAAATGTTTCTTCCCTAGAAGCTTTTTATCCTGCTTAATTCCAATTCCCAGCTTCAGACATTTATAGAGCAGTTATGGCTAAAGTAGAAAACTTTAATAGAGTTTCCTTGGAAAGGGCAGGAGCTCCATGCGTGGACAAGAAGCAGAAACATTAAAATAAAAAAAAATTATTTTTTATGGAACTGACACTCTCATACTACAGAAGGTTCAGGAGAGGCCACGTAAATGCTACCTTATTAATAGATTTTCTGATTCCCTCGGCAGTGTGTAAAGCGCTATCATTTGCGCATCCTGCTATCGGCACGAGGCATTTTCATTCTGAAGGAGACCAATTAAAGGGAGAGAAGAAAACTGTATCCGGAAGCCTAATTGATTTCTCTTGTTCTGTTTTTATGGGATGTTCTCATAACAAGAGCAATACCGTTACCTTAAAGCCGGGGAATCCCTTCACTTGTGGGCTCAAGGAGGAGGAATGAGTGTAGACTTAATATTGAGATTTCCCAAAGCACAGCCAGAGTGAGAAGCCCTTCTAGGTCAGTTGGGCATGTGGAGGGTTTGGGAGGAAGGGGGCCACCTGTATATTTTGTACAATTCTATAGAGTTGAAGACCAGGGAGCTGTCTTATGAGAGACAGATGTGGCAAAGCCCAGCGGGGCACCAGGTGTGTCCTAGGAGTGTTCCCACAGTTTATGTGGGAAAAAGAACCTTATGAGGGAATCTTAATGAGGCTGGGAGGCAGGTATGATCATCCCCATTTTACAGACGAGGGAACTGAGTCTTGGAGAAGTGAAGTGATTTTTCCAAGTTTAAGTAGGGGGCAGAGACAGGACTGAAGTTGACTCTTGGTTTAGCGTTGTTTCCGCAACGCTTTCTAGTTGGAGTGTGCCGTATTCTCACTTGGGGACAAGGAGCCAAGGGCACCTATGGGGTGTGCTGCTACTTCTACAGAATCTGTTTGGGTGCCTTGTAGGCTTGTCTAGTTGCAGGGCTCCTAGTCTGGGAGTATGTTAAGAACGACCGTTATAGTGGGTCTTTAGTCCCTGCTTAGGTCAACTGCTGCCACAATAATACTGCATAACAAACCATCCAGAACTCGGTGGCTTAAAACATTTATTCTGGTTCATGTGTCTGTAGGCTCTTCTGGTCGTCTTGACTCGTTTAGGTCAGATTTGGCCGGTCATGGTGCCAGACTCAAGTGGGGTGTCTCCATGTGTCTCAGTTTCCTTGGACCAGTGGACCAGTAGAGTCATGTTCTTTTCATGCTGGTGCAGAATCACAGGAGAACAAGCCCTACTACACAAGCACATTCAAGCCCCTGCTTGTGTAATGCTGCTAACATCCCAAGCATCCCAGTGACCCAAATAGGTTGCATGGCCAGGCTCAAAGTCCAAGGATGTGGAGTTTACTTTTACTCTAGTAGAAGGAACTGCAAAGCCACACGCCACACGTATGGGTCTGGAAGGGGTAAACATTTCACTCCAATAATTCAGTCACCCACAGTTTTTAAAGAACGTCTCCTTGGCCTGAATACCATCCTGTCCTCTGGTGGTGTCCCCAGATATGCATATTGCTCTGAGGTCATTGTCACCTAAAGCAGTGACACAGCATCCACTCGTCAGTTAATTAATTAGGTTCTAAATTCAGGGCGTACCAGTTGACAGGCCCTGTGTGAGGTACTGAGGCTACAGGGACATTTCCTCCTTCTTGTCCGGCTAAGGGCACATTCCCCAGATCGCTTTCTAAATTCCTAGCCAGAGAAAGGCCAGCTTGGAGGTTCTCTGGAGATAAGTCTTGATTTAATTTCTGCCATATAGGTGTACAACACTATAGATCAAACTGAAATATTAGTTCTTTTCCTGCCTTTTCAAGGTGATCACAGAACTGCTGATATCTGAGCTCACTTTGAGAAAAACATCACCAGTCTCACAAGAGGCTCATGGTGCTATGACTTGAGCCAATAGATGCCCATCAGCTCAGTGCTTCTTTGCACAGAGTTGGTATTCTGGGATCAGTTTTTGCCAACTGAGTCTGTGTGAGGGATGAGCAAGTAGGATGGGAACTTAAGTGATATCATGATGTAAAGTTGGAGCGTATCCTCTTCCTCCTCCTCTTAAACACACACCTCAAGGGGCACTTGGGTGGCTCAGTAGATTGAGCCTCTGACTTTGGCTCAGGTCATGATCTCGTAGTTCGTGAGTTCGAGCCCTGCGTCAGGCTCTGTGCTGACAACTTGGAGCCTGTCTCGGATTCTGTGTCTCCCTCTCTCTCTGCCCCTCCCCCACTCACACTCTCAGTCTCTCAAAAATAAATAAATGTTAAAAAAAAATTCACCCCCCCCCCCCAAGCCCTCCAATGATTTCCTATTGCAATTAGAATAATATCCATCTCCTTGTTGTGGCTCAAAAGGAAGGGTCTAGTCTTTGGCCTCATTTTCTACCACTTTCCCCCTGCCCACTCTGCTCTAACTGTACCAACTTTTCTCTGTTCCCTGAACATCGTTTGCAGTGTGCTGTTCTCCACACCTGGAAAGCTTTCTCCCCAGATCTTGCCATTACCAGCCCCTGCAGGCATTCACATTTCAGCTCAAAGGAACCTTCCCTGACTGTGCTTTCTAAAGCCCCACCCAAGTTGCTTTGTATTCCATCACTTTGTTTTATTTTCTGCATAGCATTTATTGCCATCTCAGATTATCTATTTTTTTTTTTTTTTTGGTCCTCTTTTCACACCTTACCCCAGGAATGCATGCTCCAGGAAGACGGCTCCAGTGCCCAGCCATGCATATTAGATAGTAAACACTCAGTAATACCTGTTGAAAAGGTATTAAATGAACGCGTGAATGCAGAGTGAGTAGAAGAAGGATTTGTCTTTGAGTAAACTGGTCTCATAAGTGGCTGCATTTGGAAGGGGCAAATTTGAACCTTTAGCTTAGAGGACAAGGAGAAACCTGACAGAAATGGAGAAGGCAGTTTACATTCTGTGCCTTCAGTTTAACCCTTTGTCCGCCTTGGCAATGACAGGCTACAGCCAGACCAGCCTTCTGTTGCTACAGCAGCTCCTGTTTTTCCTCATAGGAAAAGAGTAAGGAGAGGGTAGATTTCCTTCCTCAAATCTGTGGAGGAAGGGGTGAAGGTGAGAGAGCTGATGAGGTTGTAATAGCTCACGATGTCCTGATGAGCCTTCACTCAGCCTCTCTGGGACAAATCGGTGCGAGCTTTCCAAATCCTGCCTCAGCAACTGCATTACCAGCAGACAAAAGTTGACAGCTGTTGCTGATTAAAACATTTCTGACTGTGCGATCAGAATTGCACTGCTAAGATGCTAAGTGTAGATAGATGCTGCCTTTATGGCTTAAACACAGTCCGTTACAGTGGTCTCTAGCCTTATGAATCCATGTAATCGGAAGTCACTTTGCAATCACAAGCGTGCCATTGCACAGAAGGCCCCGTGGGTGAGAGAAAGCCTCAGGCATTTGCCTTTCTTAGGTAAGGCTCAGGGCCATGTTTCCCCGCACTAAGGTTCTCCAACATTGTTGTCAGGGTATTTAACTTTCAGGAATCCCCTTGGCGGGAATTCTCTGTTGTTTCTCTTTTTTGGCCACTCCCTCCAACCCCCATCTCAAACAAGGCAGGATTCCTCTTCTTCTTTTTTTTTTTTCCCTTTTTTTTCTTAAAAAAAAAAATTTTTTTTTAACGTTTATTTATTTTTATTTATTTATTTTTAAAAATTTTTTTTTTCAACGTTTATTTATTTTTGGGACAGAGAGAGACAGAGCATGAACGGGGGAGGGGCAGAGAGAGAGGGAGACACAGAATCGGAAACAGGCTCCAGGCTCTGAGCCATCAGCCCAGAGCCCGACGCGGGGCTCGAACTCACGGACCGCAAGATCGTGACCTGGCTGAAGTCAGATGCTTAACCGACTGCGCCACCCAGGCGCCCCTAACGTTTATTTATTTTTGAGACAGAGAGAGACAGAGCATGAACAGGGGAGGGGTAGAGAGAGAGGGAGACACAGAATCGGAAGCAGGCTCCAGGCTCTGAGTCTTCAGCCCAGAGCCCGACGCGGGGCTCGAACTCGCGAACCGCGAGATCGTGACCTGAGCTGAAGTCAGATGCTTAACCGACTGAGCCACCCAGGCGCCCCTGGGATCCCTCTTCTTTGTCCTCTTCTGAATCATGATGAATAGGGAACACTTTCCAGAGTGATGGTGGTGTCAGGGTTTGCTACTGCGTCAGTTTCTGAAGCAGGTAGATCAGGGCTACTATCCAGTATCCTCAGTCCCCAGATATGAAAAAGCTTGGAAGCACAAAGTTCCTTCAAAATTCGTATGACAGCAGAAGCTACTACCCCTGAGCTGAACTCATTTGGTGGTGAAACTTGACCTCAACTGATAGGAGGCTAGGTATGGTCTTTGTTTAGCCAACTAGAGGACAACTTCATAGTTTTTGCTCCAGAAAGACTGTGTTTTGATTGTGGGGTACTCATTCAGACTTTGCTTAGGGTGTTCCATCAAATGTATATAGGCCACAGTATCTGATATGATAATACATTCTGAATCTGAAATGTAGTTGGCCCTGAGGGTTTTGGATAAGAGATCATCAATCCTTAATGCATGGGGAATGAGTGACACTACAGTGTCACTGGGCCCTTGGAGCAAAGAATCGCCCTCCTTTCCCTCTGGAAGGTAGCATATGCACGCACTCATCACTGGCTTCCTGGTATACCGTGCCACTCTTGGCCTCTATAATTTCTGTTCCATATTGCTGCCAGCAGTCTGTATTTGAAGCCAAGACAGCTCTTTGTGTTTTTGTTCTTTTTTTTTTTTTCAGTGGTGGGATTCGGGACGGACCCTGACCTGCAGGTGGATATTATCGCTGAGCTCGACCTCGTGAACACCACCACTGGCGTCACTCAGGTGTCCGGACTGCACAATGCCAGCAAAGCGTATTTATTTCAAGGTAAAGACACCTCCTCCTTTGCACGGGGGCAGAGCTTGGGGAAGGAGGATCTGTCTGGTGAGTGTTCATATGGTGTGTGTTTGTCGGAAGATCATCTCTGCTATTTCTTTTGTGTTATTGTCATAAGGAATGTTCGGAAATGCCAAAGGTGTTCAGATAGTCGAGGGGGTGTGTTCTGTGGGTGGGAGGAGGGGCACTAGAGGCATGGTTGTGAAATATTTGGTTTGGTGGTGAAATATTTCCTTGGGTATTTTTTTGCGGGGGGGATCTAAAGTCGATTGAAGTTTCAAAGCCCTTGAAAGCCATTGGCCAGCCATATTATTTTTTTTACATGATACTTCTTTAACTGTTTATCTTTATCTGTACCTATACTATACCTACACCTATCCTTATTCATAGATCTCTCTCTCTCTCTCTCTCTCTCTTCCTCATTTAATGGGCATGTGAGCACAGAGGATGTTTTATGGATGAATTCTCTTAGGGGTGCAGCTTACTTGGTTCTCAGTAACCCAGGGAGTATAGTATGTTTCTTAAAAGCCCACTGCCTGAGATCAAATTCTAACTCTGCCACTTATTGGCTTTGAGACTTTGGGCAGTCCCTTAGCCTAACTGTGCTGATGTCCTCGTCTAAAATACTGGTACCTACCTCCTGGGGCTCTTACAAGGATTAGAGGAGCTAATCCATCGGAGTGGTTATGACAGCGTCTAACACATACCGTGGATCCTTAATAAGTACTAGCTGTTAGTCTGGAGCTCCTGCTCTGGACCAGGCAACATGCTAATAATAGGGTTACCAGGTACCAGTAAGAGTAAATAAGAAAGGTGCAGCCTCTGTTCTAAAATGTAATGAGAGAAACAGTCATTACCCAAGGAATCATTGAATGACAATTGCTGTACTTACTGTGAAGGGGATGTATAGCCTGCCAAAGAGTAGTACAGGGAGAAATGGTGGTGGTCAGGTAAAGGTTACCCTGAAAATTGATGTGTCAGCAGAGGCTTGAAAAATGAATAGAAAGCCCGGTGTAGGAAGGGGTGGGGGTTCAGAGCATTCTGTTCAGGGAAAAATAGTATGTATGAAGGTCTTAAGGCAGAAACCAATAGAAGGGTGGCTAGTATTGGAAAGAGTGGTCAGTGGCTGGAGAGGCAGGCAGGGGCTGGGTTATGCTGGACCCCGTAGGCAGATCTGATATCCAGGGGTTTAGGTACGCTGATGATTTATGGCCAGTATCCATTCTGATAGGTGGGAGGCCGTGTATACTTGTTAGCTCTTGTAATTATTACCCCTGCTTGGGGTGCTGGGTTCGTGGTCTCTTACTTTACTCTCAGTGCTGTGGGTGCCTTTGCAGAGCTTGCTGTAGGGGAGTGACCTGATTAGGTGTGATAGGCAGCTTCGGTATTCCTCTGTGAAAATTCCTGGCAGGGTTCTTTTACTCGGCCTTTTGTGAAGATAGCAAAAGGATCATTTTAGAATGACTGGACCAGTATTAAGGGATGAGATTTACATATTTACTGCAGAGATAACTTAAGCCTTGTTAATGACATGTAATAAACCTACAGACATTATATGATGATATATGAAAAGCCTATGGACATGTTGTTAGTTTCCATTTACTCTTACTAAAGAATTGGTGAAGTCCCTAAGGTGGGTATGGTTAAGAGTATACAAGATGGGATGACTTTTCTTTTTGCATTGTACAAGGTCGGTCCGCTCAATTACTGTTGAGAGGCCATGCTTCATGAAGGCAGAAGTCTTGTCTGTTTAGGTACCCCTAGATCTCTAGAACCAATTGAATTAAAATGTCCTCTGCCCAATATGCTCTGTAAAAGCCTTATTGCCTACTTTACTCACTGTTCATTTACTTATTTATTCCACAAGTGTGATCTTCCTAGGCAAGCCATCTGTTAATATGTGTACTCTTTGCTTTGGCCACCTACCTCTGGGACATCTAGCAGACTCCAGCCATGGGGAGGGATTTTCACTTCTGCGGGAAGAGTAACTTCATTATGGGAGGTTGACTGAGGAGGACTTTCCCTTAAGAACCCTTGTGGTTATATTGGGCCTACCTGGGTATTCCAGAGTAATCTGTTTACCTCAAGATCCGTAATTGAATCACAGGCTAAAATCCCTTTTGCCACGTAAGGTAACATGTTTGTGGGTTCTGGCAGTTAGGACACGGACATCTTTGGTGGGCCATTATTTTGCTTATCACACAGTCTGCCCTCTAGCCTCCAAAGGTTAATTTTTGTCCCACATGCAAGATACATTCACCTCATCCCAGTATCTCCCAAAGTCATAACCTATTATGGCATCTGCTCAAAGTCCAGAATCTTATCCAATCTTGTCAGCTGATGATCTAAATAATCTACATCAGGTATGACTGTGTCTCTGAGTATCCTACATTTGGGGACAAAACTCTTCTCCATATGTGGATCTCTGAAAAGTAGGAAACAGGTAATTTGTTTCCCAAATACAGTGGTTGTGTAGGTGTAGGGTGCCCGTTATAGACAGTCCTGTCCAAAGGAAAGAAATAGAAAGGAGAGGGGCCACGAGTCCCAAGAGATTTTGAAATCTAGCAGGGCCAGGGAATAATCCCATGTGGTCCTTGGCTCTGCCTTCTGGGCTCGTGACTCATTCCTTTGAGTTATTCTTCCTTTTTCAGGCAGAGTAGCATGGGTGTGTGGCTGAGTAGTTTTAGCAGCCTGTTTCCTGCCTGTAGTATTTTGGAAGTCTGTCAGCCTTTTCTCGTTTCATCCTGTCAGTTTTCTTCAGTCCAAGTTGGCAGTGTTTCTGCTGGTATAACATTCTCAGGAACATTTAGGGCCTCCGGTGCATCGGACAAGAGGCGCCCCCACAGATCTATCTTAGATACCCCCATCTCTGTTCTTGGCCTATGCCGAGATGACTGAGGGGAGCCATGAGTCACATACCCGATCTCTTCAAAGAGTCCTCCTGTGATTGTATCTTCTGAACTTTGATCATCAGAGGCATTAGCAGAAAGTTGTTCAGCTATGCCTGTGGCTTTTCTCCCAGAGCAGAATTTCCTGACAGGGAATCTCCTAATTTTATCATCTTTTGCAGTCCAAATAGGCTGAGAATTCTCCTACTCCTCGGGCCCTAGTTTCTTCTGCTTGTCAGCTCATCCCTCCGTCTCCCTTTCCTGTTGTCTTTTACTATAAGCAGCAAGGAGAAACCAGCCTGTACCTGCAATACTTTGCTTGGAAATCTCATCTGAATGTCCAGGTTAATCTTTTGGAAGTTTTGCTTTCCGCATTACTACAGGACACAATTCAACTAAGCTTTCTGCTACTATGTAACAAGGATCCTGTGTCTTCCGGTTTCCATTTCCTTTTTCGCCCTTACCAGCAGTATTTAAAAAAAAGTTTATTTATTTTAGAAAGAGAGAGCACATGAGCAGGGGAGAGGCGGAGAGAGAGGGAGATAGAGAATCTCAAGGAGGCTTCATGCTGTTAGCAAAGAGCCTGACACAGGGCTGGATCCCATGATCTGTGAGATCATGACCTGAGCCAAAATCAAGAGTGGGGCACTTAACTGATGCAGCCACCCAGGAACCCCACCAACAGTATTTTTAACGTCCGTGTTTCTCCTAATGGTCTGTTCACCATGATTTAAGTGTTCCCTAAGATGATACAGGTTTTCTGTACCATGCTCTTTACCTCATTCTGAGTCCTCACCCGTGGGGTCTTTAACATCCATATTTCCGCTAACAGTCTGTTAGCGGTCTAGGCTTTTTCTCTCATGCTTCTCAAAATTCTTTGAGCCTCTGCTCATTATTCAATGCCAGAGGCACCTCTACGTTTTTAGTTATCTGTTACAGTAGCATCCCACTTTCAGGCGCCACAGTCTGTATTAGTTTCTCATTGTTGCTGTAACAGATGGCCACAGATTTAGTGGCTTAAAGAGATTTATTATCTTATAGTTCTGGAGGTCAGAAGTCCAAAATGGGCTTCAGGAGGGCTAAAATCAAGGTGTTGGGAGAGCTGTGTTTCTTCTGGGGTCTTTGATTTATTGTCTTTTCTAGCTTCCAGAGGCTGCCACATTCCTTGCATCATGGCAGTGTCATTGCAAATTCTGCTCTGTTGTCCCATTTCCTGCTTTCTCTCTTTCTGTTGCCATATTGTCTTCTCTGATGTTAACTCTTCTGCCTCTTTTTCCACCCTTATAGAGACCCTTATAATTATATTGGGTTCACTCAGACAATCCAGGGTAATCTTTTCATCTCAAGATTCATAATGTAATCACACCCACAAAGTCTTTTTGCTATGTAAGGTAACATATTTACAATTTCACAGGATTAGGAGGTGGACGTCTTTGCTGGGGGAGGGGGGGGCGCCTCATTTTTTCAGCCACAGGATGGTTAACACTGTTGGGCAGCCCTGTCTAATAGCAACGCAAGATGAGGCCTATTTGTAATTTTAATTTTTGTGGTAGTCATGTTGAGTAAAAAGAAATGACTAATATTAATTTTAATTCTACATTTTATTTAACCTAGCATACTAAAAATATTATTTCAACCTATGGCCAATACAAAAATTTATTAAGATATTTTGTAAGTTTTTACAAAGTCTCCCAAAAATCTGTTTTGTATTTCATACTTATACCTTGATTTAGATGCTAAATTTTCATCTGAAATAATTCATCTATATTTAGATTTAATAAAATTTAAAATTGAAAAGTAGATTTGCCAAGCTGTTCCATACATACTCATGTAAGTGTCAGATATTAAAAATTAAACAGCTTTACTGAAGTACACTTGACATATTCTGTAATAATAAAGCGTACATATTCAAAGTGTACAATTTGGTAGTTTTGACATATGAATATACCCATGAAACCATCACCACAATCAAGACAATGAGCATACATATCACCCCAAAAGTTTCCTCTTTTTCCCTTTTGTAATCCCTCCTTCCTGCACTTCTCTGCCCTCATCCCCAGGCAACTCCTGATATTTCTGTCACTATAGAATAGCTGGCGTTTTTTAGGAATTTACATATATAGAATCATACAATATGATCTTGGGTCTGGATTCTTTCACTGATCATAGTTATTTTGAGGTTTAAATGTGGTGTGGCATGTTCGGTGCTTTTTTAATAGACAGTGTAGTTGGGTCTTTGCTTTATTTTTTCCTTTTTCCTTTGCAACCAGTAAAACAATATCTATATTTTTATCAAGGTATGTAGACTATTCATAGACTATTCATGTCATTGTTGACAGATTTAAATATATATATGTGTGTGTGTGTATAAATTTTTTTAACATTTATTTTTGTGTGAGAGAGAGAGAGAGAGAGAGAGAGAGAGAACACAAGTGGGGGAGGGGCAGAGAGAGAGGGAGACACAGAATCCGAAATAGGCTCCAGGCTCTGAGCTGTCAGCACAGAGCCCAAAGTGGGGCTTCATCCCATGAACAGTAAGATCATGACCTGAGCTGAAGTTGGATGCCCAAACGACTGAGCCACCAGACGGCCCAACATGTTTATATTTAAATAAATCTTTTTTCTATTTGTTTTCTACTTGTTCCCTCTATTCTTTGTTCCATTTTTTCCATTTTTTGGCTTCCTTTGGATTAATTGAAGTTTTTTGTTTAATGGTACCATTTAATTTCTGTTGTTGGCTTATTAACTATAACTCTTTTTTATTTTAGTTTTGCTTTAGAGTTTATAGTATACAACATTAGGTTATTACAGTCTACCTTCAAGTGAGAGTATGCAACCTTATGTATAAGAACATTTCAATCATTTGCTTTTTTCTTCCTGACCATTGTTTTGTCACACATTTTACTTCCTCATACGACATTATTTTACTATTATTATTATTATTTTAAGTTTTTTAATGTTTATTTATTTTTGACAGAGAGAGAGATAGAGCACGAGTGGGGAAGGGGCAGAGAGAGGGAGACACAGAATCTGAAGCAGGCTCCACGCTCTGAAATGTCAGCACAGAGTGTGATGCGGGGCTTGAACCCACGGACCGCGAGATCATGACCTGAGCCAAAGTCGGATGCTCAACCGACTTAGCCACCCAGGAGCCCCATCATTATTATTATTTTTATTTAATCAGTCAATTATCTTTAAAAAAAAAACTTATTTATTTATTTCTTAGAGACAGAGAGAGAGTGGGGAAAGGGCAGAGAGAGAATCCCAAGTTTGATGCGGGGCTTGAACTCAGGAACTGTGAGATCACGACCTGAGCTAAGATCAAGAGTTGGATCCTTAACTGACTCAGCCACCCAAGTGCCTGAACAGATTTAGATGATAAGAAAATCAATCACATATTTACCCATGTAGTTACTCTTTCCTGTGTTTTTCATTTCTATCTGGTATCATTTTCATCCTGTCTGAAGGCTTTCCTTTAACACTTCCTATTGTGCCAGTCTGCTGGTGATGAATTCTTTTGGATTTTGTATATCTGAAGAAGTGTTTTGTTTTTATTTTTTGAAAAATATTTTTTGCTGGGTGTAGAATTCTGTGTTGACAGTTTTTTTCTTTCAGTACTTTAAAGATGTTGATTCACTGTCTTACCACTTGCATTGTTTCCAATGAGAAATATGTATCATTCTATCTTTGTTCCTCTGTAGGTAATTTTCTTTCTCATGATTTTAAGACTTTCTCTTTATCATGGATTTTGAGCAGTTTGACTATGATGTATCTTAGTGGTGTGGTGTGTGGTGTTCTTCATCTTTTTTTCTGTGTGAGATCTCTTGCACTTCATCAAAAAATTTGGAAAAAATTTGGCCATTATATCTTCAAGTATTTTTTCTGTCCCTGTTTCTCTTCTTTAGGGACTCCAAGTCACATGTATGTTGGGCTCCTTAGTGGTGCCAGTTTACTGATATTCTGTTCATTTCAAAAAATCATAATTCTCTTTTCTCTCTATTATTTTCAATAGTTTCTATTGCTGCGCTTTCAAGGTCACTGAGCTTTTATTCTGTAGTTTCTTTTATTATTATAATTTAGTGCTTTTTAAAATCTCATATACTATAGTTTCATCTCTGTAAGTTCAGTTTTGACTCTTTAAAAAATATTCCATGCCTCCGTTTAACTCTGTGAATAGATGGAACACAGTTACGATAACTGCTTTATATTTCTGTGACAGCTAATTCTAATATTTATATCAGTGCTGGGTTAATTTTGATTGGTTAATTCTTCTTCTCATTACTACTTCCTTACATGGCTGGTAATTTTTGATTGAATGCCAGACATTGTTATTTACCTTGTTGGTGCTGGCTATTTTTGTATTCTTATAAATATTCATGGTATTTTTCTAGGACACAGTTAAGTTACTGGGAAACAATTTGATCTTTTTGGATCCTACATTTAAGGATCCTGCATTTTTGGTCCTACATTTAGATGGCCAAGAGCAGTGCTAGTGCTAATAGGTAGAGTAGAGCTAATTATTTCCCATCACTGAAGTAAGTCCTTGTGTGTACTCTACCCAATTCCCTATAAATCGTGAGATTTTTTGGCTCAAGTGGTGGGAATAGGCAGTGTTCTCAGTCCTGTGTGTATGTTGAGCACTGTTACCTTTTGGGCTCTGGTTCTGTGTTTTTTGGTAGTTTTATCACATGTATGCAATCCACTGAGTACTGATCTTAAGAGAGATCCATATTTTTTCTGTCTGCTGTCATCTCCTCTCATGTATATTGTCCTGTGAAATCTAAGTGCCTTGGTCTCCCCAAACTCTCAACTTCCTCACCTCAACTCAGGGAAGTTGCCGGGCTCTGCCTGAGTTCCTACTCCTTCTGACACAGCGTGGGGACTCTCTTGGAGCAATAAGCTTGGGTAATGGTAGCACTCATCTCTGTTGTTTTCCATTTCTCAAGGATCACTGCCCTTCACTGACTGACAACCAATGTCTGGAAAGCTGCTATTTCATTGAATATTCATTTTAAATTTAAATTCAGATTAATTCAAATTCAAATTCAAAATGTATTTCTTCAACCGCACTAGCCATATTTCAAGTGCTCAATTGCTGTATGTGGCTGGGGTTTACGATATTGGACTGTGAAAGTCTAGACAGGCTCTGAGCTTTTACTGTTTCACCACACCACATTTAATATGGGCATGTTACAAAATCCTGTCTTTCTTTTTTTTAATTCATATATATATATATATATATATATATATGAATTTTTAATTCATATATATAAATATATATATATATTCATTTAATGTTTGTTTATTTTTGAGACAGAGAGAGACAGAGACTGAGCGGGGGAGGTACAGAGATAGAGGGAGACATAGGATCTGAAACAGGGTCCAGTCTCTGAGCTGTCAGCACAGAGCCTGACGTGAGGCTTGAACCCACGAACCGTGAGATCATGACCTGAGCTGAAGTTGCATGCTTAACTGACTGAGCCATCCAGGTGCCCCTAATTCTTATATTTTAAAAAAATGTTTATTTTTAAGAGAGAAAGAGAGTGAGAGCAAGAGTGCAGCACAAGCAGGGGAGGGGCAGAGAGAGAGAGAGAGAGAGAGAGAGAGAATTCCACGTTGGGCTCTGCACTGTCACTGCAGAGCCTGACTCAGGGTTTCATCCCACGGATCATGAGCATGACCTGAGCCAAAATCAAGAGCTGGATGCTTAACCGACTGAGCCACTCAGGTGCCCTCAAAATTCTGTCTTTCAATATGAATACATGATAGTAACTGGCAAGCTACTTAAGCTCACTGCCTTAGAGTACTTCCATTTACTCGTTGATAAAATGGGATCATATATATATACATTGTATGTATATGTATATTATATATATGTAGTATATAGATATTATATATATGTAATATGTATTATTATATTATGTATTATATATTATGTATATTATACATTATATATGTAATATGTAATATTATATATATGGTATATATGGTTGTAGTGAGGATGAAATAAATTAATACATATAAAGAGCCACACCTGTAGTTGGTACATGGTGAGCTCTCATTAGATGTGAGTTCATACATTTTTAAATAATAGAATATGACTGTGGCTGCCTTCTCCTATGTATATCATCTGTCTTGTGCTTTGTTAGCGTCAGATTTTAACGTGCAGAGGTATATTGGGATAGTGGGAAAAGCAGAGGATTGGGGAAGGGGCAGAAGATTAGGGCTCAGAACTTTATATGTAATAGTTTATATCATCCTCACTGCAACCACATAAGGTAAGTACTTTTATTGCCCCATTTTGTCAATGAGTAAATGAAAGTACCTTGAGGGAGTACTTAGGGGTACTAGTGGATATGTCACTTAATGTTCTCAAGGGTCAGATTCCTCAGCCGGAAATGGGAAGAGTACACAGACTGCGTGTAAGAATTAAATGACAAACTATAAGAAGGTACTTTGAAATGCGTAAAGTGTAAAAAACAAACTCATCATTCTTTCCTGCATTTATTTTTATTCCTCCTCCTATTTCACCATTCTAAGTCTAGCTCTGAGTTGATGTATATTAAGGGAGTGAAAACCTTCATTTCATTTGCTAGCCTGATAATAATATTGATGAATTTAAGTAGGAAGCTTGCTTAACTGGAAACGCTTCTATCATACCGGCTCCAAAGCCTGATAGGATTATTTGGGGGCTAGCTAGCCTTTTACGGTTGTCT
This sequence comes from Leopardus geoffroyi, assembly GCF_018350155.1. Taxonomy (NCBI): domain Eukaryota; kingdom Metazoa; phylum Chordata; class Mammalia; order Carnivora; family Felidae; genus Leopardus; species Leopardus geoffroyi. Next base: position 76,437,312 of record NC_059329.1, read on the forward strand.
TTGTCACTGCCTTCTTTGTGTAGTGCAGACAATTGAATAAGTACGATTTTTATCCACTTCTTACTTGAAACCAATTATATTAGGAATTGGGGTTGGGGGCAGAGAGAATGAATGGCTATGTGTAAGACTGGCATGGATCTTTTCTAAGCTGAAACACACCCTAAATACCAGCTTTAGAGTGTCAAAGTCATTTTGGAATACCTCTGCTTTGTCTTGAATGGGACTCAGAGAAGGCCTGAGGGTTTGGAACTCTACTTCTCCCTGACTTGACTGTACCTTGGTGTTACCTGGTGGGGAGGATGTGTCTGTCCATTGGTGTCTCATTTATAAAAGTGAATTAGAATATGCATGGGTGAAGATTCTTTAATGTGTTGGTTTTTTTTTTCTTCTGCCAGTAAACTGCTACCTTACAGGAATTCTATCTTAGAACTGAGTTTCTAAAGAAAAAAGTATCTTTCAAGTAGCATGTTTTCTGCGACGAGATAGAACAGAGGCTAATGTGGGATACTTCCAGAAGATGGAGGCATTCTAGGATTTGTGCTAGATGTTGTGGGAGACACAGACACGAAGGCAAAGATCTTGACCCCAGTGAGGTTATAGCCAAGAAGGGCAAACACAGAATGCCCTTGGACACTCGAATGGAGAGGAGAAGAGAGCTGGATTGTCGTGGGTTATAGAAAAAGTCCCGAGTACGTTGAAGTGAAACTTCTCACTGGATGACCTGGGGAATGCTCCCTGGAGGAGGTGGCATCTCAAGCAGACCTTGAAAAATGGACAGGAATTAAATATATGCAGTTTGTGTTCATAGGCGCACTGCTCATGGGCACTCATTTTCACAAAAAGGTACTTGAAGCTTGAGTTATAGCTCTTGATGCTCGGAAACGCTGAGGAAGATGGAGTTACCCAAAGGGTTTGTTTAATGCTGATGGTCCGCCTTTCCTGCCACCCACTATTGCCCAAGTCTGAATTGTTTTTTCTGTTGATTGGATGCGCCTAGTCACTAATTACCTCTGGGAGCATTTACAAAGCAACCTCACTTGGAGTGGAGTGATTTAGTATAACTCTGCATTTAATCAATTAGTGGAGTGATTCAGTTCACATATCAGCATCTCTCAAATATAGGTATTTTTGCTCTTGCCAAAATAAAACTCAAGCAAGCTGTGGGAATGGAGAGGGTTTTTCAGGTTCCTCTCTAGGCAAATTAACACCTGCACTGGCATATTTGGGAAAATCATTCAGTGGCTGTGTGACTAAATGTATATCAGAGAGAAAATAAATAATTTCCTAAATCTTCACACTTGTTAACATCTGCACTTAAATCTGTTTTCTCAGTCATGTTCCTTCTCCCATCAAATAGTACATTAAGGAGAGCGGAGAAGGAGAGAGACAGCAGAGAATGTAAAAAGATAGTAATGCTTTTAGAAACTGCTATGTATATGCACCACTTCCAAACTAACATATTGACCTTGGGCAAATTACTTTACCTCTTGGGATGTGTTTTCTCTCTGGACATTGGGTAATAATGGTAATGTCTATGATACAAAATATTTTAAGGGTAAATTTAGATAACATAAATTCATTGTTAGCAATAACAAATTTAAATGTTAATCCATATTATTATTAAGAGTTCAGCAAGTATATACTTTGTCATTAAGTATTTAGCAGATACCTACTATGTGCTAGGCACTCTTTCAAGTATAAGGAATATAACGGTAAGCAAATTAGACAAAGTCCGGCTCTTGCGGGGAAACAGACAATAAGCAAGTAAGTATAGAGTAATTTCAGATAACTTCATTTATTTAAGTTGAGATAACTTTAAACAATTTATGTTTTTAATTTTTTTTTTTCAACGTTTATTTATTTTGGGGACAGAGAGGGACAGAGCATGAACGGGGGAGGGGCAGAGAGAGAGGGAGACACAGAATCGGAAACAGGCTCCAGGCTCTGAGCCATCAGCCCAGAGCCCGACGCGGGGCTCGAACTCACGGACCGCGAGATCGTGACCTAGCTGAAGTCGGACGCTTAACTGACTGCGCCACCCAGGCGCCCCTAAACAATTTATGTTTTTAAATGCAGGAAGATATTTCTGTGTTATTTTCTCCCAAAGAGTGTTTGCGATTATCTATTTACTTTGTAACGAGGATGGATCAGTTGTCTGAACTAGATTTTTTTTTTTTTTTTTACTATCTCAACCCCTAAAGTTTACTTGTCTTTTAATCCTTCCATCAACCCTATTACTTTTGTACTATTTTCATATCCTTCGAACAGATGAAGAAATAAGACCTAGAGAGTTCTAGTAACTCACATTATCTGTAGGGACAGACAAGGGATTTGAGTTTAGGAGTCTATACCTGCAGAGTCTGTGTCTCAGCCCCGCTCCACCTCCAGGTTTTCTTTCCCTAATATATCAGAGTAGGAGTGGATAAATAAATGTAATGTGATAAAGATACAGCTTGTCTTAAGAGGAAGCAAAGGACATCTGCCAAAATCTCTTTGGCAGGTGTTTTCAATCCACTAGGACAGATGGTGGTCTTGTCAGTTGGTGAATTCCATTTAATAGAATTTTATGATTCTTTCACTGGGAGGGGCCTGCTGAATACCTGCAGATGAATACCTGGTGATCCGTTTGGCAGCCCAAAGAGAACTTGCAAAAGTCAGAACTAACCAATGGGGCTACACTTAAATGTGTATCCATTTAAAATGTAGTCTCTGTGGCCTTTTGACCAGGTTTTCTTTAAAAAAAATTTTTTTTAACATGTATTTATTTTTGAGAGACACAGTGTGAGCATGGGAGGGGTAGAGAGAGAGAGAGAAAAAGACACAGAATCTGAAGAGGCTCCAGGCTCTGAGCTGTCAGCACAGAGCCTGACGCAGGGCTTGAACCCACAAGCTGCAAGATCATGACCTGCGCCGAAGTCGGACGCTTAACCGACTGAGCAACCCACGCGCCCCTTGACCAGGGTTTTCTTGAGAGACCCTTGTGGGAGAATTAGATCAGCATTGACAGCAATGCTGTCTGATGCATGCTGTGATTCTTAATTGGGATTTGTTTTAACATATTGGGACTAAATTCCTTTCTGTGGGAACACATCTCTAAAATTAGAATGTAAATCAGTGGAAAAATATGATTTGATATGCAAATATTTTATTTAAATACAACTTTTCATGGATGTAGCCAGTGCATGAAGTGGAGCCAAGATGTGCTGATAAGCTAGGCTGGCTCAGCCCTCATGCTTACATCCTGGTAAAAAAATACGGCCCATGAGCTGCCTGGCAGCACAGGGTTGCACAGTAGGCATAGGACCCCGTGCCTGGGGATGCAGGTTCTAGCATGGTTCCCTCACTTGACTGCTGGTATATTACGTAACTACTCTGGGCCTTGGGTCTTTAAGGTCATAACAGTGTTTTAACTTGACTAGGAGTTACTCTGCCAAACAAAAGAAAAACACGTACAAGCACAAAGGGTAAAAGAAGCAACGATGCTGTCACTGTCCCCCAGAATCAGATGTTAACATTTTGTCTATTCGCTTAGAACCTTAAAAAAATCTCAGAATAATTTGAAATCTCTGTGTTCCCCTCTCGGTGCCTTTCTTCTTTCAACCTTTCTACCAGCCGTCACTAACATGGTTGATGAGTACTCAGTCCGTGTGTGTGTGTGTGTGTGTGTGTGTGTGTGTTACCACATTTATATGTGTTCACATATGAGAAATATAATAAGGAGGGCATATGTATAGTGGCTAAATGTATAGTCTTAGGAGCCAGACTGCTCAGATTGAAATCCTAGCTCTCACTGTTACTAGCTATATAATGTTGGGCAAGTTCTTTAACTTCTTTTTGCCTCATTTTTTTTTCCCATGTGTGATATGGGGATAATAAAGCATCTGTCTCCTGGATTGTTCTCTGGATGACGTAAGTGGATTCATTATTGGACATACAGTAAACATTCAGTGAATGGTTTGTGAGTTATTGGTTCGTGTGGCTTAAAAATTATATAAATGGCATCATTCAGTATGGATCTTTCTGGAACTTTTTTCATTCACAATTATTCTTTTGAGGACATATAGATCTTGTTCATTAGTTTGAACTGATCCAGAACATCTCAATGCACTCATCCGTTTGTCTATTGATGGAGACTTGGCTTGGTTCAGATTTTTCAGTGTGCGTTTTTGTGCATGCCTCCTTGCCCATGGTTTTTAAATTCTTAGTGTATATATACCTTTCCATAGAGAACATTCTTTAAGGGAATCCTTAATTGTCCAACAAACCTTTAGTCCAGTCCTGTGGTTGGTCACCTCCAGTGATGGAGATAACATTGTATCATGAGTCAGCTCATATTGTTTTTAGGCTACTTTCTCAGAAATAGTTTAAAGGAACACAAATTTTGGGTTAATGCAATGCCCTTCTATTGCTCCCACCTAAATCACTCCAGTCACATTGGCCACCTTTTGGTTCCATGAGCACACCAAGATTTTCCCTGACCCACACCATTCCTCCTTGCAAGAGGCCTAGAAGACCTCCTTGTCCCTGCACTTTCTGTACCTGGCTCTCATTCTTTTTTTTTTTTTTTTAATTTTTTTTTTCAACGTTTATTTATTTTTGGGACAGAGAGAGACAGAGCATGAACGGGGGAGGGGCAGAGAGAGAGGGAGACACAGAATCGGAAGCAGGCTCCAGGCTCTGAGCCGTCAGCCCAGAGCCCAACGCGGGGCTCGAACTCACGGACCGCGAGATCGTGACCTGGCTGAAGTTGGATGCTTAACCGACTGCGCCACCCAGGCGCCCCATCCTGGCTCTCATTCTTAAATGTCACTTCCTTAATGAGGCCTTCTCCTACTCTCTTCCCTATGAGGCCCCCTGTTTTATTATCAACCACTACTGCCTGGTGTTTAGTCCTTCAGAGTTCTTACCAGTAATTGAAAGGATATATCTCTCTCTGTTTCGTTTAACTTTGTTTGTCTGCTAGTCTATCATAGATCAGTCCGTGTCTCCGCTTGTGTTGTTTTCTGTTATAAATCATTACCCAGCATGATGTCAATGCCTGGCACTTGTAGTTGGCACTCAGGAAAGATTCGTGCAGGTAGAGGCACTCGTGACCACAGAGTAAGTGTAAATCCTCTTCCCATGAAATAGCCTCTCAGGTATTTGCAGGCAGCTTTCAAGGTGTTCCATCCTTACTTTCTTCAGGCTAAACATCTCTGATTACTTCAGTAGTTCCTTATTATGGGCCAAAACCCCACAGAGGTTTGTTTGTTCTCACTTACTATGGCTCTTCTCTCAGTTCTCGGTTCTAGATCTTATGCAGTTGGTTTTTTGGATTCATGTTTATATCCTTGTGTTCCTTACCATTAGATTTTATTACTATGTAAAAGGGAGAGGCTGGGTTAAATCACCAAGGTCACTTGCAGTTCTTAAAAATGGAATTGGCGGGGTGCCTGGATGGCTCAGTTGGTTAAACCTCTAACTTTGGCCTAGGTCATGATCTCGCCGTTCCCAAGTTCAAGCCCTGGGTCGGGCTCCGTGCTGACAGGTCAGACTGTGGAGCCTTTTTCAGATTTTGTGTCTCCCTGTCTCTCTGCTCCTCCCCCACTCACACTCTGTGTCTCTCTCTCTCTCTCTTTCTCTCAAAAATAAAGAAACATTAAAAAAATTGGAATTGGCTATTCCAGAACAGCATTGTCCAATAGAACTTTATATGATGATGGAAATGTTCTAGATCTGCACTGTCCAAGACAGTAGCCACAAGCTGCATGTGGCTACTGAGCACTTGAATTGTGGCTACTATAACTGAGGAACTGAATTTTAAATTGTATTTAATTTGAAGCATTTTAAATTTAAGTACCATACCATATATGGTTAGTGGCTACTGTATTAGACAGCACAGTTCTGGAGAAAAACTTACAGAATTTTAAAAGATGAGATGGTGTGTATAACGTATTTAGAAAAACCAACATGGGGATACACTGGCCTGTTCAGGGTCAGGATTCATTTACTCAGTGGTCTTTTACTTAGTTAGTAGATTTTTTTCTTTCTTTTTTTCTTTTCTCATTGAGCATCAGCAACGTCCTAGGCACAATACTAGGTGCTGGAGGTTTAGCTGTGAAAAAGACGGTCTTCGCCCTTGCTCTCATTGGACTTTCTATCTGGTGCAGTGGTCCTCAGCCCCGGTGTCGTATTAGAACCATTTGGGGAACTTGAAAACATTCTTATGCTGAGGACCAACCTTTAAGAGATTTTGATCCCCTTATAAAATAAATAAGTCATGGGGATGAAAAGTACAGCATAGGGAATATAGTCAATAATATGTAATAACTTGGTATGGTGACAGATTGTAGCTCCACTTATTATGGTGAACATTTCATAACATAGAGAATTGTCTAGTCACTAAGTTGTATACCTGAAACCAATATAAATAAAACATTGTGTGTCAACTAAAATGAAAAAAAAAATAGAGATTATTATTTATTTGATCCAATGGGGGGCCCACGTTAGACTTGGATAGTCTTGTAAAAACTCCACTGGTGAACCTATTTGGTAGTAAGGTTCAGAATCTCTGGTCTAGGGGAAAGTAAGTATCCTTCTTGATAAATAGGGGAGAGAGTCATGCTTAAGTTTCCACTTTGATGGGGAGGTTTGCTGCATATTTTGAAATCTCCCAATTGATGCCCACTTGACACAACCCAACCCTCCATCCCCACCAAAAGAAGGCCTTTAGCGGCCTGAAACATGGTGCTCCATGAGGTCAATTACATGGGCTTATTTGTTGTGTAACAGTGTCAAGTCTGCAAACTATTCTCAGTCTGTAAACTCTGTCTCCTTTCAAAATGTTATTATTAGTCTTCAAACTGGATTTCTCTGGAGCTTTTTTTTCTTTAATATGTATATAATATATATAATATATAATATATATAATATAATGTTTATAGTATATAATAAAATATTATAATATTATATATATTATATATTTTTATTTTTATTTTAATTTTTTTAATTTTTATTTATTTATAATTTTTTTTTTGTAGATGCTCGAACTTTTTATTTCAATATTGGATACAATATTGAATACTTTTTAATCAATATCGAATTTATTTCAATATTCAATATTTGAACAGGAAAAAGGCATTTATGCAAGTCACAAGCAGTAAAGGTGATTATAAAGTTTTTTTTTTTTTATGCTGGTGTAAACAATTTTTTTTTCAATATATGAAATTTATTGTCAAATTGGTTTCCATACACCACCCAGTGCTCATCCCAAAAGGTGCCCTCCTCAATACCCATCACCCACCCTCGCCTCCCTCCCACCCCCCATCAACCCTCAGTTTGTTCTCGGTTTTTAAGAGTCTCTTATGCTTTGGCTGTCTCCCTCTCTAACCTCTTTTTTTTTTTTTTTTTCCTTCCCCTCCCCCATGGGTTTCTGTTAAGTTTCTCAGGATCCACATAAGAGTGAAACCATATGGTATCTGCCTTTCTCTGTATGGCTTATTTCACTTAGCATCACACTCTCCAGTTCCATCCACATTGCTACAAAAGGCCATATTTCATTCTTTCTCATTGCCATGTAGTACTCCATTGTGTATATAAACCACAATTTCTTTTTTTTTTTAAATGTTTATTTATTTATTTTGAGAGACAGAGACAGAGCATGAGCAGGGGAGGAGCAGAGAGAGAGACACAGAATCCGAAACAGGCTCCAGGCTCTGAGCTGTCAGCACAGAGCCCGACGCGGGGCTCGAACTCACAAACCGTGAGACCTGAGCCGACGCCAGACGCTCAACCGACTGAGCCACCCAGGCGCCCCATAAACCACAATTTCTTTATCCATTCATCAGTTGATGGACATTTAGGCTCTTTCCATAATTTGGCTATTGTTGAGAGTGCTGCTATAAACATTGGGGTACAAGTGCCCCTATGCATCAGTACTCCTGTATCCCTTGGGTAAATTCCTAGCAGTGCTATTGCTGGGTCATAGGGTCGGTCTATTTTTAATTTTCTGAGGAACCTCCACACTGTTTTCCAGAGTGGCTGCACCAGTTTGCATTCCCACCAACAGTGCAAGAGGGTTCCTGTTTCTCCACATCCTCGCCAGCATCTATAGTCTCCTGATTTGTTCATTTTGGCCACTCTGACTGGCGTGAGGTGATATCTGAGTGTGGTTTTGATTTGTATTTCCCTGATGAGGAGCAACATTGAGCATCTTTTCATGTGCCTGTTGGCCATCTGGATGTCTTCTTTAGAGAAGTGTCTATTCATGTTTTCTGCCCATTTCTTCACTGGGTTGTTTTCGGGTGTGGAGTTTGGTGAGCTCTTTATAGATTTTGGATACTAGCCCTTTGTCCGGTATGTCATTTGCAAATATCTTTTCCCATTCCGTTGGTTTTCTTTTAGTTTTGTTGGTTGTTTCCTTTGCTGTGCAGAAGATTTTTATCTTCATAAGGTCCCAGTAGTTCATTTTTGCTTTTAATTCCCTTGCCTTTGGGGATGTGTCAAGTAAGAGATTGCTACGCCTGAGATCAGAGAGGTCTTTTCCTGCTTTCTCCTCTAGGGTTTTGATGGTTTCCTGTCTCACATTCAGGTCCTTTATCCATTTTGAGTTTATTTTTGTGAATGGTGTGAGAAAGTGGTCTAGTTTCAACCTTCTGCATGTTGCTGTCCAGTTCTCCCAGCACGATTTGTTAAAGAGACTGTCTTTTTTCCATTGGGTGTTCTTTCCTGCTTTGTCAAAGATTAGTTGGCCATACGTCTGTGGGTCTAGTTCTGGGGTTTCTATTCTATTTTTTAATCTACAGTTTTCAGTTGTTCAGATTCTCGAATTTGAGACTAGAACTCAGCCCCAGTAGGCTGAGAAGAGTGAGGAACCAAATGTTGACAAGGCGGAAGGAATGTTGACTTGGAACGGTCAAGGAGAAGATTTATGGTTGTATCACTTGACACAGTGTGGGGTTTGCTGTGGCTAGTAACAGCAAGGGTTGGCTTCTTTCTCCGTGTTTGTCATGGAACGTGTGGGGCTTCTGGAACAGGCTGACAGAGAGCATCCTTTATGTGGAACATTGCTGGTTGTTGTGACTGAGGGAAAAGAGGCATGACAAAGCATGAGCTGACTTTCAAAGCTTCTGCCTGGAAGTACATCACTTCTGCTCAAAGAAAATTTCACGACCAAGTAAGGAAGTGACCTTCCCCAGAGAAAGACAGTAAACATTTGTGAACGATAATACGGGTTCTTATAGTCTTCCCTTCTCATCCCAAATATTGATTCAGCCTCCTTTTGGCTCCCAAACACACTTTTTCCCCCTGCCTCTCTCTAGGGAGACCAGACAGAAATTTTATCCAGTCATGTAATAGAATCAAAGCCTAGGATCCTGTGATGGGTCTTTCTATCAGATATTCATTTTGCTCCTCTTGCTTCAGATACTTATGAACAAAAAAGGCAAATTATTTGCTTCCCATGTACCTCATATATAATGTTAGATCAGGGGGAGAATAACTTACATAAATACTTTTTTTGGAAAGGGGAAGATTGGGAGATACACAGTTATAATAATTCTGGGAATTGATGGCGGGAGATGTTAGAAGGGTCCCTTACTTAGGAATTGGACATGTTCTTTTGTTCCCTGGAAGTACATTTCCAGTCCATTGTTTTCTATGGCTCTTGGTTTCACTTTGTTGGGTGTCCCTCCTCTTCCATTATCCTCCTTGGTGGCTGAAAAACTCTGTCACTCCACTTCTTCCCCATAGAAGGTTGGGGGCCAAGTGTTGTTTTGTTGCTTAAAGTTATAGTTTCTTAGTTGGAGCTAGTGTGGCTCTCTGGCTGTGAAACAAGAATAAAACTTGGTCATTTTTGTCATTGATTTAATTCCAGTCAGCTGTATGTACCAAGAGCCTCACTGACAATTTATTCTATTACATTAAACTTATCAGATTTTCATGGAAGAGCCAGACCCTTTTCTCCATTTCTCCATTTTGTCCAACTGAAAGGACTCACCGGCACTGCCTTAATTTGTTCAGATGTTTTAACAACGAGTGGGGCGTCCAACCCTTGATTTGATTCTCATCTCAAGGTGGACTTTTGATTGGCCTGCTCAAAGTATTTCTGGGTTTTATTTGTCATTGTAGGAAGATGAGAAAAAGTTGTCTCTTCCAACCCTGGAAGCCCTGGAATTTCTGACTCTGTTCCCTTTCATTTCCATCAGCAAGGTGGCCAATTCTTTTCTCTTTCACCTTGTGCTAATTTGCTAGGGCTGCCATAACAAAGTACCACAGACTGGGTGGCTGAAACAACCGAAATGTGTTGTGTCTCAGTTATGGAGGCCAGAAGTCCAAAATCAAGGCGATGGTGGTGTTAGTTCCTTCTGAGGGCTGTGAGGGAAGGGTCTGTTCCAGGGCCCTTTCCTTGACTTGTTGACGGTTGTTTCCCCTCAGTGCCTTTTCATTTTCCTTTTTTTTTTTTTTTTTTTTAAATTTTTTTTTTCAACGTTTATTTATTTTTGGGACAGAGAGAGACAGAGCATGAACGGGGGAGGGGCAGAGAGAGGGAGACACAGAATCGGAAACAGGCTCCAGGCTCTGAGCCATCAGCCCAGAGCCTGACGCGGGGCTCGAACTCCCGGACCGCGAGATCGTGACCTGGCTGAAGTCGGACGCTCAACCGACTGCGCCACCCAGGCGCCCCTCATTTTCCTTTTAAGTGCATCTTTTTGTCTGTATTTTCCCTTTTTACAAGGACGCCGGTCATACTGGATTAGGGCCCACCCTCAGACCTCATACTAACCTGTTACCTCTGTAAAGATCCTATCTCCAAAAATTTTGAGTTACTGGGAGTTAGGGCTTCAAATTTGAACGTGGGTGGGGAGGGATATATTTCAATGCAAAGCACGTCTCTTTCCTCTAGTTCTTGTCAAATGCAGCCAATAGTAATCAAGGCACATACTAACTTTCTGTTTTTCAGGCTCATCAGCTACATTTCTCTTCTAGTTTATTTCAGATGACAGTTTTACCAAATGTTTCATCACTGCATAATATGAATAAACATCTTTCCAGTCTCTATTAATACTTTCTGCCCACTGCCAGAAGCAATGCCACATATTCTTACTTTGTTGTTGTTACACTGTTGTTCTAGCACCCCAGTTCTTGAACCGCTGTATGTATTGATAGGAAGCCTAGACGTTAGAGTAAGCAGCTCTTAGTGATTTATAATATCGAGAGTTTGTTTCTTGCTCATGCCACAGGTCCATCATGAGTTGGCTATCTTTCTCTCCTTCCCATTTTCCTCTCTGTGAGACTGGGTGCAACATCTACCAGTAGCCTGGCCATTGCTGTGACAAAAGGAAAACCAGAATGGTGACGCATTCACTGGTTTTTGAAGCTGAAGGTTGGAAGTGAGATGTGTCACCTCTGCTCCAGTTTCATTGGCCAAAGCGAGTCATATAGTCAAGAGTTTAGTCAAATGAGATGGAGAATACAGCTCTCCTCCAGGCACAGACAGTAAGTACTTCTGAGCACACAGACAAGCACATAGGCTACTTTGATATTTTTAGAGAAGTTGAGAGAGATACTAGACAGAGTTGACCTTTTGGGACTAGACAGGTGGGAAGACCCGAGTCAAGGGTGAGGAGAAGGATGTTGGCCTTGGCACTGAGATCTAACTGGAGTTCGCACCAGTGGAATCTGTCTTGCATCAGAGACCTGGCAGGTTAACATGCCAGTGTTGAAAGAGATGAAGGGAGCATCAGAGGGTTTGTACCTCAGATCTTCAAGTTGCAACTCTGTCATTTAGTGGCTACGTAACTTTTGTTGAGTTACCTGACCTCTCTGAGTCTCTGTGTCTCATCTGTCAGAGGGGACAGCAGTATCATCCTCACGGGAGTGCTCTGAGTATTTCATCCCCCCCATGTAGTAACCGTGTATCTTTGGACAAGGTACTTCACTTCTATATGCTTCGGTTTCCTCATCTATAAAATGGAGATGTAATAATATGTATTCGTAGAGTTGTTAAAAGAATTTAATGATGTAAACCATTTAAGCCAGTGCCTGCCTTGTAGAAAATGCTCAACAAATGCTGATTGTTCCTGTAATTGTATCAGCTGAGGTGACAACAGTGCCAGACACATGGTGAACTCACAACAAAGACGAGGTAATCGCTTTCTGCACCGACATTTTATTGAGGAGTAGAAGTCTAGGAGGCCAGAGTCAGGGAAATGAGGGCTGAAGCAGAGAAGGGGAGAGAACAAATACAAGAGCTCATTGCCAAGCAGGCCACAGTTTCCTGACAGACTACTCAGAAAGGTCACATAGTCACAGCTCCCCGTGGTCAATGCAGTGATGGGGGCAAGGAGAAGAATTTGTCTGTTGACTTCCAACTCCCTTGGATCCAAGTTCCCTCCATGAAGCATCTATGTCCCTACACTTCTGGGCTTCATGTGCCTGGATATGACATGAGAGCTGAGAGAGCTCCTGCCTCAGTGGCATCAGGGAGACCCCTAGAGCTTGAGATGAAGGGGTGTGGCATGATGCAAGGTTAGGAACTGATGGAGCACATATGTGAGTCATGAAAGTAACTGGGAGCAGTCTCCAAGGCAGGCTGGAGTCTGCAGTGGTGGTGTGGCAGCCACAGCCATCTGGCTGAGTCACCGTGGGAATAGCGGGAGCAGTTGCTGGGGCACTCTGGCCTGAAAGCCATGCAAATGTGTGAATCCGGGGTGTCCTATAAATATAGTCGGCAATTTTGCCTCCTTCTCTCACTTTACAGGTGAGGAAACTGATACCCAGAGTGGGAAAAGGCTTATTTAGGGTGATATAGCTTGTTCGTTGCAGAGTAAAAACTAGAATCCAGGTTTTATGAAGAGTTAGTTCTGAGGTTTACTATCTCTGGATTTCTGATTCAGTTTTAGCCCATATTCATCCATCCATCTGACCATCCATCCATCCATCCATCCATGCATGCATGCATCCATCCATCATCTCTGTGCTTGGCATTTATTAAAGACCTCCTTTATATCTCGTGCTGTGCTGCGCTGGGCACTTCTCACACAAGAATGGGGCACTAAGAGAGGGGAACTGTGGGTTGCCTCTTTCTCCTCACTTTATGGCCTCTTTTCTGCTGTGGCGATTGGGAAGGCAAGCTGTCTGTGGAGTTGAGCCAACAGGGAGGAAATTGGATGCACTTAGGATGCTTGATAGATGGAATGACTAATGTTTTCTGGGCCAGGGAGAAGGGAAGACAATGGTTCCATCTCTGGCTTGAGCTCCAGTGTATTGGCAGTGGCTCTGCAGTGTAGGGGGGAAGGTGGATTTCCAAGGAGGACATCTGGCTTCTGTGAATCCCCTAGGAGCTTAGACATAGCCTCCCTGTGAAACCTAACCATCAAAGAGGCTTACTGGCTCACTAACTGCCAGGCACTGTGTGGAAACTGTGAATTACAGACAGGTCCATGTTATGATTCCTATCCTTTTTCTTTTTCTTTCTTTTTCTTTTTCTCTTTTTAATTGAAGTAGGGTGGGCACACAGTGTTACATTAGTTTCAAGCGTACACAGAGTGAGTCAACAAATCTCTACTATGCTATGCTCACCACAAGGGTAGCTACCATCTGTCTCCATACAATGTGATTACAGTATCACTGACTATATTCCCTATGCTGTTCCTTTTATCCCTGTGACTTATTCATTCCATTCCGGAGGTCTGGAACCTCCCATTCCCTTTACCCATTTTGCCCGTACCCTACCCTCTCCTCCCCTCTGGCAACCAGCAGTTTGTTGTTTGTATTTATAGGTCTGATTCTGCCTTTTGTTTGTTTATTTGTTTGTTTTGTTTTTCAGATTCCACATGTAAATGAAATCATATGCTAAAGGAAATGTAAGTGTAGTTGGAAGATGAGCAAATCTGTAAAAGATTATTAATAACACTGCACCATTCATATTAATAACTAATAGTTATTGTGCTTGGCTAGGAGGGTCCTCTTGTATCTCAGTGACCTTGATTTTCACTTCATGGACAGACTTTGTGAGCCTGTGGACCTCCTAAATTGCATTTGTACCTTTTTCTTGGGAAAAGGCCTATTGCTTGCATCACAAGCCCAGACTTGTGTGTAGTCTCTCGCAAACACAAGCTCTCTATGGCATTTCATCCTTATAGCAGCCCCATTTTTCAGATGAGGAAACCAAGACCTGGAGAGGTTAAGTGGCAGAATCAGTACTTGAACCCAGGCCTCTTTGACCTTAAACTCCGTGCTTGACCCGCTCTGCCATGGTGTATTCCTATAGCATTAGTAAGGGGAAACTGAGGCACACCATGGTTGGTCCCATCTCCCAGCTCCTATTTGTGCCCAGAAAGGGTGTGCAACTGTTGTCTTGCACAGAAAGTCAGTGCTTCAGGGGCAGACGGGAGACTCGGATCACTCAGCTTGGAAAGCGGAGGTCTGAGGACATCGTGTCTCCTGTTGGGTAGAGGAGGGTGGTGGTGAGCAGCTGTGTCTGTCTCCACAGAGGCGAGGGCCAGCGCGTGGCTGCACTAGGAGCGTAGTTTATACTTAAGGAGGAAGTTCCTGATTTCAAAGTGGGTAACTGCAGAAGGGGTTATATCCACCAAAGTTTTGTCTAAAATCGGGGGAAAGATCCATAAATCCCAGACGCTTTCCTTGGTCAGTTTTTTTTTTTCTCTATGGTTCAAAGTCTGTTTTATTTTCCTGATGTGCAAAGGTCAGTGGTGAGGGAATTGGTGTGTCCAGGCCTGGATTCTCTGGTTTCCTCAAGCTGTAGCCCCAGCAGAGGCATCTGACACCCACAACGCTTAACTTTGCTGTTCACCTTGAGAAATGCAGATCTGCACATGCCCGAGGAGGTCTGTACCTCTGCGAGGCCCCCGGGACTTCAGCTGCTCTGTGAGTTCCTTCACACCTTGACAAGCTGCAAGGCTTTAATGGGCTTAACGCACTTGGGAAATGGGCTGTTGAGGTTGTGTTGTGTGAATTGAGACCCCACAGGGCAATCATTCTGTTGGGTTTATTACACTGATGGTCCTGGCTGCATGCAAAGGAGGAGGGAGCTGGAGCCTTTGGAACTCTTGGCTGAAATAAGTAAACTTCTAGCAATAGAGAAATGCGGTTGGGTTGGGTTGGGTTGGGAAGGGGCATCGCTGTGGGCAGGTTCACAGAGGGCTGAGTGGTGTAGGCGAGATATGTGTGTGAGTGCACGTCGTGGCTCTGTGAGTGTGAATGTGGACATGGGGCTGAGGGTAGGTGTGTTCCTAGGAATAGGGTTGTGTATGTGTAGTAATGAAGACCTGGGTTTGATTTCCAGACCCACTGTTTACGAGCAAGGTGGGCTAGTTAATTTGCCTCTCTGCATGTCAGTTTTCTCATCTCACAGAGTGGCTGTAAGGATCCAAATAAAAACTGTGCATGAAAACGAGTAAATACATGCCTGGCATTACTTAGTGTTGAATAAATGGGAGCTGTGGTGTTTGTTGTGGTAGTAGGTTCGTGCAAACATGATGAGGGTGTGCATAGGTGTGTGCACTCACATTAGTTGTGTCCCCAGCTGTCCCACAGAGAGTAGACTCTCTGTGACTGAGGGGCTTTCCCTCATGCAAGATCACTGGTATGCTTTCCAGACCTCCTTTTCCAGAGAAGCATTGCACGGTGAGTCCCCCCTGGGTCCCGTCCTTTCTAGGATTTGCCCTGATTTTCTTTGGGATTGTTCATGGTTTTTGCACTTTTTTGAGTCTTTTCCCCACTAGCTATCATTTTCCAAGTTCTTTCCCAGTGTCATTGGTGGAGGGAGGAGGTGACCCAGAGGGATGAACGATCCAATTTATGTGGGGACCACCTGCTACCACCTGAGATCTAGACACAGATTTGTCCCTTCCTCCTGCCCATTGTTCTTGTGCTTTGAAGGTGTAAATGAGTGGAAGGGGACATGTGAGTTCCCCCCACCCCCTGCCCCTGTGTTAAGGTCCAACTTGAAACTTCACATCAATTTTTCACGGTGGGTATTAACACATTTTCTCAATTTTGAGATTCGTATTTTACCTTTTAACATGATATATCTTGTATTCATTATACACATATCGTGATTGAAGGTAATGTTTCTTATCCCTGAAACTTTTGTTGAAGTAACTGTGCATCTTGGAATGGATGGCTTCTTAGACCTCCATCTCGGTAATCATAACCTTATATTTCAATTTTCCATTTTGAGGACTGTTTCCCCAGCTACACTGGGGACAAGTGTGGGGCAGAAGGGACTGGTCATGGGTCCCAAGTAGAGTGTCTGGCCCATTGTGGATGCTGAACACAGGCTGGTTTGAATGGGTATCTCAATAAGTCATGGTTCCCCGCTTACAGGAGCCCAAAATGCTGGCAAGCCTCAGTTGTTCCCTTTACTATGGCTTTGGTCCTTATTCTGCGTTAATAGTTTGGGGTCTTACTATAGTTTTGCTGCTAAGGTCACTACAAGAAGAATCTAGTTGGGGAGGCAATACCGGAAGGTGTGAAGACAGTCACATGGGGTGTTGCTGGTGTTCCTGAATGACTGCCAGGTGGCGAGCGCTGTTGGAGGTCTGAGGATTCAGAGCCGATTTGGCTGGCTGGATCTGGGAGGACTTGCAAGAAGAGTAGAAGACTGAGCAGGGTTGGGTTAGGCTGAGAAGTGGAGGAGGCATATGATGCAGGGGGAATGGCCTGAGCAAAGGCGCAGAGAGGCATGGTCAAGGACACTACAGAGGACAGTTTGGCTTCCATAAAGAGATCATGTGAGAGTGTGTGGGAGAGACGTCTGGAAAGGCAGGTTGGGGCTTGGCTGTGAAAAGCTTTGGGTATAAGGCTTTTAGGAACTTACTGTGGGGAAAGCATGGGCTTTGGTATCATTGAGACCTGGGTTCATTCGTTCATTCACTCATTCATTCATTCATTCATTCATTCATTCATTCATTCTTCCAATAACACATTTATTGAAATGCCAGGAACTTTGCAAGTGCTGGGAACACAGTGGGGAGTGTGAAGACCGGCCCCTATCCTTGCAGAGCTTACAGTCTAGTGGTGTCAGTCCTAGCTTTGTTATTTACTACCCGGGCAAACATAAACAAGTTTCGTAAAGTTTCTAGGTCTCAGTTCATCATCGGTAAAATCGGGATAGCCATAACTAAATGAAATAATGTAAATCAAATTGCCTGATACACAGTGGGTATCACAGCAGTCTTAACTTTCCCCTTCCTGTTCCTCCTTGCCATTTTACTTTCCTCACCTTCTTTCCATAGGTGGTAGGGAGTCATTGGCTCTGCATGTACCTGCTGCTCTGGGAGAAGGGCACTTCACCTTCTCAACTACCCCTGAGACTGCCAGTTACAGTTTAGTGATCTCCACAGGCATGTGGCCTCATGTGTCTGCCTCCTGGAAGTGACTGCAAATTGGTATAGATCAAGGCAGTTTATCAGCAGTGGAAATTAACCTACTGAAGTAAACTAACCCTTGAAGTTTCCCCAGGATGACTGTAAGATCAGAGTATGGTCTGAGCTTAGTTAGGTGGGACCATGCCTAGAGAGAACCAGGTTAGGCGTGCAGGCCAGGAAGGGCAGGAACAGTGGAGATAGGAAGTGGATCCAAAGAGGGGAGAATGGGAAATGAGAGGAGATAAATGGCCCCAGGTCTAGGGGAAGACTCTAATGGGTGTGGGTGGACCCCATGCAGAAGTTTATTTTTAACTCCTGTAAGTATTGGTTGAATGCCTACCACATGCCTGCCACTGTCCAGCTGCTGGACAGTGCAGAGGCTGTATCAGTGAACAAGAGAACACATTCTCTGTCCTTACAGGTATCAGAATCAGAAGAGACCGACAATGAGCACATGAATGACAGTATAACAAAATGTTGAATAGAGTTGAGGGCCATCCATCCATTCATTCATTCAACAAAATCCCGAGTGTCTCCTATTTGCTAGTTATTATTTTGGGTTCCGGGAATACAACAAGGAAGGAGACAGTCTTTGCCCTCATGGACTTTGCATTCTGGTAGTGACACAGTCTATTAACCAGTAGACAAAAAATATATAATAAGGCTCAGCTAGTGATAAGTGCTATTAAAAAAAAAAAAAGAGGAAGATAACAGAGTACGGGTGACAAGAGGGTGCTTTTTAGATCAAGTGCTTAGAAAAGGCCTCTGGAAGGAGGTGATTTAAGGGTGGAGACCTGCCTGCCTGAAAAGTGGTGGAAGTAGCCGTATCATAACTGGGGGAACAGCATTCTGGGTAGATGGAACTGCAGGTACAAAGGCCTCAAGCTTGGTGAGTTAGAGGCAAGTCTAGAAGGTCAGTGTGACTGACATGGGGAGGGTGAGAGTGAGAATAGCATGAATTAAGGTCAAAGAGGGAAGCAAGAGCCAGATCATAAATGGCCTTGGGAAGTATGGAAAGGAGTTTGGGTTTTATTTCCCAGGGGTGAGAAACAGTTGGAAGATTTTGAGCATGGCAGTGATGTATGTTTTGTACTTTTTTCTTTTGAGAGATAGAGCACCTGTAAGCCGGGGAGAGGGGCAGAGGGAGAGAGGAGCAGAGGGCGAAAGAGAGAATCCCAAGCGGGCTCCACACTCAGCGAGGAACCCCATGTATGGCTCGATCCCCCAACCCGGGGATCATGACCTGAGCCGAAATTAAGAGTTGGACGCTCAACCTACTGAGCCACCCAGGCACCCCAGTTTGCATTTTTGAAATATGACCGGCTACTCTGTGGAGCATAGAATGCAGAGGGCCAGGAGTGCACTGGAGAGATCAGCTAAGAAATCGTTTGCAGGAGTACAAGGGAGGTGATCGCTTTGACTAGGATATCATGGAGGAGGAATATCCTTCAGGTTTGGGATAAGTTTTGCAGGTAGAGACACTAGGATTGGTGAATTTGTGATGGATTGAGTGTGGGTATGAGGGACCTGGTGGCGTCAAGGCTGTCTCCTCATTGTTGTTGGGAAGACTAGTGGGGGTCCTGCTTCCTTCAGTCTTATGAGGTCATGTTGTGTTTGAGGAGCTTATTGGATGTGCACAAGGAGATGTGAGGAACGCATTGGGTTCTAGAAGTCCAGGGTTAAGGGCAGAGAGGGGGCTGGAGGCATTATTTCCGGGTGTCATCAGCATGAATGTGGCATGAGGTGAAGGGAGTGGTGTGATCATTTAGGGCGACCTCTCAACGTTTATTTATTTTTGGGACAGAGAGAGACAGAGCATGAACGGGGGAGGGGCAGAGAGAGAGGGAGACACAGAATCGGAAACAGGCTCCAGGCTCTGAGCCATCAGCCCAGAGCCCAATGCGGGGCTCGAACTCACGGACCGCGAGATCGTGACCTGGCTGAAGTCGGATGCTTAACCGACTGCGCCACCCAGGCGTAGGGCGACCTCTCAAACTGGTGTCCCTGGACTACCACTAGCAGCAGCACCTGGGGACTTATTAGAATTCCAAATTTTCAAGCTCTTCTCTAGACTGACTGAATCTGAAACTCTGGTTGATGGTCCGGTGATGTGTGTTTTCACAAGCCCTCCAGATAATTCTGGTGCAAATTCAAATTGAGGGTTGGGGAATGAGTGTAGACAGAAAAAAAGGTCCAAAGATTGAGCCCTGGATCCCTCTGACAATTAAAATCAGGAGGAGAAGAAGGAGTCAACAAAGGGGTTTGAGAAGAACCAACCAACCAGCTCTGCAACCAACCAGAACCAACCAAAGGGGTTTGAGAAAACTCAGTGTTTTGCAACGGACGCCGAATGTTTAAGAAGAAGGTCGTTGATAGTTGGGTCAAATGCTGCTGGGGATTGATGGAAATGAGGACCAACGATTGTCCAGTGAGTTAGGCAACATAAACATCTTTCCTTACTCTTGACTAGAGCAGTTTCAGTGGCGTGGCTGGAATAAATGCTTGTTTGGGGTTATGTCTCAGAGAGAAAGGAAGGTGAGGAAGCAGAGAGTGCAAGTATAGGCAAGTGTTTTACCGGATTTTGTTGTAAAGAACAGTGAAAGGGGCAGCAGCTGGAAGGTGATTTTGGGTCTAGGGAGTTTTTGTTTCGTTTCAAGGTAGGTGATAGTATAACGTACTTGAAAATGGGTAGTAATCCTGTCATAGAGACAATTTAGAATGATGCGGGAGAGAAGGGGGCTGAGACCAGGAGGGAGGTCCTAGAAGAAGTGACAGGGACTGCAGTCCCATACATGAGTGGAGGGACTGGTGTTAGGAGCAGGGTGAACTGATCCCTGGCAGCCGGAAGGAAGGCAGGGGATAGCAGATAGGGAGAATGATGGAAACAGAGGATAGTGAACATAGGGCCCTGAGGCTGGCAGACTCACAGCTGCAAAGATGAGGTCGTTTAAAAAATTTTCTCAGTGAGGTCATCATCTGAGGGCAAGGAGCGGTGGTGGAGATCTGAGGTGAGAGAAGAAGGCATAAAATAGAAGAAAATAAAATGGGGTGATATGATGTGATAGAGCATGCCTCCTCATGTGCTCTCTATGCCCTCACAGTGGGTGCATGAGGGAGGGGTTAGAGCTTCGTCCACAGGGGCTGTCTTTCCCCCAGCAGCTCCAAGGACTCATAGGCTGAGGAGGGCCATCTATTTCTACACAGGTATGGCACAAACATAGATTCCAAGCTGCCCCAAGTCAGGAAAAAAATTGGGCACTCAGCCCAGGGTTGAAGCTGAGCCCCCTCAGCATGGTTTGGAATGGTCTTTAAGTTCTAGAACTTCTCGGCTTTTCTCCTGCAGAGAAGACAGTGATCTCTTTGGTCCATGGGAGTTCTCCAGGCGGCACGCCATTGGCTGTTGTTCAAAATGTGGCATTAGTTTATTTACTTTACAGAATATTCTGTATATATTTTTTAAACTGTAAAATTTACAAGCTGCAACAAAGGAAATAATCCTAAGTGTATAAAGCCAGAGTTAATAATTTCTAGACCTTTTCTCCCTCCGCCACACCTCCATCCTCCAGTTATTTTCTTACTCTTTTTTCTAACCCCCAGCCCCCCCAGCCCCCCCCCCCCCGCCCCGAGCTCATGCAGGCTCTTGAGTCTGTGCCCGAACTCTAATGTTGTTCTCCATTGAAAGGAACCAGACCTCCCTGGATGTAGCTAATTACAAAATTTGGGGCAGGGGAGCTTCACAATGGCTCTGGGGTATCTGCTTTCAGATATATTTGGGTTATCCCCAAAAGCGGTCAGGTGGGGCAATTTACTTACAAAAAAGCAACAGTTATTGCCGTCAGTTGATATAAATTATTTCGAGTCTGTCACCATACCACCCTGAATGAACCCGATTTTGTCTGATAGAAGTTGTTTCCAGAAATCCATGAATACATGATAATCCTCAAAAGGAATACGACCCCAAGCAAATTCTTTAACTTCTTCGTGCCTCAACTTTCCCATCTGTAAGACAGGGAGGTAATAGTGGTGTTCACCTCTTAGGACTGCTGTAAGGATTAAGGCGTGTAATTCTTGCAGAGGCATTAGCAAGCAGTTAGCATGTAACGTTAAGTGTCAGTCACAATTCACATTATTATTCGTTTTACCATTTCCACAGAATACTCTACAAGGTTCTATAATAAATACTCCAAGTGCAAAAATTCAGACTGGGAACAAATCAAATATTTATTAAGAGCTGCTGTTTCTTAGGCACTGTGCAATGCTCTGATTTGGAACCATCAGGAATAATAATTTATATTTATATGTGAATTTATTTGATGTTGTTCTTCCACACTAGATATATGCTCTGTGAGTGTAGATTCTTTTTGGTGTTCAATTGCTGTATCCTAGCAATTGGCATAGTATTTGTTAAATAAATGAAGCAATGAAAAGCACTCGGTTGAGTAGCAGAGAGAGGTATTTATGCAAACTATAAGCAGTGTGAGAAGATGGAATAGGACTGTAAGACCATAGCAGATATTTCTACTGCAGATTGGAGGTGTGTGTGTGTGTGTGTGTGTGTGTGTGTGTGTGTGCGTGTGTGTGTGTGTGCGTGTGTGCGTGCATGTGCGTGTGTGCGTGCATGTGTGTGTATTCCTGTATGTGTGCACATGTGTACAATAGCACCTCCTTATCTGTGGGGTATGTGTTGCAAGACCTCTGGTGGATGTTTGAAACCATGGATAGTGCTGAAATCTATACATACTGTTTTTCTTATACACACATACCCATGATAAAGTTTAATTTATAGGCTAGGCACAGAAAGAGACTAACAACAAGAACTAATAACAGAATACGATTATGATAATATACTGTAATAAAAGTTATGTGAATGTGGTCTCTCTCTCAGAATAATTCATTGTACTGTGCTCACCCTTCTTGTAATCCTATGAGGTGATAAAATGCCTACGTGATGAGATGCAGTGACGGGGATGATGTGGGCATGTGACCTAGCATTAGAGTACGATTGACCGTCTGATGATAGGTCGGGAGAATCATCTGCTTCCGGTCCTAGGTTGATTGCATGTAACTGACGTGAGGAAGGTGAAACGGAGGATAAGGTGAGGGGTGGGGGGCTACTGTCTGTTTTCCAGGAAAGCATCCCAGAAGAGGATGCTCTGACCCCTGGCAGGTGAGAGATGTTTCACCAGGTTGAAAAGCAGGCAGGAGACATTCTGGGCAGAGACACTTTTGCCTGGCAGAGAGCCGGCACATAGAAGTGCTCAGTGCTGACAGACCGAAGGAGTAAATGAATGGGAGAGGCACTGAGGTGCTGTCAGGTCACTGGGTTTGTGGGGGGAGGGGCACCCAGGGAGTGCAGATGATGGGGAATTACTGATGGTTTTGAGCAGGAGCGCTTCAGCGTAGACACAGGGTCCTGGGGGAGGATGGTCGGAGCTGCTGTGGAATCAAAATCTGGGTCACTTTGCTGCTCCTATTCTTCTAAGAAACTTTCATGTTTTCAAAGAAGCTGTTTCTTGTTTCCTTCCTTCTTTTCTGGTAAAGTTGAATAATAGCCTGGGCTCTGGACTTGGATCTGGATTCAAGTCCCAGCGTGGCCAAAGCTAACTTCATGACCTTGGACCCTGTTCCTCACTTTACAAGTGGGGGAAATAACACCTGTTTCTCAGGGTATTATGCATTGCCACTAGGTAATGTCTGAGGAAGAACTTTGTAAACTAGTTAAGAGCTGTGGAGATGTGAGGGGTGGGACTTCTAAATTTATTCCTGGGGGTGGCAGTGCACTTGGCCCTTAACCCCAGAAGCGTAGCCAGACGTTGCTTAATTTGGCATATACGTTGAAGGTGTGGTTTTCACTGGGGGAGGAACTCCCTGAGGCATCAGAACTGGGGACTGGGGTTCAGACTTAGAGCTGTCCTGTCCGATATGATAGCTACAAGCCATGTACGGCTATTGAAATTTAAACTAATGCAGATTAAAGGAAATACAAGGTGCAGCTCTTCGGTTGTACTAGCCGCCCTGCAAGTGCTCAGTAGTCACACTGTATTGGCTACTTCTTGGCAGCACGGCTGGCCTTGTGGAGAGCTCTGTTGGATGTCCTGCCTGCGCCCTGGATCTGCAGAGAGCAGCCCCCAGGGTCTGCTGGCATTGCCCAGTGAGGCCTGCAGAGGAGACAGCCTTTGGGTGAGAGTGAACTCATGTAGCATCCATGTCACTCTGTCTGTCCCCTGTGCTGTATGTGGGGATGGGCAGGACACGTAACACGTTGTCAGGTTGCTTCTTGGGAGCCACGTGCTCACCAGAAATGAATGCTGTCTCTTGGCTTCCTGCTGTGCTTTGTAGCTCCTTAAATGATCCCAGCAGACAATAACCCAGGCGCCTGTCTGCCCGTATTTACATTTTCTGTGGAGGCAGAGCCAGTGGGAGCTGCGGCTTGGAAAAGCACTTTCCCATTTCTGTCATTCTCTTGACGATGCCTTCTTAAAAACCCCAGGGAGGGAAGTGACAGGGGCCTCTTGCTCAACTGATGTGCATCGGCCTTTGGGTGGGCTTTGGCTGGGCAATTGCCAGTCATGGTAATGGATGTCCTCCCCAGCCATTCTCTGGGCAGGGAGTGAGGAAGGGACCCTTCCTCTGTGTCTGCAGGTGCCTCACGTCCAGTGATGGGTGGAATGAGGAAGGAAGTTGTGAAATGGTCCAGAAAACTCAACTGGCCTGGAGGGGTGTTATTTATTTACTTATTTTTATTTTATTTTCTAAAGTTTATTTATTTACTTAGAGATAGAGCACAAGCAGGTGAGGGGCAGAGAGAAGGAGAGACAGAATCCCAAGGCTAAAGGCACAGAGCCAGATGTGGGGCTCAAACCTATGAACTGTGAGATCATGACTGGAGCCAAGATCAAGAGTCGGATGCTTAACCGACTGAGCCACCTGGGTGGTTTTTAAAGGACTCTCTCCAAGTAGATGATGAGACAAAGAAACCGTAATCCTGATAGACTTCACCCTCAGGCACCACCTTTATACTAGGAGGAAGAGTCAAGAGCGAGAACCATTCATTCACCCAACAAATATCTGTTGAGCAACTACCACTTGCCGCGTACCGTTCCAGGTACAGCAGCCACAGACCATAATCCCTGTCCTCATGGGATTTATGTTGCAGTGAGGCAAGGAGAGCCAGCACTTACTGATTACTCACTGTATGCCAGGCCTTTTCAAGCCAGCTCAGTCCCTCCCCCACCCTTCTCTGCCCCAACCAATAGCAACCCTACCTGATGCCCACTATCATTACCCCCTTTTTTCAGAAGTTATTGTCCAGGGTCACTCAACTTGGGAGTGGCGGGGCTGGTCCAGGCACTTGGGCTTTCCAGTTCATGCTCCCAGTCTTACCCTGAGCTTTACTGCTGCTGTACAAGCAGGGATGGGCAAGGGTGTTTGTGGGTACAGAAGGACTGAGCCGTCCCTGCCTTTGTTGGAGCGTGAGCCCCCTGTGACTGTGTAGCCCTGCATTTCCCTGCCCCCAGGCTTTCTCTTCTCTCCTGTGTCATTTTCCAAATCTGCAGGATCCCGAAGCTTTCTTAGCCTCGTGATGTCGTTTAGGGCACAGCAGCGTCCATGGCTGTCCCTGGCCCTGAAGTTCCTTCCATCCAGGAGTCCTTCCTTCCTGATGCCCCTTCACAGATTCTGTGGGTGCTGGTGCCCCAGGGAGCAGCACAGATAGTTTTTGCCTTTCCTCAGCATTTGATTTCTGCAGGCTTAAGTAACTTTTCTGTGTCAGTGATGTCAGGAATATTCTTTTTCTAGCACCTCTTTGCCTGCAGAAAAGGAATCTGGATCTACTTTTTCTAATATTTCTTTTTCAGTTCCCTCTGGGGATTAAAATTTCCCTTTTTCTTTCCCACCTTTCTGCAGGTTTAACTTTTTTTTGAAATGGCTTCAACCTGCTTCTTCCGTTCTTTCTCTGTCAATTTAAGGCCTGTTTACTGGTACTGTGTTCTTCCCCCTCCTTTTCTACTCTCTTTCCCACTCTTCCTGTTTTGACTTCAAGAGCAAAACCAATTTTTAAAAAATGTTTATTTATTTATTTTTGTGAGAGACAGAGAGAGAGAGAGAGAGAGAGAATGAATGAATGAATGAATGACTGAATGTGAAGCAGGTTCCAGGCAGACCTCGATGCAGGGCTCGAACCTACGAACTGCGAGATTATGACCTGAGCTGCAGTTGGACGCTTAACCAACTGAGCCACCTAGGCACCCCAAGAAAAAAACCAATTTTTAGGCTGTTCCAGTCCTTTCTGGGTTTCTGATGTTCTCATTCCAAAGTCCAAACAGTAACTTTCTCTTGCACACATTAAAGCTTGAAGCCTTCATGCCCCCAGTGGTGCTCTTCCTGTGCCTTGGATCTTATTCTGAATCAGCACTCCAGTCACAGACTTTTTACCTTTGCCTCCTGGAACAGCCTTGTGCCACTACCACTAGGCTTTTTTCTCTCTCAAGAATGTGTCACAATGCATCACCCAGTAGAAGGGCTTTCATTCTTCTCTGTTTCTAGAAGATGCTACCTTCCCATTGTAATTGAATTGACCCTCCCCCCCACCCCCCAGGTCTCTGAAGTCCATGAACATCATCAGGACCTATTTAATATCCCCAGTTAGGAAAAAAGGGGCAGAGGCATTTTGGAATCCTTCCTGTCAAGCCACCACAATAATTAGGGTCTTTCTTTTCATCTCTGTTGATACCCCTAAGAACTTTCCAGAGATTGGGGCTTCCTTAGAGTGACTTCTGTAGGCAGTGGGTACTTCAAAGAAAATACAGAGAAGCCACCCAAAACCATCAAGGTTAATTCTGCCACAGAGTACCCTAAGTATTGGATAAACCTTTATTAACTCCTGGAGTTCTGGTACCTTGTGCTCATGGAGATTGGGTGGGGTATCTGGCTAGGGAACTGAAGAATACATAATTCTCTGATCAACCAATCACCCCTTCCTACAAGGCCCCTAAGGGACATATATGCTGGAATCATGCTTCTCAAAGTTGAATGTGCATATGAAACTTCTGGAGATCTTGGCAACATGTAGATTCTAGTTCAGTAGATCAGGGGTAGGGCTTGAACTCTGCATTTCTAACAAGTCCCTAGGAGGTGCTGATGCTTCTGGTCCATGGATCACAGTTTAAGGAGAAAAACAACAAACCAGCAAAGGAGCACTTTTATGATTAGCTGGAGTTTGGCCCCAGTTCTGATGCATTCCTCCATTGAGGTGGAGTTCGCAGGAGAAGGACTTCTTTTTCCAAGTGGAGACTGTTCTTTCCCTAGTATCAGCCTGGTTCTTATTTGGCTTTCTTGGGGATGAAATGCTGTGGAGAACACATCTTGCCAAGCTGGAGAAGGTTCTGGGCTATGCCTTACTTTAATGACTATAGGTAAGGAAGGCAGTTCAAAGAGGTATAAAGAGAAACCAAGAGGGAATGACTGAGAATTCTTTCAGGCAGGAGCAAACACAATGCCTTTCCTCTAGACTCAAGATACTGGTCTCCAAGGCCTAGTCCTTCCTTCTCATGGACACTGAAAACTCTACTCTCTCCCTCTTTGTATCACCAATGTATAGCAGTGTTTCTTTTTGGAGGTGGAAGAGGTTAGGAGGAAAAGCACTCTTACTTTGCACTCTGTTCTTTTCTGTCTACAGTGGCTCTGTGAACACTTCTCCAGTAACTTTATGCATCAGGTAAGCCTTGCTGAGCTAATGTAGTTTCCCAACAGTATTTAGCCAAAGACTCTACAGAGCTCCAAGAGCTCCAATGACTCTGAAGCTTTTCCCACTGAAGTCCGTTTACACAGGGCACAAGATGCATGGATGCCCTGACAAACTGATCCGTAATTTCTAGAGCTGGGGTATCATAACAATGATATATTACTTTTCAAAGCTTTTCTTGACCTTTCTTTTTTTTTTTTTTGTAATTAGATGCATATCTTCTTTAGCAATAATGCAGAGCTATGCATTAATCAAATTTGAACCATGATTCTTCTCGAGGTTTCCTGTTGCTGTCCCTGCCTGCTTTCCCTTTTGCATACACCCATATTTCCCTTTGTCCTTTGTGGACTTGTCCCTAGCTCCTCTACCTCCAAATGTTGGACTAAGCTCTGTTCTCAGGTACCTTATCTTTTCCACCTCTTTGATCTCATGGCCTCAGATACCACCTATACACTGATGACATTAATTTTATATTTCTAGCCCGCACCACTTTCCTGAAAGGCAGAGCTGGATAGCTAATTGCGTAGTTGGGATTTCAAACATGAGATACCAAAACCACCCACCCTCTCCACCCCCATCTCTGGACACGTATTACAAGACTTCTTCATCTCAACAAATAGCTCCATCATCTACTTAGTTACTGAGGCCTCAAGTTTAGGGATCATCCTTGAACACTCTTCTCTTCGTATCCCTAATCCAGTTCATTAATTGGTACCAATTAAGATCTCCTCTCTCCAAAACACATTTTGAATTAGATCACTTCTTGTTTCCATACCCACAACCCGACTCTAAGCTACTATTGTGTCTTCCTTGGAATATCACAGTAGTCTTTTAACTGGTAATCTTGGCCTCCACTTTTGTACTTTGGTAGTTCATCCTACAGACAGCAGCCAGGTAGTGTTACTCATGCTTAAAACTTCCCAGTGGCTTACCAATATACTTAAATTCCACACTAAGGACCTTCCTTATAAAGTTTTACCTTAGGGGCGCCTGGGTGGTTCAGTCATTTAAGCATCCGACTTCGGCTCAGGTCATGATCTCACAGTTCGTGGGTTCTAGCCCTACGTCGGGCTCTCTGCTGACAGCTCAGAGCCTGGAGCCTGCTTCGGATTCTGTGTCTCGCTGTCTCTCTCTGCCCCTTCCCTGCTCATGCTCGCTCTGTCTCTCTCTCAAAAATAAATAAACATTAAAAAAACTAAAAAAATAAAGCTCTACTTTGTTTGGCTCCACCCCGGCTCATCCATATCGGTCTTTCTTGCTCACTGTAACAAATGAGACCAGTCTTCTCTCTGAACGTGCTGTATCAGTCAGCCTTTGTGCACAGTAAACTACCTCAGGGCTCAGGAGCATCAAATGATAAGCATTTATTCTCACTTTTATAGAACTACAAGTTGGATCCGCTGATCTGCAGATCTAGTCTGAGCTCAGCTGGGAGGTTCTGCTTCAGGCTGAAAATACAGCTGGACTTGGCTCTCCTAAGCAGTTTGAGCTCAAGTCTGTTCCATGTGTGATCTTTTGAGAGCCAGGTAGGAGGGACAGGTACTCAGGGCATGCTGTTCTTGGGGCAAGGCACAAGCCCAAGAGGGCAAGTGCACAGGCACATTTTACGCCTTTGCTCATATCATACCTGCTCATACTCCATTGGCCAAAGCAAAGTCATTTGTCTAATCTCAACATCCGGGGGCAGGGTAGTGTATTCTACCCATGGTGGGAGCAGGGCATGAATGCATTTGCTGAATGACATTGCAGATTGTGATACACTCCAAGCTTGTTCTGCCCCAGAAGTTTTTAATTTGCTGTTCCCTCTGTTTGGGATGTTCACAAGCCTGCCTCTCATTATTCAGTTCTTAGCTATGTGTTACCTCCTCATAGAAGCCCTTGAGGGACCTTGGTCTTGGGTAAAGTAACCTTGTCATTCACTCACTACATTACTGTGTTTTATCTTTTTCATCTCACTTTATTGCTGCCTGATACTACCTCACTTACTTGTTTTGTTTGTGTGTTTATTTTTTGATGAAATGCACAGTTTTGGAGGACAGGACCTTGCTTGGTTCACATAAGTATTCCAGTGCCTGGAACAGAACTTGTCATCTAATAAGCGCTCAATAAATATTTGTTGTTTGGCCAGCTGTCCAATTTTTATATACCTTGAAGCCTAACTATGAAAATTATAGGTCTCAAACACTGTGGATCCAAATATGTATCACCACATGTGGTAGAGTTAATCAGATGACCCACTACAATCTAAATTGATAACTATGGAGAGTTTAATTAATATTAATTTATAAGCAGTCATAACAACAATTGGGAATTTCTTACCTGTCTGAAGCCTGTTCACTCTAATTATTTAACTCACCATGAACCCATGAGGCTGGCAAGAACAAATATTATCCTATTTATTAGGCATGAAAACTGAGACCGAAGGGTCCAGTCAATGGCAGAGTTCCACTAGACATACATCTCCGGAGTTAGGGAAGACTGATCTGGTCATGCGGACTGTGGCCACAGGTGGGGGTTATGTTTTAGCAGTGTCATTTGGCAGAGAGTAAAGCACAGAATCTATGGGACTTTTGATCTTACTTCTTACAACCATCCATAGATTGAAGTTTGTTGGGAATAGAGAATGTTCTCTGAGCTTTTCAAGAATTCTTGGTGGCAAAGGGGTACCTGGTTTTGGCTCAGGTCATGATCTCATGGTTTGTGGGTTGAGCCCCGTGTCGTGCTCTTTGTTGGCAGTGCAGAGCCTGCTTAGGATTCTCTCTCTCTCTGCTCCTCCCATGCTTGTGCTGTCTCTCACAAAATAAATAAACTTAAAAAAAAAGTATTCTAGATGGCATGGACTAGTGGAAAGATGCAATTTGGAGTCAGACCGATTTACGTTCAAATCTAGCTGTCCACTTACTAGGTGGTCTTGGGCAAGTAACTTAACCATTCTGACCCCCAACTCCTCATCTGCAAAGTAGGGATATTATAGCCTCCCCTCTTTAGATGTGTAGTAAGGCATCGAAGCATGTGGTGCGTAGTAGGCACTCAGTAAATAGTGGTTTTCATTATTTCAGGTACTCTTAAGCAATGCCCTTTTCAGAGTCTGTCATGAATGCCAAATGGGACTTTCAGATAAAGATAATGAGAGTGAAGTTTTATTCACATGATACAACTTGGATGATTTTTAGACCAGTTTTCTTGGTCCGTTCGCCAATTTTTAGATAACTTGTCTGTGGTGATTTTAGTAGGTAGAAATCCTGGATATCTAGGACATACAGCTTCCATTGTGGTTTGTTTCTGGTTGTACACCATTTACTCTGAAGGCTGGAAAGAACCTTTGAAAGAACTTTGGTCCATCCTTATGACGGAAGTCAACACTATAGTCACACCATTCTAGGCTGTACCTCTGCAGAGGACAATACCTGAGATCTCATGATCGGAGGGAGATAAAAGTGACCTGGATTTTAGAGGTAAACTGTAGTTTGTGAGCATCTGACATGCTTGATCCTGGTAGCTACGTGTGTGTGGTTTCCTTTGCTTGTGTACTTGGTAGTCAATAGCCATATGCCCTTATCTGTCTGTCTGTTGGCATCAGTGCATGAAGAGAAGGCCAGTCTGGGAGATGATGCAGTTTAGACTCTTAGTGACTTCTTGATAGGTTAGATTGCTCAGAACCAGTTGTTCTCCTTACTCTTGCCATAACCCGAAAGTTTGTACCAAGAGCCAGGGTTACAACATATTAGCCCAGATGCAAAATCCTTATTCCATGGCCAAAGATTTCTTCCTCCTGCTTATCCATGGTGGAGTTAGAAAACCTAATATTCCTTCAATGACATCCCATCACCCTTGGGATAAAACCGTAATTCTTAGATGGCTTGTGTGGTATGGGCCCTGCCTACTTGCCCAGTAGTGTCTTACTGCTACCCTTTTGCTCTCTTCACTCCAGCCACATTCCTGTTTCAGTTCCTTGAATGCCTTCTATTTTCTCATGCCTCTTATGTAAGTTTTGCATATTTTGACTCCAAGTAACTAACACTCAACTAGCTTAAATAAAAAGGAAGATGTACTTATTATCTCATACAACAAGAAATCCTAAAGGAGGGAAGCTGCAGGTTGGTTAATTCAGTAGCTCAGTGACATCAAAATCAAGGTTTCCTCTCCCCCTGCATCGTTTTATCCCACCATTCTCAGCATGTTGGTTTCGCTTTCCTCATGCATGCAAGAAGGTTGCCACTTTTCCAGGCATCACATGTAAACAGCACAACATACATCAGTAGAAGAGAACATATCTCTTCTGGTATGCCTCTTGTTACCAGCTGAGAGATCTGTTATGATTTCTGCCATTGGCTGTGTGACCTTGATCTCAAATTACTAACATTTCCTGAGTCCCTCTCCTTTGTATACCCATGGAAAGAACCAGACCAGATAATCTTCAAATATATTTTAATTCTTTCCTTCTTTCCTTCCTTCCTTCCTTCCTTCCTTCCTTCCTTCCTTCCTTCCTTCCTTCCATTTATCTATCCATCCATGTTCTATTTGACATATATTTACTGAAGGCCTATTATGTCTCAGGAATTATAATAGGCAATGGAGCTAGAATATGGAACCAAAGTCCCTATTCTCATGGAATGTATAATGTCATGGAAAAGATAATAAATAATTACAAATAATGCAAAATTGTTGTGTGATTTGGCTATCCCAGGGGTGTCTGACCTTGGTTGAGTGACAATTCCTGATTTGGTTACCTTTGAGAGCAGGGATGGGACAAGGTAATGTCTCAGGCTATGATAAACATCAGGGACTATGGTGGGTAAGAAATTAACATCATTTGGAAAACAGCAAAGAAAATCTAGTTTTCTTGTGCTAATTTTTGTCTTTGGTAAATTGAGATATAATTAACAAAGAATAAAATGAACAGATCTTAATTTAGTTTGATGAGTTTTTATAGTCGTATGCACCCATAAAACCATCACCCACAAACAAGATATAGAAATTTCCGTTAACAACCCCCACTCCCACCCTGTCCAGCTGCTTAGATTTGCCTGTCTTTAGATTTCAAACAAATAGATTCATACCGTATGTATTTTTTGTATGTGGTTTCATTTGCTCAACATAGGATTTTTGAGATTCAGCCACGTTGTTGCATGTATCAGTGGTACCTTTTTGTTGCCAATTAGTCTTCTGTTGTATGAATATATTTTCATTTCTTTTGGGTAATATCTAGGAGTGGAATTTCCGGGTCGGAAGGTAAGTGTAACTTTAAAAGAAATCACCAGGGGCATCTAGGTGGATCAGTTGGTTTAGCGTCTGACTTCTGCTCAGGTCATGATCTCACAGTTTCTGAGTTTGAGCCCTGCATCCGGCTCTGTGCTGACATCTTGGAGCCTGGAGCCTGCTTCACATGGTCTGTCTATCTCTCACTACCTCTCCTCTGTTCATGCTCTGTCTCTCTCAAAAATAAATAAACATTAAAAAAAAATCACCAAAGAGTTTTCCAAAGTGCTTGTTGATTTTTCCATCCCGTCAACAAAGTATGAGAGGTCCAGTTCTACACCCTTGCCAATGTTTAGTATTGTCAGTTCCTTTGATTTTGGCTAAAGTGTATTTAGTGGTATCTTATTGTGGTTTTAATTTGCATTTCTCTGATGACTAATGATATTGAGGATCTGTGTGTGTGTGTGTGTGTGTGTGTGTGTGTGTGTGTCCCTTTCCTATATCTTTGTGAGCTATCAAGGTCTTTTAACCATTACAATTATTGTTTTAATTATTGACTGTTAGGAGTTCTTTATATATTCTGGTTATAAGTTCTTTGTCAGATATATGCACTGCAAATACGCATTGCAAATTTTTCTGCCAGTCTCTGGCTTACGTGTTCATATTCCTATGGGTGTTCTCATGAGCAGAAATTTTAAATTTTGATGGAGTCCAAGATACTATTTTTTTTTCTTCTGGGGTTTGCTTTTTTGTGTCTTGTCTAAGAAATCCTTTTGCCTAAAGTTATGAGGTAACTTTATCTTCTAGGAACTTTATGGTTCCAGCCTTTATGTGTAGGTCTGTGATGCATCTTGAATTAATTTTTGTGTGTGGTGTGAGATAAAAGTTGAGGTTCATTTTTTTAAAATACAGATATCTAGATGTTCTGTTGCCATTTGTTACAAACACTTTCCTTTTCCTCTTTCACTGACTTAGTGACTTTGTCAACAGTCACTTGACTGTGTATGTGTGGGTCTATTTCTGTGTTCTCCATTCTGTTTCACTCATCCATAGCTCTTTTCTTAGGGTAACACCATACACTCCTTTGGTTACTGCAGCTTTATTGTAAGTCTTTTTTTTTTTTTTTTTTAATTGTAAGTCTTGAAATCAGATAGTGTAGTAATTCCAACTTTGTTCTTTTCTTCATGGTTGTTTGGTAGTTCTGCATCCTTTTCATTTTAATTTACAGTTTAGCATCAGCTTTTTAATTTCTTCAAACCATTCTCCTGGCATTTGATATGGATTGTATGGAATCTATGTATCAATTGGGATAATGTGTTATCTTTTTTTTTAAGTGCAGTATCTTTTTTTTAATTTTATTTAAAGGGATAATGCGTATTTTAAAAACACTGAGTTTTCGGGGTGCCTGGGTGGCTCAGTCAGTTAAGCGTCCGACTTCAGCTCAGGTCACGATCTCGCGGTCTGTGAGTTCGAGCCCCGTGTTGGGCTCTGGGCTGATGGCTCGGAGCCTGGAGCCTGTTTCCGATTCTGTGTCTCCCTCTCTCTCTGCCCCTCCCCCGTTCATGCTCTGTCTCTCTCTGTCCCAAAAATAAATAAACGTTGAAAAAAAAATTAAAAAAACAACAACACTGAGTTTTCCATGAATCAATCAATGAACATTATATACCTCTCTATCAGTTTAGGTTTCTTTAATATTGCTCATCATTATTTTATAGTTTTTAGTGTAGGGGTGTTTCACATCTTTTATTGGATTTATTCTTTGATGTTGGGAGTTTTTCTACTTTAAATGTAATACTGTTAACTTTAATACTGTTTAACTTTAAATATAATACTGTTTAATTGTTTATTGCTATTTTGTAGAATTACAATTCACTTTTTTAAATTTTTTTTAACGTTTATTTATCTTTGAGACAGAGACAGAGCATGAATGGGGGAGGGTCAGAGAGAGGGAGACACAGAATCTGAAACAGGCTCCAGGCTCTGAGCTGTCAGCACAGAGTCCGACGTGGGGCTCGAACTCACGGACCACGAGATCATGACCTGAGCCAAAGTCAGCCGCTTAACCCACTGAGCCACCCAGGCGCCCCACAATTCACTTTTATATATTGATCATTTATCTTGCTTAAAACCTTACTAAATACACTTACTCTGGTTTTTTCCTTTCACATATTCTATAAGGTTTTCTTTATTTATAATGATGTCATCTGTTGATAATGGCAGTTTTACTTTTTTCTTTTCAGTCTTTGGTCTTTGATTTCCTGCCTGCCTTATTACACTGATTCAAACTTCCAGAACAACGCTGAATAGAAGGGATGCTGAACATTTTTGTCCTAATCTTAGAAGGAAAGCAACGTTTTACATTAAGTTTGATGTTACCTATATGTATGTATGTATGTACGTATGTATTTGTGTATGCATGTATATATGTATATGTGTATGCATATATGTGTGTGTATTTATGGATGTATTTATGTATGTGTGTACGTGCATATATGTGTATGTATGTATGTATGTGTGTATATATTTAGTAGATCCCCTGTATCAGAAAGAGGATGTTGTCATGTATCCCAGTTTGCTAAGGGTTCTTTTTTTTGAAGTATAATGGTATATAACAGATTAGTTTAAGGTGTACCTGATTCAATATTTGTATGCATGTGAAATGATCATAACAAGCCTAGTTAACATCCATCATCATACATAGTTACAAAATTTTCTTGTGATGAGAACTTTTAAGATCTATTTGCTAAGAGTTTTTTTTCCCCTCATCATCATAAATGGCCGTTTCATTTCTATGAAGTGCTTTTTCTGTATTTATTGAGATGATTTGGTGCCAACTCTAGCTTGAGCCAGCATTGGGAGCAGCTCTTTCAACAGCAGGACTGTGGGAGGTCAAAAATTTATAAGTATGTCTTGTACAAATGGAAAAGAAAAACTGACGCTTCTTTGAGATTTTCTCTATGAACTAAAGGTGTAGCTGGTACGACCACAAAATTATTCTTTACCCTAATTACTGCCCTTTAAACATAAAATTTCAGAGGTATGTCTCGTGTACCAGAAGTTGCCATGGCTTTAAGATCTTAGCATCAACTGAGTCTGGGAGAAGTAAAAGAAAAAGGTAGGCATGGGGACTGTGCGTGAAATAGAAAATATAAGACTAGCAGATGACACAGAGGCACTTTCTCTCATTTCAGTAAGTGATCTTTATATAGGGCAGTGTGGACCAAATAGGAATAAGGGAAAATTATAGCCCAATTTAGTTATGAAATGGAAAGAGAGCCTTGAAATGCTTTAAACAAGTTCTAGCCCTGAGGCTCAGAGGAATCTCATTCAGAGAAATAGGACAGATTGAGTTTTGATCACCCAGCCTCTGTCCTGTGATCTTAGGGAACTCGTGGAGAATGAGAGAGGTGCTGAAGGGCTGGATAAATATTATTATTATTATTATTGTTTAAATGTTTATTTATTTTTGAAGGAGAGAGAGACAGAGTGTGAGCTGGGGAGGGGCAGATAGAGAAGGAGACATAGAATATGAAGCAGGCTCCAGGCTTTGAACTGTCAGCACAGAGCCTGACGTGGGTCTCAAACTCACAAGTCATGAGATCATGACCTGAGCTGAAGTCAGATGCTTAACTGACTGAGCCACCCAGGTGCCCCAATTATTATTATGTTTAAAGGAGAAGTTGTGGATTCCGGAAAGGATAGCTTACTGATCTTAATATCTCTTTTTGGCAAAATTCTAGATTTCTTTTTTTAATTAAACAGATGGAAACATAAGAAGAGAAATTGTTAACTTCCCCTGGAGCTGGTTCAAGAATCCACTCAAATGTCACCTTTCTCTAATGGCTTCTTGGGCTCAGAAAGGCAGAATCGATTCAGTTTGGTCTGTGTGCTCCCCCATGAATTATTTTTAACTCTAGCCCTGACCACATATGTTCTTGTAATTTGTGTCCTTAGCTCTCTGCCTCCTTTACTAAACTACCTCTTTAAAGGCCAGGGCCACATTTCTTCTCTGTGTATCTCTGAGCTTAGCACAGTGCCTGGAACTGTGAAGGTGCACGTAAATGTGCGTGTGATAAGTGAAATGATAGGACTTGCCAAACTGACATTTTTAAAAGAATCTTATGTTCCAGCCAAACTTTTGTACTTTTGTAGATCAATAGCCAACTCAGGGCTTAAGTAAAAAGGAGAAATTTAATTGGCTCATGTAACCAAAGTTAGGGATAGAAGTGGCTTGAGTCCTCCTGGATTAAAGAGTCATAATGACTTCATCTCACTTTCTCTTCATCTCTTAGCTCTGCTCTGGTTTGCACTGGCTGTATGTAAGTCGAATGCTCCTCTGGGGAGCAAGGTGGTTCCTAGGACCCCAGGCATAAATCACATTCTTTCCAGAACCTTAGTGGAAAGGTGCCTCTTTTTTGTCAATAAGTAAAACAACAGTTTTGGAACCATGTCTCATTGGACTGTCGTGGGTTATATACCCATCTCTGAGCCAAATGCTGTGCTTCAGGAGGATAGATGGTTAGCCTGGCTGGTTAGCCAGGCCTGGGTCACATGTCTCTCATGCCATTATGGGTGAAGTCAACACCTGAAGCATATAGATAGAAAGTTGGTGAGTGATGCTTCTCCAAAAGAACATCATGGTGTAGTTACCTAAAAAAGGGGGAAAGTGCATGATCAGCAGAAAAAAAATCCAATTACCTCTGGGTTCTTGACCAATTTTATCTGTTGTTATCTTGTAGACAAGTATCCTTTGATTTTGGTGGGACCTTTAGCACAGTCTCTCTGGATATTCTTTGGGCAAGATCATCAAATGTGAGCTTATTGGTAATAGAGTTAGGTGGATTTATAGTTTCTTGAACAAACATATTCTAAAAATCTTGATTTGTGAATTGAGGTTGACCTGAAGGGTGGTCCCCAGGGCCATGCTGTCTGATTTTGTACCTAATTCTTTCTGGGCTAGCATTTTTCATCAGTGACTTGGATAAAGACATCATAGATTACTTATCAAACCTTTGGGTTTCGCAGTTTGGGAAGGTTGCAGAAAAAATTTAGTAAATGATGCAGGGTCTTAAACTTTTTATTTTTGCCAAGGAAGGATGCAAGTCTATTAACTTCCAGCTATTCATTTTGTCAATATTTCACTAAGGAAAGACATTGATTACATCAAGAAAGGAAAACCATGATCTCAATAAAGAAAATCCAAAATACAACACTTTCCAAGAAGGCACGATTGCTTTATACTGACATTAAAGGAAAATAATGTAATGGATACAGCACAATCAGTTGCAACATAAAAGTTCAGTTTTCAAAATTACAGTGAATCTAATTTCTGTAATTTTCTCTCTATAGATTTTAGAGTTCCATTTGACAGTGCATCATGGCATGGAGCTTTCATGTGGACTTGACTGTTTTTTTAAAACTTTGTGGAAAGTTCAGAATCAGGGCTCTGCTGACAAAAAAGAATGACACCCTTATGCTGTTTCACCCAATACAGATATTTTTCAGCACACCAATGGAGGGAAACAAGTCCCCTGACCCCCAAACCATGTACGTGCACTTCTCTGGCCTGACACACCTCAGCCATGTCTGCTTTCTTCTTTTCCCCACAGGGCAGGGAAGAAGCTGTGCGTCTGGCAGGGAGCTGTGTAGGAAGAATGGTGGAGGAGGCAGGAGGGATGGTAGAGGGGTGTTCTCACCTAGATGTCAGCCCCAACCTGGGGTGCTCCCCTACCTCATCGTCTTGAGCAAAGCAAGCAGGAAAGCAGCTGAATGGGATGCTGCAAACCAGCGAAAATTGAACTCTCCTTCCCCCCAACCCCCAGCGGTGCAGAACCTGTTGGCAATCCCCTCATTGGGAGCTGTTGTTGCTGGAGGTGATGAGGAGCTGGGATGTCACTGCATGTCAGAAACCGGGCTCTCAGTATCTCCACAGGCTGGAACCAGGAGCGAACCTGACAGGGTAGAATTTCACAGGAACTAATATAAAGTGCTTCCCAGTGGCTCAGAGCCTCTGTTACAGAAGAATGAGTCTATCTCGAGAACAGTTCATGTGAAAAAGGCCTGGGGTTTTTCATTGACTCGAGTTTAGTGTGAGCCAGAAGAATCTCCGCCGTCAGTCATAGGCTACCTTAGTAGGAACATAATGTCCGGATGGTGGGAGATAACAGTTGTGCTACAGCAGGATTATTTTGAGCCAGATGATTTTTATTTTGGTGGGGGTTGCTACTATGTTTTGTGCACTAGCAGCATCCCTGGCCCCCACCCACTTGATGCCAGTAGCACTTCCTCTGAGTGTGACAGCCAAAAGTATCTCCATACGTTGCCAAATACCCCTCCGGACACTGCAGAAATGCCTCCAGAGAGAAGCCGTTGCACTGGACTCTAGTCTGCATATGCCATGTGACAAGCGTATTCAGGTCTCCATTGTATGGGGAAAATTCACAGTCTGAATGAATTCCAGAACAGTGGGATGGGCGAGGGTGAGGTGTGTAAAAGCCATGCCATTGGAGTGTTGGAGATTGTTTATTTAGACTGGAAGAGAAAGGACTCCAGTGACAGTGGTGGTAGAGTCTTGTGTTGGGGAAGGATAGCCCAGCCTTAAATCCTTCCCTCCTCTCCTTTTCCTGTTTTCTCTTTTTTTCTTCCAACTGTTTTTTCCCTCTGGAACTCTTTCCTATCATTCTTTTTTCTTCTTTCTCTCTTCCCTGGCTCCACTTTTCCTTCCCATCTACTTTTTTGTATGCTATTTTTTTTTTGTAGTGATAAAATACATATAATATAAAATTTATCATTTTTTAAGTATGTAGTTCAGCGACATTAAATTGCATTCACAGTGTTGTGCAGCCATCACCACTGTTGCCGAGATGTGTCATCATCCCAAGTGGAATCCACCCGGTTTTATCTCCGACCCATCACCGGGGGCACAGAGGGGCCTCCACTAGCTGCCTCGGTGTGATCGCCTTGGATAAATCCCACCATCCATGCTCAGCAGGGATGGTGAGACTCAGCTGCTCATAGCCTTTCAAATTCCTATTAGCTGCTCTCAGCTGGGCTCAGTGTGTTTACCCTCGGTGCTTGTTTGTCCCACGTGGTTTCCTCCCCTGTACTCCCCAGCACCTGCTCCAAACTATCCCATTTTTCTCATTTGGCCTACCCCCATCCTCCTATTATACCTCCTATACTTCACTGCCTATAGTTCGTTATTTGGGTTTATCTAAAATGAATTTCTTAAGCTCTTTCTCCTCCAGAATTTTACCCTGTCATCACCTACCTTTTCTTCCTTTAGGCTTGGTCCTTCAGGCCCTGTGATCTTTCTCAAGCTACCTATCCCCCTGGCATATAGTCATATCTTTTGCCTTCAGAACTTGGTGTAAGAACCATGCCTTCTCGTTCTTGAAATTTTGGTATATTCCTCCTTCTGTCTTCTTAACATTTTGTATTAGTTGGGGCTGCTGTAACAAAATACAATAAACTGGGAGGCTTAAACAATGGCCCTTTATTTCTCATACTTTTGTCTGCTGGGAGGTCCAAGATCAAGGTGCCAACACTGGGAGGCTTAAACAATGGCCCTTTATTTCTCATACTTTTGTCTGCTGGGAGGTCCAAGATCAAGGTGCCAACACGGTTCGGTTCTGGTCAGGATCCTCTTCTTGGCTCGCAGATGGCTAGTGCCTTTCTGTATTCTCACATGGCAGGGAAGGGCGAGAGGTTGAGATACCTACATTGAAATGGCCAGAGCACAAGCTCTCTAGTCTGTTCTATAAGGGCACTAATCCCATCATGAGGACCCTCACCCTCATGACCTCATCTAAACCTGATTATCTCCGAAAGCTCTGCCTCTAGTTACCAACACTTTGGGAGTTAGGGGTTCAACATATGAATCTCAGTGGGACACAGTTCAGTGTAGAACATATGCCCATCTCTTTCCTTCCTAAAACCTGGAACAATCCCTCATCCTGATTTCCCCTCATATCATTGCTCATCTCCCTCTTTTCTGGTCCATATGGTAAGCTGTGGCCAGTGTTATCCTCCCTAAGGACTCATCATGGCACTGTTCTATTCAGAGTGTGGCTTGAAGAATCCAAACCTCTTAGCATGGCATTTGAGATCTTCCATGAATCTGGCTCCAACCCACTTTCTGTTCTCATTTCTCGCAACATCACTTATCCTGATTCTAAACTTTGTGCATCCTGCTGCTGACCTTGGTGTGTGTGTTGCATTTTTATGATGCCAGTCTTTGCTTTTGGTCTCTTGTCAGTTAGAGGTGCCCCTGTCTCCATTTCAGCCTCTTTGACTTCCTCCATATGTACCACATCTTTTCTTGACCAATCCTGGATGACCTCAGTTTAAATTAACTCAATTAAATGAGTTCTTTCTCCTGGAAGATTCAGTACATTCCTTAAAATTTTATTTACCCCACCTTTTATTCTGCTCATTTTACACTTTGTTCATCTGTCTGTCTTCTCAGTTAAGGTGTAAGCTTCCTGAGCGCAGAGACTCTGTTGACCTTTGGTTCTTCCCCAGGGCTTTGCACCCTTATGAACCTATGATATACCAGTTACCTGACAAATGTGGGAGGTTTTCAGTTTAGCCTGTGGAGAAGAAGAGAGCAGCATGGGCCCAACTGGCTGAAAGTTCTTTATTTAGATTTAATCTAAGGAGAGACATTTTGAATTAGAGCTCATCAACAAAGGGTGGGTTCATCAGGAGGGAATGAGTGCTGTCCCTGAGGGTGTTCAAACAGAAGCTGGGAAGACCATCTCTCAGAGATATTACAGAGAGAATTCCTGATTCAGTGGGAGGTTGGATATGAGGTCCTTTAAGGCAGTGTTTCTTCATCTAGGCACTAATATTTGGGGCTGAATAATTCTATGTTGTGAGGGACTGTCTTGTGTGTTCTATGATGTTTACCAGCGTCCTTGGCCTTTACTCTCTAGCTGTCCGTGGCACCTCCCAGTTGTAGTGATAAAAAATGTCTCCAAACATTGTCAAATGTCCCCTGGAGAAAAAATCACTCCAGTTGAGGATTGGGGCCCCTTCTACTGGTGAGAGTCTATGAAGGTAATGTTTTGTTTTTCTATTGTCTAAATAACAAATATCTCAAAGACACTGGGAGTTT
Organism: Leopardus geoffroyi; assembly: GCF_018350155.1. NCBI lineage: Eukaryota > Metazoa > Chordata > Mammalia > Carnivora > Felidae > Leopardus > Leopardus geoffroyi. The sequence continues at coordinate 76,478,743 of NC_059329.1, forward strand.
TGTAATGGGGGAAGGAACTGATCTTTATTGAGTCTGCCATATGTCATAATCTGTGAGGTGGGGAGTTTTACCCCTATTTTATAGATGAGGAAATTGAGGCTCAGAAAAGTCATGTGGTTGGTAAGTGGCACAGCTGGGTCTCAAATGTGGACCTGCCTGAAAAACTCTGTCTTCTTCCCCCTTCTTCCCCCTTGCTCTTACCTGAGTGTGTTTCTCATTGCATGTAAACTCAAATCTTTGATTAACCTGCCTCCATTTATGAACCTCACGTTCAGAATGTGAGGGTGTTTCAGTATTTGTTTCTTGTAATTTTCCACTTTAGCTGAGTGCTCCCCCTTAGGCTAACCTAGAGTCACAGATATTCGGAGCATCCACGGTCTTCATGGAAGAATCCCACATTGAAATGCTTTAGTAGTTGGCTGCTCCTACTTAATGCCACTAATGGCTTTCTCCCCAACTTTATTGATTTATAACATGTAACATATAACATTGTGTATATTTAAGGTGTATAACATGATGGTTTGATGTAAACATACTGCAAAATGATTACCACGATAAGATTAGTTGATACCTATCATCTCATATGATTATCTTTTTTTTGTGATTTCATATCTACCCTTTTAACAACTTTCAAGTATATAATACAGTGTTAACTGTAGTCACCGTGCTCTGCATTAGATCCCCAGAACTGATTACTTGTGTAATCTTTGAATCTTTGCACCCCAAATTACCCTTTTCTCCCACCCAGCCTCTGGTAACTACCATTCTCCTCTTTCTATCAGTATGGCTTTTTAAGATAAGTGAAATCATGCAGTATTTGTATTTCTGTGTCTGACTTATTTCACTCAGTGTAATGCCCTCAAGTCCTACCCGTGTTGTTGCAAATGACAGGATTTCCTTCTTTTTTATGGCTGAATAACATTCCATTGTATTTATATGTGTGCACGTACGTACATACATACATACATACATACATACCACATTTTCTTTATCTGTCAGTGGATACCTAGGTTGTTTCCATGTCTTGGCTCTAATGAATAATACTACAGTGAACATGGGAGTGCAGATATCTCTTTGAGGTGGAGATTTAATTTCCTTTGTGTATATATACTTAGAAGGGGGATTGCTTGATCATATGGTAGTTCTATTTTTAATGTTTTGGGAGCCTCCATAGTGTTTTCTCTACTGATTGTACTAGCTTACATTCCCACTGACAGTAACCAAGAGGTCTCTTTTCTTCACATCATCCCCAATACTTGTTGATCATTGCACTCATGGCTTATTTTAAGGGAGACTCAAATGTCATGAGGATTCACAGAACTGTGAATTATTATCAGTATTGCTAATAACCATGAAACATCTTTTCTTGTTCCATCCTGCCCAAGAATAACCTTTGGCTTTTCTGCATGCAATCTCAGGAACTCCAGATCTTTGTGGGGTCCCTTAGAGGGCACGTCACCACTCAGTCTGATAGCTTCATTCACCATTGCGCAAGTTGTTCTTTTTTCTCTACTGTGGTAAGTTCAGGAATCTGCTAGGAGGTTTGTCTTTGCCAGACCTAACAGAACCCCTTATGAATCAATACTTCTGTCTATGCTGTGCATGATGGACCCCAGAGATGCCAGTCTTCATGGATCCAGTGGGCACTTGCCCACTTGAGGACAGAATTGTCCTGCCTGCTCTGGCCTGGGACTCAGCCCATTGGAGGAGCAGAATGTTCCTTGCTTGAAGTAGGAGAAGGACTCTTATTCCAATCACTCCACACTTTGTTTCATGGCCCCCAATTATCCTTGCTTTGCCCAGAATCCACAAAATGTCTCAAGAAAACACCCCATCTCCTGTGAAATCTTATCCCTATAGACATGGATGCTCAAAACCTGCCCAAAGGCCTGGAGAGGAGGGAGCCATCATCATTCTTGACCTTTAGGTTGCCATCATAACAAAAACAGAATCTCTTCTTTTTTCTTCCTCAGTTGCCAAACAAAAGTCAACATATAGTGGCTAAATGGTGTAGGGTGGGGAGAGAGCTTGCTTATATTTATAGCATCTGGGTCTCCACTTGGCCAGCCACCATGTCCTCTTACACAAATAAAAATGGGTATTTAAGACTCGAATTGAGAAATGCGAACATTTCCTGTGCCATCAGTAAAAGGTTTAGGCTGGAGTGCATGTAGTTGTAATGTTCTGAAGTGTGTTTGACTCATCCTTTTGGTTGACTTGGTGAGTGTGACCAATTTTCTGCTACTTAGGCTGTGCTTAGGATGCCACTGGTTAATTACAGTTAATGCTGTGATTGGAGAGCCCCAGAAACATTCGTGTGCACACTGGAGTTGACACAAATGCACAGTAGTCTCATGTCCCAGACCATGAGTCCTTGGACTTTATCTGGAGAAGTAGATCTGAAGAGTGTTGTACCTTGCCCTCAAGACCTGGGTTGCAGAATAAGGCAAATGGAGTGTAGAAGGTAGTGCCCAGCCTGTGGAAGAGAGAGGGAAAGACCCATTAGGGCCTGTAGTGACAGAAGTCAGCTGCGGCTCTATTAGGCAAGAACTTGAGATTTGCCCTTTGAGATTCTTTGAGTTAAAAAGCAGTGTTTCTCAGGGCGTCTGGGGTGGCTCAGTCAGTTAAGTATCTGACTCTTGTTTTTGGCTCAGGCCATGATCTCATGGTTTGGGGGTTCAAGCCCCGTGTCAGCCTCCACCCTGACAGTGCTGAGCCTACTTGGGATTCTCTCCCGCCCTCTCTCTCTGACCCCTCCCTTGCTCTCTTTCTCAAAAATAAATAAATTTCAAAAATATAATATTAAAAAATCAAGGTTTCTTGTTAAATTCAGTATACATGCAACTTGTTTGGGAATCTTTTTATTTTTCTTCTTTTTTACCACTAAACCTGAAATTTGAGGTCTCTTCTCATTTGAAAGTGTCTATTAAAGATTTAAATGCTGCTGCCATATTCCCTGGCCTCATTTGGGCTCTTTCAAATATCAGGTCTGAAGGAAGGGAGGTTCAGTCCAGCATCTCCAAATGGTCAGCTTCTCAGAGCTGCAAATACTGTGATTGTGTATTTTCTTGTGGAAATAAAAATTAGCTCTTCTCCATGAGTGTTCAAGTTGCCACCATGTTTATCTGCCAAGTATTTAGAATCCTCTTGCTGTACAAACTGCAGGCATATCTGGCATGTAAGTGGGGGTGTGGGGTGCAGAGTGGTGGCAGAAGAATTTCACTTTTCATCTGCACCTCGCCCCGTTCAGGTCGCCCGATGTCATGAAGTGTCTGTCAGTAGGTGGCAGGGTGCAGTTCAATGCAACAATGCATTAGATAAGACAGTGTGATCAAACTTAGCCCCTGAGAGACCCCTGTCTCAATGAAGTAGCCATTCACCCAAGCTTTGGCTGGTTCTAGTGGGTAGAAGGGGGCACCGTTAAAGACTGCCTGTGTTTGGAGTACCTGGCTGCAGTTAAAAAAAATGTAGACCTACAATTTCCCCAAATAGTTCTCGCTGTGCCTTTTGCCCAATAAACACAAGAAAACAACATATGCTTAAGCATTTGCATTCTGGTTTGCCTGATGATTCCAGGGATCATTTTCTGGAAGAGCGTTAGAAATGTTTTATAGTCTCAGCTGAATCTCAGCTTTGTTTGTCAAGTTCCACAGACAAACCCACGACTTTGGAAGTTTGGCAAATTGCTCATCTCGGAGGTCTAAATCTCCATCCTTCAAGTTCTAGGCAAGCAGTGACTTTAAAATGTCTTTTTGCACTTACATATTTTGAAACAAACTCTGGGAAAAAAATTGTGTTTGGAAGGAAACTTGGAAGCTGGCTGGTTTTATACGTGTGATAGAACAAGATGCTCAGAGATTTGCTTTAAAAAATGAAACCTTGAAACTTGAAGTCTGACGTCCCTGGGGCCATATGATAAATGCTGATGGTTTCGTAGAGCCACACGTTCCTATCCTTTCCTTTTCACATTTATTTCTTTGAAAGACATGCCAGAGCCTGAACTTTGAAGGGACCTGGCAGCCTCTGCAGAGGAGAGGAAACTTCTCAAAGGAGAACCTTGTGGGTGCTTTAAATATCTTGCCAGCTGGGTGCAGTTATGTGAATGATTTTCAAGATGTAAAGTCACATACTTGGTGCACTAGTTTGTGGTTCTGGTTGTGTCTCTTTGTTGTCAGTTGCTTGATGTGTTGTTTCAAACCAGTTTCATAGTAAGCAGAGCGCCCTTTGGTTTCTTGATTTGTTCCCTAATTGTTTAGAAATGTCCTTATTAAAAGACAAAGTAAACAAGGTTTCAGGTGTTGTGCTGAAGGCAGGAATTGTGGGGTGGTGGGAGGGGGACGGGGGAGATGGGAGAACGCATGTGGTCCTTCTTTCAGATAAAAGCCCATCCCAGAGACAAAGGCTGTCGGAATACAAAAGCTCTTTGTACACTGAGCACGTCTGCAGTTACGGATGAACCCTCTCCAATGGCTGCTATCAAACTTGTCATATTTTATTCATGAGTTGTGGTGTGCCTGGATGAAATAAGAAAAGCAAAGCTCCAAATCATAATTATGGCATAAAAAAGATAAAATAGTTATTATTGTGACATTTTTGAAGAATTCTTAAATCTCTCCAGTAATTTATTTGAAAAAGTTGCACAGAACGACTGGGTGTGTGGCACATATTTATGCTGGTGGGGGCTCCTGGGCTCAATTACACCCGGCCCCACACTGACAGACACTATGCATATAGTGAATAAGAGCATAATTAAGGAGAGGGCTACATCAGTAGTTAAACGTAAATAGAAACGCTGACAGGCATTTTTGCGTTTATCATGCTCACATTATTACTCCGTGGTTGATCAAAATATTGTGTGGTTGCTTTTTCATTTTTATCTTTTTTTTTTAAACTAGACTATGGGGTCTGGATTGTTTGGTACCCCTGGTAGGAGGAGATTTAGGGGAATAGAGGCCAGAAAAGCCCATTTAAAAGTGTACCTCTACCCTGTAGATGATGTGGGACAGCAGCAAAGAGTTTAAGAAAGAAGCTGTTGGTTTACGTCATGAATTTGAAAAAGTTAGATGAAACACTTTTTAAAAAAGATGTATCAATTTCACTGCTGGAAAAAAAAAAGCTAACTGTTGTTCCGTAGGCTTTGACACAGGGTTAGTTGTTCCTCACTCACTCACTGATTTATCCAGAGACATCTAGCAACCCATGCCATCCTTACGCTCATGGCCTCCCATCTCTAGTCCAAATTATTTATGGATTGAGTGCAAGATATTTATTCACTCAGTTTATTTTCATCATACTGGGTTCTATCCACCTGTTCACACTGCTAGATTGTCAGCTCCTCAAGCAAGCGGGTGACACCCTCCCAGTGTCATGTATGTGGCTCACAGGGTGCCATCCAACCCCAGCACTCAGACGAGGAAGAAAGTGATGGAGACAAACATTTTAAAACTGTCCATATAGATGACTGCATGTATTTGTCATGTAGATTCTGTGATAGAAGGATCATGATTATATTACCATTTAATGGGAGAGAACAGAGTTTTGGAGGGATTAAATGGCCTGTCATTTAGACATTAAGTGTCAGGACTGACAGTGTATTCCAAATCTTCCAATCCCACATTCCATTGCAGCACAGGGCAGTGTTTTCCAATCTTTTCCATATATTGGCACAGAAGGAAAGCGGCTGTATTTGTACATTACACTGGGGAAAAAAGATACTTTTTTTTTTTTTTTTTTTTTTTTGTGCCAAAAGTGCTCTGTCTGGCCACACCAAGGGCTGAGAGGATCCACGTCTTAGTGATTCCTGTTACCAGGTCTCCAGCATCTGCTCAGAAGCTCCTGGGTGAGCCAGGAAGGGCCTGGGAAGGCAGGGGATAGAGGGGGTTTGTGTGTGGCCTAGGTGTATCTAGATTGTGGGGTATGAGCGCAAGCCAGAGATGTGCTAGGGAGGGGCCACAACGCCAGAAGCTTCGAGGGTCAGCCAGGTGACTGCTGAGCAAGGGAACGCAGCCAACTGGAGACATGGTGTGATGCACTGCATTTCCTCAAGGTCAGCATTCACCGCGCTGTTGCCTGTGGGAATGTGGGCCCCATGTTGCCAGGTCATCTGATTGCTTACTGGAGATCTGAAATCTCCCAATTTGTATACTGTATCCTAGGATTCTAACACACATACCGTTATTCACGTTTTCATAATTATGTCATATGTGGTCTTACAATCAGTAGTATCTTAAAGTTATAATTGACAGCTTTTTGTTTTCTTTTTCAGGGGGCGTAAAATAATGGTGTATCTTATAAACTGTGGCACCTTGGGCTTGATGAAATATGCTGTGTTGGTTGGGAGAGTGATATGTCATACTGGGGGCTAAGCCAACATGGTGATGCTCCATCTGGCCTGAGGCCGGTCAGTTTGCCACTTTTGACCTGGAGCCAGGACACCAAGCAGGACCCAGTTCTCAGCCATGGCTGCCTGTCACAATCATTTGCGAGACTAAAATAAATCCTGATGCTGGCTTTACCTCAGACTATTTTCCCGAATTTCTGGGGATGAGGCACCTTAAAGGAGAAGGTCCCCATCTACCAAGAAACTTATGAGCTGCAGGCATTGCTGCAAAAAGAGAGACACAGCAGGATTGGTATTCGAAGCTCAGCCTGGCTTTTTCCAGCAATTCGCTTTAGCTGTGTATTTCATGTATCTTCTAGCCACAGTATCCTTTTTGCTATTTCACTTAAAGGGAAGATCTCACCATAATTGGGAACTTGTCTAACACACTAGCATGTGCTTCACCATGTGTGTTGAGAACAGGGTAGGATTAAGAGAGAAGTTGCTCGACTCCTGCTTTGAATTGCTTTGTTTTCAACACGTGACTTTGGAATCCTTTGCATCTCAGTTTTTGAGAGACTGGCTGTAGGAAGATCATTTTTTGTTGTTGTTGTTGAGATTTTATCTTTGAAGGGGCCTCAACAGCTTGTTTACGTAGCGATTAATTGGCAAGCATTAACTGAGACCTGGGTGTGCTATGTGCCAGCCACTTTGCTGGGTCTTGGTTGTACAAGAAGAATTTGACGGACACCTGCCCTTGTGGGGCCCTTGGTCTAGGTGCAGGGAGGAGACAGCCAGCAGTATATTGTGTTCATTCATTCATTCATTCATTCATTCATTCAACAAATATTTATTTTACCCCTGTGATAAGCACTATTCTGGGTGTCAGAGATGTAGCAGAGAAAAGGCAAAGTCTTTGTTTTCATGAAACTTATGTTCAGCAGAGGTGGGTGATTATTATATAAGTTAGTAATTTTAGATGTACTATGTACTATGAAGGAAATAAAGTAGCAATATTGTGGAAAGAGCTGGAGAAGACTGACTTTAGGAAGGATTAGGAGGGCTTTCTTGCAGAGGTGATATTTGAGCGATGCCTGAATGATAATAAGTCACCCATGCAAAGCTGGTATTGCTAAGGATCTCTTATGCTGTTAATGATGAACACTCTTCATGTGCTAGGCACTGTTCTAAATTCTGTATATTCATTAGTTCATTTAATCCTTATAATACTCCTCAAAGGCAGGTGGATGTTATGAGCCCCATTTTACAGAAAGGAAAACAGAGGCACAGGGAGGTGAAATCACTTGGCCAAGGTTATAGGTCCAGTAAGTGGGAAAGCTGAGAATTGAATCTAAGCATTTTTTTTTAGCTTATTTATTTATTTAGAAAGAGAGTGGTGGGGAAGGGGCAGAGAGAGAAGAAGACAGAGAATCCCAAACAGGCTCTATGCTGACCTGCGCAGAGACTGATGTGGGGCTCAAACTTATGAACTGTGGGGTCATGAGTTGGACGCTTAACGTACTGAGCCACCCAGGTGACCCATGAATCTAAGCTGTTCTGCTCCAGAGGCCACATTCTTCGAACAAGTGTTACAGAAGCCTTTAGGTTCGAACAAGTTTAAAGGGCTCAAGGATAGCACTGTGGGTGGGGGTACCAGAAGAGGCCAGGGAGCATACCCAAGGCCAAAGCAAAAACTTCTTTACTTCAGCCTCAGCTGTAGCCCCAAATCATGTAGGGTTTTTCAGACCAATGGTGAGGTGTTAGGGTTTTGATTAAATTGCAATGGGCAGAGTGGTAGTTTGAATAATACTCTCCCTCCCCCAAGAGATCCATGTCCTAATTTCCAGAACCTGTGAATATGTTACCTTACATCACAAAAACAACTTTGCATATGATTAAATTAAAGATCTTCAGGTGGGGACATAACTGTCAATTACCCAGGTGGGCCCAATGTCATCAGAAGCGTCCTTATTCAGGAGGGAGATAGGGTGCTGCAGAGTCCATCTGAGTAGGAGGAGTGGAGGGGGCAGGAAATGGGCTTTGAGGGACCCTGACAAGTAACTAGAGAGCAGGCAGTGGAGGGCAGGAAGAAGCCTCCATGCGGCCCGAGAAGTTGAAGGAAAACCAGAATGCCTCAAAAAGAAGGGAAGTGACAACTGTGTGGGAGGTTGTGGGGAGGTCCGTTGGGCTGAGGATTGAGAACTGGCCGTTGGATTTGGCAAGATGCAGAATGCAAAATGTGACCAAATAAGTGGTACTGGTCAATGCAGCCAAAAATACTGGCTGGAGGCCTCCCTACAGACCACATGTGTCTTACTCACCGTGGTACAGAGCCCACTGCAGAGAACATGTTCTGCCATATGTGCTTGAATTTTGGAGTAGAAAGGGAAACTCCCCCCCACCTGGGGCTACAGAGCCTCATGGCGGTTCAGGTATTGGTCTGGGCCTAGAGACAGGAGCAATGTTTGGATCGGCGTGGAGAAGAAGGTGGTTGGTTCGAGCTCCAGGTGGGAGAAGTTGAGAGGGCTTGCACGGGGGAGGAACTCACCGCCGTCTTGGAAGGGGTAGTTCCAGGAGCCAAAAAGAGTATCTGCTGGCCAAGTCTGACCGTACCTGAATAGAAAAGAGTCCTCGGGAACTGGGTAAGGCATGTTTTGAGATGAAGTATCACAAAGACTCTATTTAAACCCCGAAGGAGTAATTTAACGAAAGCTGATCACTCAGGTATGTTACCCTAAGACACGCAAGAGCCAAATTATTTGCAGCAGTGGTAAAAGACCAGTTTTTCCCCAAATCAGTGTTTCATTTCTTCAAAAAAGTTTCCGTAAATGGGGATTGTAATTTTATTTTATTTTTAATTTTTTTTTCAACGTTTATTTATTTTTGGGACAGAGAGAGACAGAGCATGAACGGGGGAGGGGCAGAGAGAGAGGGAGACACAGAATCGGAAACAGGCTCCAGGCTCTGAGCCATCAGCCCAGAGCCTGACACGGGGCTTGAACTCACGGACCGCGAGATCGTGACCTGGCTGAAGTCGGACGCTTAACCGACTGCGCCACCCAGGCGCCCCTATTTTATTTATTTTTAAAGAAAATATTGCTAGCTTTATTCATATGGGCACTGGAGTTTGTATTTATACTTAGAGTTCTTTAATTTTGAGGTTTCTGTTATACACAGATTTTAAGAGATAAAGTTTAAGAGGCTGATAAAGTAACTTAGAAAACCTGTGCAACTTACACAGGATTGGTATTTTATCTTTGGATAAAATAATCCCACTGCCTGAGGAACAGGAGTTTGTTTTTTTCAATATAATTTATTGTTAATTTGGCTAAACACAGTGTGTACAGCGTGCTCTTGGTTTTGGGGGTAGATTCCTGTGATTCATCGCTTACATACAACACCCAGTGCTCATCCCAACAAGTGCCCTCCTCGATGCCCATCACCCATTTTCCCCTCGCCCCCACGCCCCATTAACCCTCAGTTTGTTCTCTGTATTTAAGAGTCTCTTACGGTTTGCCTCCCTCCCTCTCTGTTTGTAACTATCTTTTTTTCCCCTTGCCTTCACCCAGGTCTTCTGTTAAGTTTCTCAAGTTCCACATATGAGTGAAAACATGATCCCTGTTTTTCTCTGACTGACTTATTTCACTTAGCATAATACCCTCCAGTACCATCCACATTGCTGTAAATGGCAGGATTTCATTCTTTGCCATTGCCAAGTAGTAGTCCATTGTATATATAAACCACATCTTCTTTATCCTTTTCATCAGTCGATCGACATTTAGGCTCTTTCCATAATTTGGCTATTGTTGAAAGTGCTGCTATAAACATTGGGGTACATGTGCCCCTATGCATCAGCACTCCTGTATCTCTTGGGTAAATTCCTAGCAGTGCTATTGCTGGGTTGTAGGGTAGTTGTATTTTTAATTTTTTGAGGAACCTCCACAGTGTTTTCCAGATCAGCTGCACCAGTTTGCATTCCCACCAACAGCGCAAGAAGGTTCCCGTTTCTCCACATGCTCTCCAGCATCTGTAGCTTCCTTAGTTGTTAATTTAAGCCACTCTGACTGGTGTGAGGTGGTATCTCAGTGTGGTTTTGATATGTATTTCCCTAATGATGAGTGGTGTTGAGCATCTTTTCATGTGTCTGTTGGCCATCTGGATGTCGTCTTTGGAAAAGTGTCTATTCATGTCTTCTGTCCATTTCTTCACTGGATTGTTTTTCGGATGTGGAGTTTGGTGGGTTCTTTATAGGTTTTGGATACTAGCCCTTTATCTGATATGTCATTTGCAAATATCTTTTCCCATTCTGTCGGTTGCCTTCTAGTTTTGTTGATTGTTTCCTTTGCAGTGCAGAAGCTTTTTGTCTTGATGAGGTCCCAATAGTTCATTTTTGCTTTTAATTCTCTTGCCTTTGGAGATGTGTTGAGCAAGAAATTGCTTCAGCTGAGGTCAAAGAGGTTGTTACCTGTTTTCTCCTCTACTGTTTTGATGATTTCCTGTTTCACATTTAGGTTTTTTCATCCATTTTGAGTTTGTTTATTTTTGTGTATGGTTTAAGAAAGTGGTCTAGTTTCATTTTTCTGCATGTTGCTGTCCAGTTCTCCCACCACCATTTGCTGAAGAGACTTTTTCCCAATAAATACTCTTTCCTGCTTTGTCAAAGATTAGTGGGCCATACATTTGTGGGTCCAATTCTGGGTTCTCTATTCCATTGGTCTATGTGTCTGTTTTTGGGCCAATAGCATACTGTCTTGATGATTACAGCTTTGTAGTAGAGGCTCAAGTCTGGGATTGTGATGCCTCCCGCTTTGGTTTTCTTTTTCAACATTACTTTGGCTATTCAGGGTCTTTTGTGGTTGCATACAAATTTTAAGATTGTCCTAGCTTTAAGAAGAATGCTGGTGCAATTTTGATTGGGATTGCACTGAATGTGTAGATTGCTTTGGGTAGTATCGACATTTTGACACTATTTATTCTTCCAATCCATGAGCATGGAATGTTTTTCCATTTCTTTGTGTCTTCTTCAATTTCCTTCATAGGTTTTCTATAGATTTCAGCATATAGATCTTTTACATCTTTGGTTAGGTTTATTCCTAGGTATTTTATGGTTCTTGGTGCAATTGTAAATGGAATCGATTTTTTGATTGCTCTTTCTCTTGCTTCATTATTGGTGTATAGAAATGCAACCAATTTCTGTACGTCGATTTTGTATCCTGCTACTTTGCTGAATTCATGTATCAGTTCTAGTAGCTTTTTGGTGGAGTCCTTTGGGTTTTCCATGGAGTGTGTCATGTCATCTGCGAAAAGTGAAAGTTTGACTTTGTTGCCAATTTGGATGCCTTTTATTTCATTTTGTTGTCTGATTGCTGAGTCTAGGACTTCCAACACTATGTAAACCAACAGCGAGCGGTGAGAGTGGAATTTTTGCTCTTAGTTGTAGAGCTTGTTCGGCAAGGTGGTGGTGGAAAATTGGAGAAGGATCTGAGAACCAGATAGCAATTTGAGTTCAGGAACAAGCTGGTTTCCAGTGATTCCTTTTAGGGGTGACACTAATACTTAATATGATTGGAATAAAATCTCTAAAGAGGAGGTCAGTTTTCAAAGAAGCACAGCAAGAAACGGCACCCAAAGCCTCCTTTCTGGACAGACGCACCCATTTCTTGGAGCTCCTGTTCAAAGCCTGGAGTTTGAGGTGTCCATAAAGGTTTAGTATACCTGCTTAGCACAGGGTTGAAAGGCCAATAATTGCATGGTTTCCCCAGGAACCTGAAAGCACGGACACCCTGTGGCCAATGCAGATAGAAAAATCCCAAGGGAAACCTCCCCAGCAGTGACTCTGGAACAAATTAGTTAAGTAGGCATGTAATTAGATTAATGCACGTGGTCTAAGAGCTGATGATTTACTTCTTGGGATGGTGGAAATAAAGGAGCTGAAGAAAAAAAAATGCATTATATTGAGTTCCAAATTAGCACTCCTATCAGAAATCTTCAGGGCACTTGCAATAATGGAGCAAAGAACCTCCTCCAGCAGCCCTGACAGGTGGCCTGTTTGTGTTGCCTAGCAGGTGAGGGTACCTTAATCATCACTTAGTTCCTGCTGGCTTACTTGGGACCACAGCTGCTTTATGATTTCTCCCTGTTGTAGAATGTTGTGGAAAAGATTTTTTCCTCCTTCCCGTAGCCTAGTGAGATACTCTCGTATTACTTTCTTGGCATACATAGTGACCAGGCCTGCCGTAATGTAATCCGCCAATTATTTCTGGAAGGACCCCCTGCAGCTGCCCTCTCTTTCTCCTTCAGCTCTTTTGGAGAAAATGAAATTGCATGTTTGAAGCTTGCCAGGCAAGCCCCCTTGCTCTCCCCAGGTGCAGACTTGTGCAATGGGAGGGGGGGTATCCTTCCTATTAAGTCCTGCCCCTCACCTCTAACCACTGGGACCCCAATAAAATCGATTCTACCTCTCTGCCTCTCTGCCTCTTCCTCTCATTCTCTAGTTGGCATTCATTCCCTCACTCCGTCTGAGGTAATGCTGCCCCGTTGGTCCCCGAGTGCTGAATTTGTGCAGTTTCTGGGGTGAGATAGTGCCCAGGCCACCAAAGTCATTTCTCATTGAGCCTCTGACAGTTTGCTAATTAATATGATTGTGGTCCTTGCAGCCTGTGTTGAAGTTGGACCAATTTCCCAGGGGTGGGAAGTCCGACATTAATCCACTAAAGCAACTAAATTACTTGTGTGCGAGAGGAGACCGTTTCATCAGAAGTATTTTCCTGTGGTTTGACATCTCGCTTTGCAGGCTGTATACTTCTAGAGCTCTTTCTAGTCTGGTGACGGGGAGCCCAGATTCCTGATTGAAAAGTTCTGTGAAGATACCCCAAGGTGAACAGAAGCTTATATTGTTTGCGTATCACCACGAGAGGAGCCAGCTCTAGTTTGAAGCTGGGAAAAGAAGTAGCCAGTGCTGTTTTGTATCAGGCTGAACACAAGCTCATCCAGAGGAGTGTTGCTTTTTGCCTCTTGTTGCCACAACTGTCTTTTTGCCCACAGAGCCACGGGAGCTTACCTTTAAAACATTAGCTGTTCACCCTAGTAATTGCTCTATCCTCTAATTTAATGAAAACCCATTAAACCGAAACAATAATTAAAATGAGACATCATCTCTGTAGGAGGTTTGCATATTAAAATCACTGTGCATTTAAATGCAGGCAGATTTTATTCTTGAAAAACAGCATTTGAAGCAACATATAAAAATGATTTATAATGAATAATCATAGATTAGAGAGCTTGGCAGTTAAACATGATGCCCTACTGTTTACTAGTGAATTGGAGTAGATTTGGCAAGGTCAAGGCAAGTATAGCATTAAAAAAGTCTTTTATGCCTGAGAATTAGGACCATGCACAAAAGGGAACTAATTATAATTGGGTCAGCTAACTGCTCTAAACTTTTTTTTTTAAAGCATAATTTATTGTCAAATTGGCTTACACACAACACCCAGTGCTCATCCCAACAAGTGCCCTCAATGCCCATCACCCATTTTCCCCTCTCCAAACTTCTTAAGCTGGCTAGAGATGGCACTCAATATATGGAGGAGCTTAGGGTCTTGGAGGAAGAATTCTCTTGTCTTTATTCTCTTTTGTGATTAGGGAAGCCATGCAAAAAATAGCTGCAAAAATGGACTCAGGGCACATCTTTGGCTGTTGATAAAGGTGGGGTCTCTTGGACAAGTCCCTTTTCTGGGAGTCTGTTGACTCATCTTTGAAGTGAGACTGTTAATGTCCACTTGGTGGGTTATTAGGACTCTGGGATGTGATCATGTGTGTGAACACACTGGCCAATGTTAAAGCTCAGACTACAGTGTGTAGCTTTCTGGGCCGCCTTTGTAAATCTCAGAAATGTCCTAAAGAGAGGCATGGAGAGGGAAGTACTTACAAAGCACATGCTAGGTACTGGGCATGTCTGTGTATTTTTCCTGAACCGTGCAAGGTGGGTGGTATTACCACTGGGTCTTAGATGAGGCAACTCCAGGATGAAAGAAGGAAGGAAGTGGGGTTAATCCAGCTCTGGCAGAGGCTACGCTGTGGAGCTGGCATTCAAACATCAGCAGGGCGGAGACCCGTAGATGGCACAGAGATTCAGGGATGCATTGCAGTTGGCCCTTGACTGGAGTTTGAATTCCAGCCATTCTATTTAGCAGGAAGCTTCTTAACTCTTTGTGCCTCTTAAAATGGAAGTAGTAGTATTGACATCACTAGGCTGCTGTGAGGACTAAATCAGGTAGTTTCAAGTATTCAGGTTGACATCTAGCACACCATAAAAACTCAAAAATGTTCTGGATGTTGGCTGGCTAGACCTAGATTGGAGGAGCTGGGAGCCCCATAGACTATGACCAGTTTTTAATCTAAGAAAAGAGAGAATGGCTATTAACTGCCTCCAACTGTGGCTGGCAACCCTTGCTCACCTGCCTGTTGCCCTCCTAACGGGCCACAGCCATGACAGCTGCAGCAAGAAGTGTCTCATGGTGTGGCAGTTGCTGGTACAGCTTCTACTCCAACCCTCCAGGACCCAAGGCCTGCCTCAGCTGTGTTTCCCGTAAACTAAAAATTGTCATGTGTGTCCTGTGTGACATGTACTATTTCAAGAACTTAATGTGTACTGATTGAATCTTCACACTTTCCCCATGGGGTAGATGCAATTTTATTCCCATTTTACAGATGAAGAATCTTGAGGCACAGGTTAATTTGGCCAAGGTCCTCTCTAAGTGGCAAAGCTGGCATCTGAACCAAATAGTTGGGCTCCAGAGCCTGAACCCTTAACGACTATCCTGTACTGCCCCTTAATGGGAAGGTCAAGTCTTTGAGGAGGAGCATCAGCCTTGTGATGCTTCTTGAGCATGCCCACTTATGGCTCTGAACTAAACCATTCCCCTTCATGTACGTTTGTGTCTTTAATCCTGGACTCTTCACCCGTTGTGACTGGAAGAGGTCTTAGTTATGTGTTCATAGTACTTGGTTTAGAGGGGTGCTCAAAGTTTTAAAGGTAGTAGATGAGCTAATGAAAAAGTGAATGAATGGATAGATCATAGGGGACAGGGACAAAGACTACCCTCATGGCTTTTATAAGAACCGGGAGAGCATCCTGGGATGCTCTGGGAACAATGTTTTTGCTTGCACCTGATGACCTTTTGTGCATGTGACTTCAGGCACTATGGTGGGCATGCCCTTGGGTTTATCAGACTCTTGATACTGTGGCTTAAAATGATACCTGAAGAGGTTGTGCTCTCAATTACTGCCAAAATCTACCTCATCTTGAGCTGTCATGGGCAGCATCTCCCTGCTGAAGTGCCCCAGCTGGATATACTGGGAGCTGACAGGTCTCTATTAAGGAGGGATGTGGTATTCCATAGGAAGCCAGACCCGGTTAAGATTGACTGGAGAGAGTCTGATGTGCTCACTGACTTAAAGGACACAATTATGTGATTAAAAGCAAGGTGATTGGTGCTTATTTTCTTTTGTAGGATGCTCCTATTTCTCCTCTGTTTCCGTGATGTGCTTGACCATTTTAGCATACCTTTTTAATGATAATTTTCTGATTTGAAAAATTGAGATATGTGGAAAGGAGAAATTTCATGTTAGCTCCTGATTGTTGACCTCCTGATGGATGGCCATTCCTGTCTTTCTTCCATGTGTTACTCCGACCTTAATGTGTACTTGATATGCTGTATGTTTGTGCACGTTTGACATTATCACTTAGGTATTTCCTATGTTCTAATACTTTTGATATCCTTGTTCTCTACATAATTTTCCATCGGATGAATGTAGTCTAAACTCCTTACCGCTAGATAGCTTTGGCATACAATGCAGTCTTATTTCCCTTCCAGGGAAATTGAGATGTAATTGATAACCTACCAGTTTCAGGTGTACCACATAATGATTTAATATCTGTATATATTGCAAAATAATTAGATAGTAAGTTAACCATCACCACAGTGAAAATTTTTTTCTTTTTCTTTTTCAATTTAATTTTTGGAGAAAGTGCAAGTAAGGGAGTGACAGAGAGAGGGAGAGAGTGAGAATCCCTCCGCACTGTCAGTGCAGAGCCTGATGCAGGGCTTGAACTCATGAACTGTGGGATCATGACCTGAGCCCAAACCAAGAGTTGGACGCTGAACTTACTGAGCCACCCAAATGCCCCTACAATTTTTTTCTTTTGATGAGAACTTTTAAAATCTATCCTTAGCTACTTTGAAATATACACTACAGTATTGTAGTCACCATGCTGTATGTTTCATCCCCATGACTTATATGTCCAATAAGTGAAGTCCAAACCTTTTATAATATAGTCTCAATCATATTGACATCTTTTCATCAGTCTTTTGTTTTCCTGACCTGGGATTCAGATAAATCTGGCATTCATGCTTTCTCTCTCTATATTCTGAGGTGTCCCACTGAGACGGAGGGTGGAGGGAGGTAGACCGGGGAGGAGGCTTGATCACTGGTAGGTTGCAGTGCCCATGTGGGGAGGAAGCCTAAAGAGAAGGAGTGATCTTGGTATGCTAATTTCTTGTGACAAGTGGATTCCTTGATTGTTCTTACTGGTATTTTTAAATGTTTATAAGAAGAGCTTTAGCTGCCTTACCATGCCTATCTAATAAGTAAAATTATGGAGGCACCAGAATCTCTTTCAATGGAGCCACACAGTAATTTTGAAAAACATGTCACAGGATTTCTTAGGGTGAGCCCCCAATAGAGTTGGGGATGCTCAGCTAGCTTTATTATTCTTTAGGCAGCTCGTTTTTTCATGTGCTCTTTCTCAACAGGTTGGGGTTACAGTTGAGTGTCTTTGGTGAGCCTCCTTTGTTACACTGTGTTCCAGACTTGAGATTCAAGATAGATTATTAAGGCAACAAACATTTGAAGCTCTACCATGTGCCGGGCACTGTACAGAGTGTGGGGTATTTATTGATAAACCATTCCTCGTGGGATTTATAGTCTGGTAGGCATGAAGGCTGTTAATGAAATGATGATACACCATAAATGATTACACACACAAAACCTTGATGGCTCTGATAAATATGAGGAACACCTAATACAGGAACCTGAGCTGGCTTGAGGTGGTCAGAGAAAGCTGGCCTGAAGGAGTAGCAATTAAGCTGGTAAACAAAAGAAGAGAGAATGGAGAAGGAGAATGAGAATGTGCTAAGTGTGGAGGAGCACAGCCCTGGGAAGAAGAGAAAGTAAGCTTGTGTGGCTGGAGTGGAAGAGTGAGGAGGGGTGGGGGCAGGGAAAGAGGAGGAAGAAAAAGTAGGTAAGGGTGTCAGGCAAATGCCATGGTGTTTCTTGGAGGACTCTGCTGGGGCAAGACTCCATTTTTCTCCCCCATTGACTTGCTTTGTAAAGCTTTCAAACTTGTTTGCCTCAATTTCTTCACCTGTAAAAATGGGTGGGGGGATATTGATACTTAGTTCGGGGATTGTGCAAATAGATTGCTCATAAATATTTCCCAAGTGACTACAAAGTGTCAGCCATCGGGTATATGATGATGCTTTGTCCCTTTTCTGTGAAAATCAAGCATAGAGATCATGCACCTCGGTGAATAGTAGATGTAGCAGAGTGATAAGTGTAGCTTGAGAAACGAGACTGCCAGGTTGGAATCTCCCCATGGCTTCCTAGCCCAGTGTCTTTTAGAAAATTAAATTCTGTAAGCTTTAGTTTCCTCATGTATAAAGGAGGAAACGTAACAATGGCTACTCCTAAGGCTACTGTAAGTGATATGTGCAAAGCAGTCAGCCCAGCACTTGGTACCACAATGAGCTGTACACATGTTTACTTATCATTGTGGCTTCTGGAGCTAATGGGGTTTAATGGGATGTCATTGTGAATTTGCCAGTGGAGGTAGAAATCCCTTACACATTAACCGGGAGTCTCCTGGCGTCCCCACTACTTTCTGCTGGTGATTTCAGTTTCTTTAAAGCCGCTTGGGTGAGTCACCTCAGACTTTGTTAAAGAAGGGCTGCAGAACCTAACTGTGGAACATCTGTCCCCCGCCGCCCCCCCCCCCCCCGCCGCCCCCAATCACACAAATTGCCCCATGGACAGTTGGCAGTTATGAATTGGCCAACTTTCTCTGTGCTCAGAAATGAAAAGCCATCTGCCATTTCGAGTTGGTAAGTGTTGCTTTACCTTTTTGGGGCCAATCTTACCGTGAGCTTACCTGGGACACAGGCTAGAAGGACGTGCTGCATCTCTGTCTGGATTCTGCCATATTGTGAGGTTCTCTGTGTAAACATGTTGTCATTACTAAGATGTCACCTACATCTTTCATCCATCAAGACTGAGGTGGGCTGCCTGGGTGTTTGTTCTGTCATGTTTCTGGCTGCTTCTGTTCTTGCTCCTCCCCCCCCCCCCCCCCCCCACTAGCTGACCAATGGAGAGTTTCCTCCGATATTAGGCTGAGTAGCTTACTGGACTTTCAGTGAGAGAGATACTTGCAGAGAAAGAAAAATGCCAGGATAATGGAAAACACATGGGTGTTCACTTCTGCACAGCAATCCTGCAATGAGTACCCTCTTTCTCCTGACTTGTAAATGATTAGTCATCTTTTTGAACTCTGGCTCAAAGATCTATCTTCCACCATGCCCTTCCCAGCCTCTGCTGGTCCCCTCCTTCCGTTGTGCATTGCCCTGCTCTACCTGTTGTCCGCAGGTGACAACCTTGCTTCTGCGGCTATCCTCAAAGGCAGAAGCCGTATTTATACTGGCTCACAATCCTCACCTTGTCATCGAGCAAAAGGGAAATGAAGTTGCTTCTGTATCAGGCAGACAAGAGTGTGTGAATACCATAATTTCTTTGACCTCCTCCCTTCACCCAGTACTTCTTTTTTTAACTGATGCTTAATCATCACATTAGCATTTTTAGCCTGTAAAAATGACTAGGTAGAGCCATTTCATCCTAGGAAAGGAAAAGCACTTAACCCTTGCTGCTGATGTAGCACTTCTTAACTAGATCGTGTAAAATTTCTGGATGTTCGGAATGACATTTTTTTTTTTTTTAATTTTTTTTTTTCAACGTTTATTTATTTTTGGGACAGAGAGAGACGAGCATGAACGGGGGAGGGGCAGAGAGAGAGGGAGACACAGAATCGGAAACAGGCTCCAGGCTCTGAGCCATCAGCCCAGAGCCCGACGCGGGGCTCGAACTCACGGACCGCGAGATCGTGACCTGGCTGAAGTCGGACGCTTAACCGACTGCGCCACCCAGGCGCCCCGACATTTTTTTTTTTTAAGTGTAAAATGTTCACTGTAAGTGGTGGTTTGTATGGGAGATTACCCTGATGCAATGGTAGAGTCCAAGTATGCTCCCGGAGGTCACAAAAGCGCCTCACCAACCAAATTCAGATGCTTGAATCATGCAGCTTACTAAGTAAAGTCAAAATGTCCAGGAGGAAGCAGGGGAAAGAAATGGAGTAGGAGTATAGGGTACAGGCTGGGTGAAAGATGGGCCACCCCACCAGATTCCTGGGTCTAGCATTGTTCATGTATTCAGTCTTTGGCCCATCAGCTTCTTTGCTGATTCAGCGGTTACATGGACAGGAATAGAGGTTATATAAAGGGTGGTGGTGGTGGTGGGAGGTGAATTTCAGTAAGTGGGAGGTGCCAGATGCTAACGTGTATCCTGTCTTGGAGAGGGCAAGTACTTCTGGTCCCAGCTTTAGTTACCAGTTAATCTGGTGAGAGTGATGGGTTTGATTAGCATTTTTTCAGGCAGAGTACAAATGGGGCCAGAATGGGAATGGGATGAGTGTCACAGATGGCTATCCGATTTAAGGTTGACATAGCTGTCATCCTGAAGGTGGTGTGATATGTACGTTATGACTTGGTTCTCCCACCCCAATCTATTTATAGGTAACATGCTTAGTCAATCCTTTTTATCTATGTTCAACACACCTATGTTTCATTTATTTGATCGACGATTAACACGTTTCACAGGTATCTAACTTGCTATCTATATTTAACACTCCCTATGAGCTGTATTCATCCCACTTGTTTTTCTTGTTCTCTCTAGAAGAATTGAATATTCCTAAATAATACAGCAAGCACATTATAGTGGTTGCATATGCCAGTACAATATTCAGTATAGATTCTCCTTAATTGGCTTTCATTGGTTGCTTTTTTTTTTTTAATTTTTTTTTTCAACGTTTATTTATTTTTGGGACAGAGAGAGACACAGCATGAACGGGGGAGGGGCAGAGAGAGAGGGAGACACAGAATTGGAAACAGGCTCCAGGCTCTGAGCCATCAGCCCAGAGCCTGACGCGGGGCTCGAACTCACGGACCGCAAGATCGTGACCTGGCTGCAGTCGGACGCTTAACCGACTGCGCCACCCAGGCGCCCCCATTGGTTGCTTTTTTAAACCTAGGGGGAAAAAAACCCATTTACTGCGAAGTAGGTGACCTGTCACTGGTTCTAGTAATTGACAACTTTACATTTATGTTGATTTGGAAAATCAGCAGAGGAGAGAAATTGTAGAATCTAGTTGTTTCATGTGTAGAAAACACCTTCAGTACCCTCTTTTGCCAGGTGACTATTCATTTCCGTGAATAGAAATGGAATGTTGAGGCCTGGGAAGAACTTGAACTCCCTGATCTCTAGTCATCTCAGTTTTCAGATAGGGAGTGTGAGACTCAGAGGGGTAAAGCGCCTTATCCAAGGTCACAAAGCTAGTTATCTATAAAACTTGGTAGTCTTTAGTCCCTTGAAAACTGGTTTAGTGTTCTTATATGTTGTAATAAGTGAGATTACGTTCTGGTGTTCTTTTAGCAGCTGAATTATGGTAAGCATTTACTTGAGAGAGCTTTTCTGAAAATGAGAATGCACATAAAGTCTCAATGTTTGAAAATAGATGATTTTCTTTACATTTCACTCTGATGAGTGCTAATGGGGTATCTCTGTTTCAGTGTGCCAGTCATTTACAAAAAGAAGTGAGAAGCTGGCAGAGGAAATGCTCAGTTCTGTAGGAGGGTTGGGTGAGCAGCAGTGTGGTTGAGTTGGATTAGACCGTTAGATGGGGTGTCCTATAAATGGGAGGGGTCGAATTGGCACCGAAAGTGATTTTCTTTAATTTCATAGCCACTGACACTTGATAAGTGTCCATTTATCTTCTCCTTTTCCAAAGGGTATCTTATTGGTTTCTGACTGTAATATTTGCGGTTACTTGACATAATAATAGAAATGATAAAGATAAAATAGAAAATAAATCCAGTAAGTCTGTATTGGATACCTGTTTCATGCCAGGCACGGAGAACTGTGGATACAACAATGAATGAATGACTGTGCCTGTCCTTGTGGAGCTTCTAGTCTAGAGGGGAAAGAAAATATGGTAAAAAAGATCATGAGTAATAGAAGGGAAAAATGGATCATAATAGTTAAGTGGTATGGAGAAAATAACCAGAGAGGTGTGTTCGATATCAAAGGAGAACCTGCTTTGGAGGGAGTGACCAGCAGGTTGAAATTGCAGTACGAGCTAAAGGAACCAGGCACAGGAAGGGTGGGGGGAAGAGCTCTGTGGGGAAAAGGGAAGAGTAGCACAAAGACCCTGAGGCAGGAGTGGGCTTGGGTATGAAAGAAGAGTATGGAATTGGGTGGGGGAGTTTGGCAAGAGTCAACTGGTGTGCGACCTTGCAGGCCATGCTAAAAAGCCTGGATTTTTATCCTGGGAGGACTGGGAAGCCATGGAAGGGTTTTTAGCAAGAGTCTGAAAGGATGCTGATCTAAGCTTTAAGATGAGCCTTTGGGCTGCTGTGTAGAATGGAGAAGAGAAGGCAATAGAAGCAGGGAGACCAGTTAGGAAGCTGTTGGAGGTGCCCCACTAAGAGAGGGTGGCAGCTTAGGTAAGAATATCAGAGCGGAATTGGGTGAAGGTGGACGGATTCCAGACATGGGAGCCCTCACGATTTGCTCTTGAGTAGGATCTGGAGGGTGGAAGAAAGGGAAGACTCTGGGACAAGTTCTGGTTTTTGTGGCTTGAACTGAGAGGTCCCATTTGCTAAGAGTGGGAAGTCCAAGAGAAAATAGAGGGTTGGTGGGGGGGGCGAATAACAAGAGCTCTGTCATAGGTATATAAATTCTGAAGTGCTTATTAGACCTTCATGTGGAGATATTAAGGATATTGAAGATGTATCTGTAGCTTAAGGGAGAGGTTGGGATGGCACATAGACACACTGCAGTGTCATTGGCCAGTGGTGCTGGGATGATGTCTGAGAGAATGGAGTGACGGGTGAGGACACTCGCCACTGATAGGCCTGCTGGGGGAAAGTGTTATGACTATCATGCTGTTTGAACGTTGCTCACTTTGCACCGGACTCAAGCTTTAGAATCCTTTAATGAGCTCTCTGGGCCAACACTGCCAACCAGCTAATTCCTTATAGATGAATACAGAAGGAAATAGCAAAAAGGGAAAAAGGAAGATGTAAGTTAATCTCAGATGTGTTTTTTTTTTTCTTCCTGCACTAAATTCTAGGTGGAATTTATTAGGATTTTTACCCAGCAGTAATAAAAACGTTAACAAACATTTGCTAACGATCTCTAGTTTACAAAGTGATGAGTTCATGTTTTAATAGATCGCGAATATTATCTTGCCAAGTCTTCGGCTGGGATTTTGGAGAAGGTATAGAAGCATTCCCTAAGTGGCTCTTATCTCTACCCTTGACAAAAGTTGAAAGCTTGCCACTTGACAGCACAGTAGTGAAGGACTTTCTTTGGGTAGGAAAGCAAATGTCCAGGTGGGTTTTATCTTGGTAGGGTGCTGTGCCTGGGTTGGGTGCCCCCACTCTGGAGGACCAACCATGCTTCTCGCCTTGCAAAGCTGACTTCTACAGCTTGAAGATGGTGCTGTTCTTTGCTGCAAACTTCAAACAGCAACTTGTAGAATTACACCGGGATGGAGAGACCCTGAGAAATGACCTAGTTCACCATCTCCCCCATTTTGTAGATGAGGAGACTGAGGCCCAAGGTCAGGTACTTGAGGATTTTTTTTCTGTTGGAAGCCACTCTTTTTATTTTATTTTTTTTTTTAACCTTATAGTAAAGCTTGTGCTATAAAGAAGGAGGGGGCAGAGGCAGAGAGAGAGAATCTTAAAAGGGCTTCATGCTGAGCAAGCTCCCCCAATGTGGGGCTTGATCCCACAACTCTGGGATCGTGACCTGAGCTGAAATGAGGAGCCAGATGCCCAACTGACTGAGCCATCCAGGCACCCCAGAAGCCCTGCTTTTAGGATGAGGGTCTTCAAGGTCCATATAGTCTGTGATGTAGCTTGGGCAACACAGCTTTTGAAGATCTTTCTTTTTCAGACTCTTGGAGAAGTAACCAAGGAGTTCCCCCAAAGAGGATGTGTTCAGGGCATGAGTAAAGGCCACCAAACATGCCTTTGGTATCCCTTTGTTGTCTCTGAATAGTTTGCTCTAATTCTGTTCTGTTGGTGGCCAGTTTCTGATTTGAGGAAGTATAGTGTAAAATAATGAGAGTGCCTAGTTTATCGTGATAAGGGAGAGTCTGAGTATGAAATGATGAATTGTCTTATCATGCAGAATTTGTAGAATTCCTGGCCAGGAGCAGTATTAGCTGGATTCCCATACCTCTAAGCCTGCTGAATTGACCTCAACTTCAATATTTCATGAGCAGGGTCATCCACTCCATGTTTACAGAGAAATTCCAGGCACGCTTATGGATCATGAACATGCCTTGTATTCTTCAAGCAAAAATGGAGATGTCTGGCATTATTAACACTTGTAAATCTCTGCTGGGTACAAAACAAGGACAGGTTTCCCTCTACAAATGGTAGAGCAAAAGAAATGGAGTCCCCTGGGAAAAGTGAAATTGGAAGCTGCTGAGTAGCCTTTGGATCCTAAACACAGGATTCTGTGAATTTAGGATCCACTTATTTGTCTCTCACTTTTTATTTTTTTTATTTTTAATATTTATTTGGAGAGAAAGAGCAAGCAAGGAAGAGTGAGTGAGTATGAGCGGGGGAGGGGCAGAGAGAGAGAGAGAGAGAGAGAGAGAGAGAGAGAGAATCTGAAGCAGACTCCAGGCTCTGAACTGTCAGCACAAAGCCTGATGTGGGGCTCGAACCCATGAACTGTGAGATCATGACCTGAGCCGAAGTCAGACGCTTTATCTACTGAGCGGCCTAGGCGCCCCTATCTCTCACCTTTGTTTTTGTTTTTGTTTTTTTGTTTTTTGTTTTTTTTTAACAGCAACTTCATCTGTTTGTAGCAGGCCACATTGTCCAGTGTCCTGTCAAAATTTGTCAGAAAATCACTGGCTGACCAATTGGGAACTTGTCCAAGTGACAAGGGGGTACAGTGACAGAGGTGGCATTTCTGGGTTTTGCATTGAATGAATGCTGCTGTATGAAATGGTGGATGGTACCTGAAAAAGTATTGGTGAGTGGTGGGGTTGCGGTGGGGGCGGGGGAGGATGATAGATACGATATGGATCCTGTGGACATTTTTAACTGCATCTTTTCTCTTTTTTTCCCTCTTCTTCTTCTTCTGTATTCCTTCATTCTCCTCCTTGTTCTCTTGGTACCTGTCTGTTTCTGTTTTTCCTTCCTGACTCCTAGAAACAGAAAGAGAGATCCATGCAGCCCCTCATGTGAGTGAGAAGTTAATCCAGCTGTTCCGGAATAAGAGCGAATTCACCTTTTTGGCCACTATACAGCAAAAGCCATCGACTTCAGGAGTGATCCTCTCCATTCGAGAGCTAGAACACAGGTAAGCTTTACTTCTGCAAATGTATTTACAATTGATGGACTATACAACATGCCTTGGACTTTGGACGTTGTATCCTTGAGAGCATGCCCCTAGCTGAGGCCTTGTTGCTGTTGAACACATTGGTAGATTGTCTTTGCACTAAGAACTTACCTTTGGCAAAGAGGTTTTCTTGTTAACTCTCCAAAGACCACTCATGAGTGTCTTTCTCGTCTATCTTCTGTCTTCTGTGCTCCTATGAAACCACATTCTGTGTCCTCTTGAAGTCTTTAAGAAAGTCATATTTAACAGCCTTCAAGGAGCATTATTGTGTGTTTACTCTATGCAGGAACTGTGCTGGACACAGGAATACTAAGGCAAATAATCCAGAATTTCTATTCTAAGGATCACATAAGCTAGTAGGGAAGATGGACAGATGTCATGAAGTATTGTAGCAATATGTGTTTAAGGAATAAAGGTATTAATGGTCAATTCTGAAGGGTCATGGTAAGCTAAGGAAGCCTTCAGAAAGGATTGTGGTTGTATAAATAAAGGTGACTATTGGACAGGCTGAAGGAGAAGGAGTAAGGGATGGGCAGACAACATTCCAGAAATTGGTTGCTATGATTTTGGGAAGGAAAAAGGGGGTGGGGTCAGTGGTTGGCACATTGTGTGTGTTGGGGAAGCTGGGAGTTTGGGGTGGGCAGTGAGGGGTGGTACTATAGAGGTAGGTAGAAGCTAGATCATCTCAAAGCTTTGAGGCCATGTTGAAAATTTGGACTAAAGTCTCTATAGATAGTGGGAACCATATAAGGGTTTTAAGTTTGAGGAAAGAGGATTCTGTTTTAGGAGTTTAAAGTAATGATAATCTAAGACAAGTATAGAAGCTTCCTGAGAGAGATCGGTGAGTTGTAGCCAAGGAGAGGGCAAAGACTGTCCATCAGCCTCCACTCTCTGAAGGCCTCCTCCATAGGTCTCTAAAGTGTGCCAATCCAGAAGCCCGCCGCCAGGCCAAAGCACCTGGGCAAACAAATGGGCCTCTTTTACAGAGAGACTTGGCAGCGTATTACCGTCTGCCCAGACCTCTCTCCCATTGTTTAAGTCCCCTGGGACCTGGGAATGCAAACTTCCTGTGGGTTTTAGAACCAGGTGATCAAGTAGTGTCCCCTGAGCAGCGGCCACAAAAAAAACTCAGGCACCAGATGAGTGTAAAAGCTCCCTTCTGGGAGAGGGTGGTGCTCAGGAATGTGGCAGAGGGAGGTGTGAGGCGGCACTCGCTGGCTGGAGCACAGCAGAGGAGGAGCGTGACGATGGCACCCCCTAGTCGTGATCCTGGAGAGTATTCCCACAGGCTCCTGGATGTGTTAAATTAGATGCCAGCCCCTCAGGGCAATGCTTCAATACGCGAATGAGCTGCTTTTCCTCAAAGTCTGGGCAGATCAGCTGCCTCTGAGCTGGGCCCCGACCTCATGAGTCTGAGTGCAGGAGCCCTTCAAGAGCAGTTTCTCAGATCATAACAGCTTTGGGGGCTTGTGGACGTGGGGGCTTGTCTCAGAAGTACAGGTCTCAAAAGCCAGGCTTCCCAATGTGGAGTTCAAACCCTTAGCCCCTACGGTAGAAGCTCTGGGTTTTGAGTTCCCTCCTGATTGTGGGTCTCCATGCCAAGGGTAGGGTTTATAGTGAGGTTGTGCCCCAGCCTGTCCTACCTGCTTCCATGTGGATGCTTTTTTCCTTATTTGCTCACTGAGCTCGGCTGGACTTCGGTTTTTTTCCAGAAGAAATTGTTGCATAAGTAGCTGTAGACTCCGCATGTCTGTGGGAAGAATTGAATTCAGGATCTTCCTGTGGCACCATCTTGAATTTGAGCCTCCTGGCCAATTTTAGTTTTTAATACTAACTTTAGTAGTCCACAGCCTACGTGTACCCGTGGGCTTGGATACCAGGGAACAGTGAAGCCTGTGACTGAGAACCTGTCCAGGGAGGTGGGAGGTGGAGCTTCCCAGGAACAGAAGCTCCCAGCCCATTGAGTGTTCCATCCTCTCTTGGGACTTGATTTACAAAACACAAAGTCAAAGGCAAAGTTACCAAGAATTTCCAGATGGTGATGGCACAGTGGAACCCTTCAGAGTGTAGGATCTTGTGCAACCCACTGGTCACATGCTGTGAAGCTGGCCCTACCTACCTTGCAGCAGACATGGTAGGTACCCTCCCCTCAGATCTCTTGTAGGTTCTCTGTGCCCTCTGCCTGGTTTTTATGGGCTTTGCTTCTGAAGGCTGGCACCTAACTTTCCTCAGAGCACTGCCTGTTGGCCTCTGTAGCCACTACACAGAGAACAGAAGCGTCTGGGAGTTCATTTATCCCCCAGGCAGCCTGTAGTCTATGATTGACAGAGTGTAGGCGTTGGAAGCCTTGTTCCCTTGCTTTGGAGGCCTTAAGGCCAGACCATTTCTGACGTTTGAATCCTCAAGTGCTACCTGGAATGGAGGTAGGTTGAGGCTTCCCTGTCTGCTCCTTCTGTCCTTCCCCTCCTCTCCTGGGAGCATTTCCTTGAAGTGCTGAAATCACTTGCTCCCAAATTCATGTGTCAGAGTCTGCTTCTGGGGAACCTGAGTTCCGATAAACCTTCCTTTACCTATTTAGGTTGACCTATCTAGTAGCAGTAAAACTGAGCCAAAAACTGCATAAAGACTTTTAATACATTAGGTCGGTGGCTCGGGAAGGTCACACAGAGTGATGGCTCTGGGAAGGGCCAGAATTCTGGCAGGTCGGGGAAACAGAAGGATGTATTAAACAGGAAGAACGGTGTGGGCAGCTACAGGAGAAATGCAGGAAAATGGAACTTTTGGGGGCAGGGTGGAGAGGTGCAGGGAATGGACCAATTTTGCTGGAGCAGAGGGTCTCCATGTACATCTGCAGCAGAGGTGAGGACCAAAAGTTCTCTTTTCAATCGTTGAGTTCGATCTCAGCCTCAAAGGGATGTGATGGACCCTGCTCCTTCTTCTGAAGGGATGTTGTCAGCTTAATAAATTGGCTGTTTGTGGGTCGGCCCAGAGAAAGAGAGGTAGCATGTGTTGGAGAGGAGGTATGGCTTCGAGGCCAAGTGTGGTGTAGATTAGGAGGAAGTATAGGTTCTTGTCACTCAAAGGTGGAGGCGTCAAGCCAGTGTCGGCTTCACAGACATGAAAGGGTGACATGCTTGTTCCATTGGGGCAATGTAGTGGAGTTGGGGGTGAGGGCTGCCTCAGTATGAGGGCCATCTAAGTGTCTGAGAGTGGAATGTAGAGTCTTTATTCTCAATTAAAGCAGACGGGGGAACTTCCCAAAGACAGGCGAGAAGGAAGTGGAATGGCCAACCGTTGTAGAAAGAGCAGACCTCAGAGTTGGAGTGATGGAGACTGGAGGTTCAGGCTCTTCTGCACTGTTTCATGTCTCAGCTTAGTTTCCTGGTCAGAAAAAGGCAGGTGGTCATCTACTTTGCAGGTTGTTGTAAGGTGAAAGATGATTGTGCACGTGAAGTGGCCTGCTCCTAATAAATACACATTTCTTCTTGTCTAAGCAAAAAATTTAAAGCTACTTTCAGGGTTTTTCTCCTGAAATCTTCAAAAAAAAATTTTTTTTAATGTTTATTTATTTTTGAGAGAGATGGAGACAGAATGCGAGTGGGTTAGGGGCAGAGAGAGAGGGAGACACAGAATCCGAAGCAGGCTCCAGGCTCTGAGCTGTCAGCACAGAGCCTGATGTGGGGCTTGAACTCACAAGCTGTGAGATCATGACCTGAGCCAAAGTTGGACGCTCAACCAACTGAGCCACCCAGGGTGCCCCTCTTTTGAAATCTTAAAAATTTTTTTTTTTTTTTAACATTTATTTATTTTTGAGACAGAGAGAGACAGAGCATGAACAGGGGAGGGTCAGAGAGAGGGAGACATAGAATCTGAAACAGGCTCCAGGCTCTGAGCGGTCAGCACAGAGCCCGATGCGGGGCTCGAATCCACGGACTGCGAGATCATGATCTGAGCTGAAGTCGGACACTCAACTGACTGATCCACCCAGGTGCCCCTGAAATCTTTTAAAAAACAGAACTCCTTTTAGTAAAGGTTTAAAAAAAAAAACCCAAATCCAAAAACTTGTGTTGCCACAGAGTCCTCTCATGCCACCTTCTCTTCCCTAGCAGGTTTCTAATAGAACCTGAGGATCATTGAATAGAGAATCATCTGATCATTTTTCATTGTACTAGGAAAACCTCAGGTCTTGACTGAAAAACAATAAACATGCAGATATAGAACATTCCCCCCACCTTTGGAGTTCTGTGGTGCCTTCTTCCATGTTTGGTCTAATCAAGGCAAAGTATAAAGAATTGGAGGGGTGCCTGGATGGCTCAGTTGGATAAGCATCTGACTTTGGCTCAGATCATGATCTCATGGTCCATGGGTTCGAGCCCTGCATCGGGCTCTGTGCTGACAGCTCAGAGCCTGAAGCCTGCCTCAGATTCTGTGTCTCACTCTCTGTCTCTCTCTACTCCCCAACCTGCCCCCTGCTTGTACTCTGTTTCTGTGTCTCAAAAATAAATAAATATTAAAAATAATAATTAAAAAAAAACCAATGGGCTGAATTGGGGCACCTGGATGTCTCAGTCAGTTAAGAATTTGGCTCTTGATTTTGGCTCAGGGCATGATCGAATGGTATGTAAGATCGAGGCCTGTGTCATTGACCCCTGTATCGGGCTGTGCGCTGACAGCATGGAGCCATCTTGGGATTCTCTCTTTGCCTCTCCCCTGCTCGCATTCTCCCCACACCCCCAAATAAATAAACAAACATAAAAAAGAGAGAATTCACTGAATCTGTAATATACTGGTTATGGGTAATAAAGAAGACCTGGTTTCCACCCTTAAAGAGATATTCATCCAGTTAAGGAGATCTGTGGTATGGAAGAGGAACATACGATAGTATATTTTTAGGAATTAGGCAATTTGAAGCCAGCAGTGTTCCCATCTGTAATAGAGAATTTTCAATCATTTTTCAGGTTTCTTATTGTTTACCAGGATAACTGTGTCTAGAGGAGCAAATTGTCTTGGAGACATTTGTCATGGATATCTGACCAGGTGTAAATGATGACCAAGATTTTGAGGTTTTTGGTTCATAGCAGGGGGTTTAGGGACCTGGCAGATTGGAAAAATAAATTGGAATCTGTCAGGGATCTGACAGACTGGAAAGCGAGACTCCCTGGGTTCTTTTTATAGTTCTTAATCACGTGATCCGCATTGAATCATTCATGATCCAGATGAATTAAATAAATATTTGCAACAATTGGGATATGGGCACTTAGATTTCTAGATAAATTAAAAAAATTTTATGTCTCAGTTTTTTTTGTTTTTTGTTTTTTTGTTTTAGTATATTCAGAGTTGTGCATTCAATGCAATCTTTTACAAATTTCCATTACCTCCAAGAGAAATCTCACCCTTTAAGCTGTCGCTCACGAGTCTCCCTATTAGTAACCCAGCCTTAGGCAAACACTCCTCTATTTGCTAGCTCTGTGGATTTGCCTATTTTGGCCATTTCATATAAATGGAATCCTACGACATAGGGTGTTTGTGACTGGGTTTCATTTAGGATGTTTTCAGGGTTCTTTCATGGTGATAGTGTGTGTCAGTATTAATTTTTTTTGAATTGTAGAATATTGCATTGTTTGGATATACCATGTTTTATTTGTCAATTGGACATTGATTTTTTTTTTCCAGTTTTTGGTGGTTATAATAATTCTGTGAAGTTTTCTGTACAGGTTTTTTTTTTGTGGACATATGTTTGTATTCTCTTGGGTGTATAACTAGAGGTAGAATGGCTGAGTCAAGTGGTATCCGTGTTTAACTGCTAAATTGCCAATCTGTTTTCCAAAGTACCTGTACCATTTCACATTCCCACCAGCAGTGTAAGAGAGTCCCAGTTCTTTTTTTTTTTTTTTTTTTTATATCCTTACTAGTTAACTGTCTTTCTCTTTGATGTTGCCATCCTAATAGGTGTGATATGACCCCTCACTGTGGTTTTGAGTTCTATTTCCTGATGGCAAATGATGTTGAGTGTCTTCATGTTTTACTGGCTGCTTATATATCTTCTTCGGAGAAATAACTATTAAGGTCATTTGCCTGTTTTAATTGGGTTGTCTTATCATTTGTAATACTCAGAGATCCAAGTCCCTTTCTCAGAAACCTGACTTAGCTTTTTCCAACTTTGTGGATTGTCTTACTTCCTGGAAACCGTAAGTTTTTACATTGGATGTCCAGTATATCTGTTTTTTTGTTATTGTTGTTTTTGTTGCTGTTGCTTTTGTTCCGAGAAGCCATTCTTCATATGAGGCTATTAAAACTTCTAGGATTGGGATGCCTGTGTGGCTCAGTCGGTTAAGCATCCGACTTTGGCTCAGGTCATGATCTTACAGTTCATGAGTTCAAGCCCTGCATGGGGCTGTGTGCTGACAGCTGAGTTCGAACAGCTCAGATTCTGTGTCTCCCTCTCTTTCTCTCTGCCCCTCTGCTGCTCGCATGCGTGCTCTCTCTCTCTCTCTTAAAAATATTAAAAAAAGAGACTTATAGAATTTATTTAAAAATTTTGTAAGGTTAGCTCCTTATGCTTTGGATAGATTATAACTTATTTTTGTCTGTCTGGTGTGAAGTAGCAGTCCAACTTCATCTTTTTGCAAGTGGATAACCAGTTGTTCCAGCACCATATATGGAGTATTTTTTTCCCCAGTGAATTATCTTGGCTCCCTTGTCAAAGATCAAAAATCAAATATCAATTGATTATAAATGGGGAGATTTATTTCTGGACTCTGAATTCTATTCCATTGATAAGTGTCCTTCTGCTGGTACTATTTTGATGATTGTAACTTTCTAGTAAGTTTTGATATTAAGAAATGTGAGCCCTCCAACTTTGTTTTTCAAGGTTGTTTTGGATGCTCCAGTCCTTGAATTCCTAAATGAGTTTAGGACCAACTTTTTTTTTTTTTAACTTTTATTTAAACTCCTGTTAACAGTTTCAGGTGTACAATGTAGTGATTCAATACCTGCAACACTTGGTGCTCATCACAAGTGCCTTCCTTAATCCCCATACCTTTTAACCCATACCCTCGCTCCCTTCTGGTAACCATCAGTTCGTTCTTTATAGTTAAGAGTCTGTTTCTTTTATCTCTCTCTCTTTCTCTTCCCCTCCTCCTTTCCTGTGCTCATTTGTTTTTTAAATTCTACATGTGAGTGAAATGATAGAGTCTTTCTCTGACTGACTTATTTTGCTTAGCTTAATACTCTAGCTCCATCCACACTGGTGCAAATGGCAAAATTTTATTCTTTTTTGTGGCTGAGTAATGTTCCATTGTGTACATATAACACATCATCTGTATCCATTCATCAGTTATGGGCTCTTCCCATAGTTTGGCTGTTGTAGATAATGCTGCCTTTTTAATGTCTGTAAAGATGTGAGCTGGATTTTCAAAGGGATTATGTTCAATCTATAAATTGATGTAGGGATTATTGCCATTTTAGTAATAATAAATTATCTCCAGACCTGGACTGTCTTTTTTTTTTTTTTTAACGTTTATTTATTTTTGAGACAGAGACAGAGCATGAACAGGGGAGGGGCAGAGAGAGAGGGAGACACAGAATCGGAAGCAGGCTCCAGGCTCTGAGCCATCAGCCCAGAGCCTGACGCGGGGCTCGAACTCACAGATGGTGAGATCGTGACCCGGGCTGCAGTCGGACGCTTAACCAACTGAGCCACCCAGGCGCCCCTGGACTGTCTTTCTATTTAGGTCTTCTCTATTTTTTAAACAATGTTTTTTGCTTTCAGAGTATAAGTTTTGCATGGGTTTTGTTTATTATTTGAATTATAATGGCATAAAAAATTATACGATAAAAGGAATTATTTTCATAATCTCATTTGGCTCATGGCTACTTTATAGAAATGTACTTGATATTTGCATGTTGAACTTCTATCCTGCAGGCTTGCTAACCTCACTAATTTGATTAGTTTTTAGTGGATTTCTCTTAATTATTACATGTAAGATCTTGTCATCTGCAAATTGGACAGAAAGAAGTAAAACTGTATCTGTCTGGTTGCCTCTTATTTTCTTGCATAATTGGCTTGTCTAGAACTTGGAGTACAATGTTGAATAGAAGTGGTAAGAACGGATAGTCTTGAAAGCTTTTCCATGTTTCATTTTTGATGTTAGCTGTGTATTAGATGCTGTTAACCAGGCTGAAGTTCCTTTCCATTCCTAGTTTGTGGAGTGGTTTTTTAAAATTTTTTCCTTTTTGTTTTATTGTTTTGTTTTTGTTTTTCATCATGAAAGGGTAGTTTTTCAAGTGCTATTTCTGCATTTATGGAGATGATCATGCTTTTATTCTGTTCCTTATTGATGTGGTGTATTATACTAATTGAATTTTGGATGTTACACTAAGCTTGCATTTCTGGGATAAATCCCACTTAGTCATGTTGTATAATCCTTTTTCTATATTCCTGGACTTAAGAGTATATTGTTGAGAATTCTTATATCAATATTCATAAGAGCTACAGGTCTATAGTTTTCTTTTGATGCCTTTGTCTAGTTTTGGCATTGAATCTTTACCTGACTTTAAGCTATGTGCAGTGGTTTTGTTTTTTTTTTCCCCCTTGTAAGCCAACACTTGCTGATTGTGTACTATGTGCCAGGCATTTGAGTTTTAGTTTTTTTTTTTTTTTTAAAGATGATCCTCTTTGATTGAAGGATACAATTTTGTATTTTGAAAAGGTCTCTCCAATTCCAGTATTTTTATCAGCTATTCCATTTGTGTCCCATTTTCTTGAATCTCTATAATTGTGATGAATAAAAAACAGATTAAAGGTCCTTGCAAAAGACAGGAAGACTGCTGATAATCCTGTCTTTAATATGTACCTAATCTGATCAGAAACTACCAGACCTTATATTAAACAATCTATCCTACATCTAAGAATATAGGTATGTATATATATGTAGTCCTGTGTGAAGGAAATTTAACTTTATTTCCGATACACTGAAAGGCCAAAAAATGAATAGTGGTTACATTTTATTAAATACCTCTTCAGTGTACCTTTTGAGATTATGAAAGGGAGAAAAACATGAAAGTAACAGAATCACATTAGAGTCCATAATGTTGAACTCTTCCTGGGGAAAATCCTTAAATACATCTATTAATGTTGTCTTTGGGATTTTTGCAACAATATTAAAAACAGTAGTAACACTAATAGTAGTAACTAGTATTCAAGCACTGATAAAAGAGGCATGGTCTTGAACACTTGACAGGATATTCATTACACACTTAGGAACTCATTAATAAGTGAGATAGTAGATTTGTGTGTGTTAATTTGAGGCTTTTTGAATTCCTCTCTGGACTTTAAGTTTACTGGTAATACTTCTTCTATAAATGTTTCTGGTAGAATTGACCTGAAAAGGATATGGGCTGATACTTGTTTTTTGTGGAGGCTAGGAAATCTTTCATTACTAAAATGTTCATTTTCCATTTCTCTTATGGTATTTTAGATAATTTTAAGCTCTTATTGGCCAACTTACATTTTGTCAAAATCATTTCATCGAGCTGTGTCTTTGGGGGGCAAATAGTTGGACATCATATTCTTTTTATATTTGTAATGGGAAATACCTGTATTTCCTTTTTGGACAGGGTTATCATGGGGTTGTGTAATTTATTGGCCTTTCTAATGAAACTGCTCTTTTATTGGTTAAGTCTTTTTCATTTTAAAATCCACTGATTTCTGCTTCTTGCCTCCTTTTTGATCACTTTGTGTATTTTTAGTAGCTGCTTGGATGTTCTCAGTATTTAGTAAAATCACTGAAGGCTTCATGTTTTCTTGTGAGTATTATTATGAATGTAGCTCATTGACGTTGCTATAGTTCTCCTTTTCTGTATTTTTCTGTAGTTCTTAATCTCAGCTTGACTTCCTCTTTGACCCAAGATGGAATGTTTAAGTGTTTAATCACTTTGAAATTTTTAATGTGTGACTTCTAGTTTTATTGAAGAAAAAAAAAGTGCTGTAACATTTATAGATTTGAGATCGCTGAATTTTTTTCTGGTGACTTGTACATATTAAATATGTTTTTGGTGGCACATTTAAATAAATGGGTAGTCTTTGTGTGAGTATCGATACATACAGATAAAACTTCATATGTAACACTTCCCAGTCGTGTTATTGAATTTGCCACTTGTGTACTTATTTGCCACTTGAACTATGACCTGAGAGATGTAGACCAATCGCTTTCTATGATTAGAATTTTGTCCTGTTCTCCTTTGGTGGGCTTAAGGGTCAGGCCTGGAAAGGTCAGGCATGAACT